>NC_061862.1:156212164-156812164 GCF_907164915.1 Impatiens glandulifera | reverse complement strand
AGCAAACGTCACAATTCAGCAGGAATATATGTGACTGACAACAGATGATCATTGAAGAAAAGTCAGTCAATAAGAAGATAAATATCAAATAGATTGTCAGGAACAACAATTTAGCGAAGAAGATAAATACTGGATTATCTTCCATGATGAGATCTCTGAAGCTGTAAATTCCGCCAGCAGATCCATGCGGTTTGTCCTCTCTCAAGTATCTGATATCAATAACAGTCAGAAGAAAAGTCTGAAAAACTAAAAATAAAAAAGAGAGACTATAACCAACCTAACAGGAACTCGAAGTTCATTAGAAATTGACGAGACATATAGTGCAAATTCCTTCTCTTCGTAGAAACCAATGAGATAGATTTGTGCTAGGTTTGGAATCTGAGATGAAAAACTTACATTATGGGATGGAAGTTGACCAGAAAAGTAAAAAACACCAAACCTACTAGATTCAAATTCGTGTTATCTCAAATCTAGACAATTGACATAAACACAATTACCCTTTTACAGGCAGATATTGGATGATGAACCATAGGCTGTCCAGCCAAAGGGAACAATGGTTTTGCAACATTCAAAGACAGTGGTCGAAACCGAGTACCTGAACATCATAAATCAATATAAATTCAACATCAAATGGGTTAATTTGATCAACACCCATCATATTAACTACACAGATCTGAGGTTTCTTGATAAAGTAATATACAACAAATCAGAGCAAGGTCAAAACAACAGGTGTTGGAGCTTATTGAACTGAAATTGAATGTAAATGTCGTACCTTTAGTAGGCCCACCGACCATTATAACGGCGACAACCCTTTCATCGGAGCTACCCATTGGTGAGAAGAGAAAGGACGATAAGAGATCTCACCTCAGGTGGAAGTAGTGGGGAGGTTTGGATGAAGAAGATGAAGTTGATAAGGGGAATAGCGACAAGTTTCACGTGCTTGAATCGTACAGTTATGGAAAAGGAGAGGTGAATTACGGCGAAAGGAGACAGGGTATGTAGTGAGAGCTTACTTTATGTGAACTTGAGATAATAAATAATATTTGGCAATTTTAGGCGAGTCTTTACTCCTTTAGATAGATACAGGATCTCCAGCAGCAGTTGGCCAATCTGACCGAAGTTTAATAACCGAACTATTTACTGGTATAAATGTAAAATAAAAAGGCAACAATTTGACTTATTTTTGAAAATTATGAAAAATTGGGTTAATTTGAAAGTTTGGTTTACCCTTATTTGAGTTGGTATTTTGTTTTTGTTCGTGGTTCGTCTGGTGTTATACCCACTTATTGGTTTAACACTGATCATTTCCCCGAGTCTGAGTTGGTCTATTTTTAACAGTAGAGTAGATGAAGTTACCAGATTTAAAATTATTTTTATTTTTATTTTTTAATAACGAGTGACTAAAACAGATTTTTCAGCTTGAGATTAGAGATGACAATGATGCGGTTCGGTTCAGGGAATCGAATTACCAGAACCAATTCCTGTCCTACCCACCTTTCAAATAATTTTTCCCAAATTACCCACATTTTCATTCACATTCCCAAACCACCCTCCTTTCTCTCTCTAAATCATTAATCAACTTTTTAATTACTAATCTTTCATATTAAATTCACTAATTACTTTATTTTATAAATACAAATATATATATATTTTAATATATATAATTAAAATTAAACATTATAAGTATAATTCAAATAAATATTATAAACTAAAATAAAATATTATACACTAAAATAAATTACATTACATAAAATTTTAATATTATATTATTTATTAAAATAAAATAAAATATATTATATTATATAAATATTAAAATAATACATATATTACATAAATATTAAAATAACATGTATATTTTAAAGTTTATTGTAATTTTAAGGTTTTTTAAATTAATACTTTTATAAATATTTTAAGATTTAGGTAATTTATTTTAATGTTTAGTTTATTTTATTTTATTTAAGGTTTATGTTATTTATTTAATTTTAGTTTATAATATTTATTTTGATGTTTAATTTAGTAGGTTTAGTTTTAATTATACATATTATATTTATAAAATTAAGTATAAATAAAATAGATGTGTTATTTTAATATTTAATGTAATATATGTATTATTTTAATATTTATATAATATAATATATTTTATTTTAATATATAATATTAAAGGTGTAAGTAATGATTTTTGTTTTAGTTTATAATATTTATTTGTATTATTTAATTTATAATGCTTATTTTTAATTATATATTATATTTATAAAATTAAGTAAAAATAAAATATATGTGTTATTTTAATATTTATATAAATTATTTATCTAATATATATTATTAATTTTAATTATATATATTTGTATTTATAAAATAAATTAATTAGTGAATTTAATGTGGGAGATGTGTAATTAAAAGGTTAATTAATGATTTAGAGAGAGAAAGGTGGGTAGTTTGGGAATGTGAATGAAAATGTGAGTAGTTTGGGAAAAATTGTTTGTAAGGTGGGTAGAACAGGAATTGGTTCCGAATTACCATCTCCGCCCTGAATCTGTCAGTTCCGCCCCGATCCCGACGGAGATTTTAAATATAAACCATCTTCGCCCCGATCGAGATGGAACTTCCCTACGGACCTAAGGTGCATCGAAACCTAAAAATATAAATAATAAAATAATTCATATAATTATAAATTATAGAAAAAATAATTTAATTTTAGTGATGTCATTAATTAAATGAGAAAAGATAAAGAGATTTTTTAAGTAAAAAACAAGTAAGGATGACATTAAATAAATATATATTAATTATTTTAAATAATTATTATTAAAAAAACAATGGTATATTTTTGGTTTAGGAATCGGTACGGGGCATGTAAATATCATCCCCGTTTCGAACTCCGATCAACATGTTTTGAGTTTTTCCTGATCCATCCCAATCTCCGATCAAAAGCGAGGAAAAATCGCACTAATCGGTTCGGTTCATATCGATTACCACTAGGGGTGGCAATTTGAAACCGCCCCGCTGAAACCGAGCCGAACCGATTGGTATGGTTTTTCCCCGCTTTGACTGGGGATCGGGGCGGATCGGGAAAAACCCGAAATATGTTGACCGGGGTTCGGGGCGGGGATGGTATTTACATGCACCGAACCGAACCGAACCGAACCGATACAATATAATTATATTTATTTAATAAAAATATATTAATTAATGAAATCATTAATTAATGAAATCATTAATTAATGTCATCATTAGTTTTCTCTTTTTCATTGAAAACCTTTTTATCTTCCCTCCCTCTAGACGCTATCTTTAATAAAATATATCTTTAAATATCTTTTATTTTTTATCTCTTCATCTTTCTCTCCTCTTCCTCAATCTTCATTATTATTTCTCTTTCTAGAATTTATTTTAATTTTAGTTACATCTTCTTTATTCTACATACATGATTCATGATTCTCTATTGGATGTGTTTTCAGTTTGAAGGTTAGTTGAACTCTTTGCTAATATTATTTTACTGTTTTTTACTAATTAATATAAACAAAATGGCATCACGTCTTTTTTGTAGGGTGTTTTCTATATTCGTCTTTGTCTTTCACAATCTTTGTTACATCTTCTATCGACTTGACGACGATATTTTCGATTTCAGGTGAGTTTAGTTATTTTATTTTCATTATAAACAATTAGTTTAGATCGCTATTATTTAATTTGTATAATATTTGTGTCCGATAATTTTCTTTTGCTATTATATTCATGTATAATATGATACTTCATTAGTTTATTTAATAGTTTGAGAAAAGAGTATGGTAGTAATCTAATATTTTTAAAAGAAGATAAAATTATTTTATTTAGTATAGTTTGAGAAGTATGATACTTCATTAGTTTATTTACACTTTTATTGTTCTTCAAATAAAAAATGGTATTACATGTTATTTTCTTTTAAAAAAATTAGTAATTTATTGTTTTTTAAATAAGCTGAAATGTTTTTATTTAGTATAGTTTGAGAAATGTGAGTTTATTTAAATTTTTATACTTTATTTTATTTATTAATAATTTTTTTTATTAATACAGAATGTGATCCTAACCATTGAAGAATGAAGATGAAGAATGGAGATTTAGTCCAATTAGAGTTTTTGTTATATTTTGAAACATTATTATTATTGGAAGTTTATTTGTTTTGGTATTTAATACTTTAGAATTATTATTATTGAATGTTGTTTTTGTTTGGTATTTAATATTTTGATAATTTATAACTCTAAATATATGAACTATTTTATTTTATTTTATTATTTATATTTTAAATTAAAATTGTTATTCGGTTTCGGTGCACTGCGGGGAAACCCCGTACCCGATCGGGGCGGGGATCGGGACGGGATGGGTAAACTCGGAGCGGGGTTGGTATTGTCATTCACCGAACCGAACCGCCCCATTGTCATCCCTAACTTACCACTGAACGACTTCAAATTATTATCTTACTAAGACCCTTATTTATAGTTTTCCATTATTTTTATGAGTTTTTAATATTTTTACAATATCTATATATATAATATTTGTTAGATATTCTTTATTTATTGCAATTGTCATATTATTTATTATTTAAATTTTCATTTTGTTGGTTTGATTTTGTTGAGTATTGGTTGCAATTTAAATAACTCTGTATTTGAATGAATGATAATTAATTATTTTTTAAAAAAATAGGGTGTTAATATTTAATGAACAATATTTGTTTAAAAATTATAAAATTATATTTTAATATATTATTTAATAAATTAATTAATTTGATAAAGAGGCAAGTGAGAAAATAGTAAAATTAAAAATTAATTAAATTTATATTTAGAATATCTCAATTTCAATGTCACAAGTCATTAGTTATAACTTTCAATATAAAAAAAAAAATGAAATAACTCTTACAAGCCTAATATTTTACATGTTAAATATTAATAATTAAAACCATTTTTTATTTATATTTTGTCAGCTCAAAATATAACTCCATAAAAATAACAAATCTTTCAATATATTAAGTAAGACATTAAAATTAGAAGGAAACAAGTTATGATTTAGTTTCATTTTTTTTATTAAATCTATCATTTTCATTAAGAGGAACTTATAGTAAATTTAATTTTTGTTTTAAAAATGCTTGCAATGTTTTAACAATTATTATTTTTTTATTTAAATTTATTCATTTATAGATGGGTTAACATGACCTATAATTATTATCTTTTTTTAAATTATGATATTTTGAGCGTAATCGAATTAAAACTTTTAATCTTTTAATTAAAACTCTACCATTCAAGTTAAAAGAGAACATTCATAAATTGTTTTAATTGAAGAAATTGGATCTTGATAGTCCCCTAATTTTTTTTTTATAAAATAATTGTATTATATTATTAATATTATTTTTTTTTCCTCTTTTTATATTAAATAAATATTATACAATATATAAATATATATATATATATATATATATATATATATATTTTCTATATCTAGTTTCATTTTATATTATATATAAATATTAATTATATTTCACGCAACTATTTTGTCGCTCATTTCTAACCTAATATCTAATTAATATTAGTAATATTAATCGTATTCTTTTTACCCTTGATTAAGTTGTAGCTGCTCTTTTCTAACCTAATATCTAATATTAATCGTAATTTTTTAACCTAATTTGCCATCATTTTATATTCTAAGTTTCTAAGTCTAATCCTAAATCTCATCCGTCATTTTCTATTTCATATCTTTTAATTTTTTTTATAATTCTATCAATTTTTTCTACCCTTGTTTAATTTTTTTCTTATTCTTATTGTTTATATTTAATCTTTACCACTTTAAAAATTAAAATATTTATCATTATATTTTGTTTTTTATAGTAGAGTAGAGATATCATATCATCATTATTATCTCAAATCACTTTACATTATATCATGTATTTTTTCCCATTTTTAAAGTCTAGATTTAATTAAATACTCTTACTAAAAAATAGTTTAAATATTTTAGGTTAAAATGAAAATGATAAACATATTATGAGATGTTGTTGTTATATATTTAATTGGGATATATATATTTTGTTAATTAAAATATTTATAATTATTAATTATTATTATTTTTTTTATATAGTTTTAGGGACACAAAATAAAAAATTGCATTGGCCCCAATCTTTATGGCCACCCCAGTCTAATGTAATGTTAGATTATTTTTTCCTCATTTAGTAATGAACATTGCATGTTCTATTAATAAGTATGGAAAATTACTTATTTATAACTAAACAAAAACAATGATAAATAAGAACCGTATATAATTATGATCCTTATCATCCAACCATTAATCCTACAAATACTCTTCTCCATCTTTTCCACCTCTCCATCCATTTTCCCTTTCGACTTCCATTACTCTTTCCTCGCTCTTCATCTTTTTCATTCGGTCGCCTTCACTCGAAGAAGAAGAAAAAAAAAGAAAAAATGGACGCCCCATTGCTACTTCCCGTCCTTCTCCTCCTCCTTTCCGCCTCTTCTTTCGCAACTGCGAAACTTTCCGAAAACTATTATGCCAAAACATGCCCGGACTTTCTCAACATAATGCAAGACGTTGTCTTCGAGAAGCAACGCGATCAACAAGCTACAGCCGCGGCCGCCCTCCGTATCTTCTTCCACGACTGCATGGTCACTGGCTGTGATGCCTCAATCTTGATAGCTCCTATGGAAGGAAAACCAAAGGTTGAGAAAGATGCGGATATCAATGAAGCCTTGAGTGGTGATGGATTTGATGTCATCATTCGAGCTAAAATGGAGCTCGAGATGAAATGCCCTGGTACCGTGTCGTGTGCTGATATTATTGCTGTTGCTGCTCGCACTCTTGTCAAGATGGTCGGAGGACCATACTATAAGGTTTGAAAAAAATATATATTTGAATTTAGAATAACTTTATTTATTTATCATGCATGCATGAAATCGCCATCAATAAATATAACGTAAAATATAATGGAGAAAATAATTGAAATACTTTTTTTCTTAGTACATTTTGAAATACTATTTTAGGTTACAATTAGTCAATGGTTTATTTTTTTCAAATATACCTAACAAATTATGTTAGCCAAAAGATAATACTATAATGACAAATATTATTTTTAGATAAATGAATAATAACAATTGATCATGATCTTTAACAAGGTTCTACTTGGGAGGAAAGATGGCTTTGTATCTCAAGCTTCTTTGGTAGAGGGGAATTTAGCTCGATCTAATTTTTCCATGGACACGATGATCAAGATGTTCGAAGCCAAGGGTTATACGATTGAGGATATGGTGGCTCTCGTCGGAGCTCACACCATCGGGTTTACCCATTGCAAAGAGTTCGCGAACCGGATCTGGGACTATAAGCCCGGAGTACAAACCGACCCGACATTGAACCCCAAGTATGCTAAAGCATTGAGAAGACTATGTGCAAATTACACTACCAATCCAGGGAAAGCGGCTTTCAACGACCCGTTTAGTGCAGGAACTTTCGACAATCAATACTATAAGAATCTACTTAATGGACTCGGTTTAATGACGTCCGACACACTTTTGGCAATGGATCATAGGACCCGACCCATTGTTGTGAAGTTCGCTAAGAGCCAAAAAGCATTCTTTGCCGCGTTTACTAGTGCCATGGAAAAAACCGGTCAAATTGGCGTGAAAACCGGAAAGAATGGCGAGGTGAGGGATCGTTGTGACCGTTTTAATTTGGAAGAATGATCTAATTATTTAAGAAGAATGTTACCAAGAAAACAATAAAAAAGATGTTAATTCATCTTTTTTTTTTTACTTTTATCTTCTAAAAACAATTTTTAATATTTGTATTTGTTAATTATTTTGAGTTTTCAATTTGATATATGTATAATCCTTCGTATTGAAATTATTTTATATTATGTAACTCTCCAAAATTGAGTTATAATATTATTAAGGCAATAAAGATTAGAATTGTTTATTTGCTTATTGTTGTGACTACTTAATATGGCCATATCCAAAAGTTAACCGTCATATATGTATTTTGATGTTTTTTTTTATCAAGTATAAACATTTATCATTTTGTTAAGACTTTAAATCTTGCCACACATATATTAATATATTTTATATTACTTTTTTTTAATTAATATATATTTTAAATTTGAGTGATTTACAAACAAACTTATCCATTTTTTTTTTTAATTTTATTTATAAAAATGTTCATGAATTAATTAAAAAAAATAAAATTAGTGTTTATATATATATATATATATATATATATATATATATATATATATATATATATATATATATATTAATTTTTCAATGATTAGATTGATAGATTTTTTTTAGATCAAATTGAATTAACATTTAGGAACGATCTATGTAGGGACTCGAGCCCACCTTGAATTTTATTTTATTTTTTTCAACGATTAGAATGTGACATTACCCTTGATTTTTTTTTTAAAAAAATCAATAGAATTCACTATATTATTTATTTAATTATTAAAAAAATAGTAAAACTTACCTTTAGTAAAATAAATCATTAGGAAAAATAAGTAGCTAATTATATAAGAAAAATAATATAAATTTATAAATTTATAGTTCAATTGTAAAATCAGGGTTACTTATTACCAAGTGAGACATTGCATCTCTTATTTTAAACTTTAAAATTGAAACTCTTTGTGATTTTATTTTTAATAATTTTAAACACCGTTAACTTATTATTTACTTGTCATTTATAAATAACTAAATAAAAGATTTATTTACTAATTTAACTATCGATATTTTGAAATTCAGTAGTCAAAACTAGGGATGACAATGAGACGGTACAGAGCGAGAAATGCATTTATCATCCTCCTCACGTTTACATCGGAGATTTTTATTATCATCCTCGTCCCGTTCGATTATGGAAAATTCACCGGGACACCGTTTATACCATATTCTCTAAAAAAAATATTTATATAATAAAATTATATAAATGAATATTTTAATATAATATATATGGCAATATATTGAAAATGTATATTATTATAAAAAAATAAATTTAAGACTCTTTTATAAGCATGAAAATTTGACCTAACTTAATTTACAAATAATATTATTATTTATTATAGTATTAAAATAGTATTTTAAAATTTTAAATTCAAAATAATCTAAAAGATATTAAAGATAAAATTAAAGTTAATTATTGTGATAATTAAACTATAATTAGAAAACTTAAATAAAAATATAAAAAAAAAATTGTGGTTAAAATATTATATTTATTTTACCCACAATAAACCCAAGAAAGGGTTGAAATTATTTGATTATGGTTTTAAACATAAATTATGTATAATTTATGACTTAAAACAATTAAATAAATACTTAAAATACCCCAAAATAAAAATAATGGACATATTTTTTATTTTATTTCCAAAATATTTTTTGTTTTTTTGGTAAAGAAAAACGTAAGAAAGAGGTTAAAATTCGATTTCAAATAACTATTTTATTAAAAATAAAACTAATAATCATGTGTGGCCAAAATTATGTTAAATTAATGCGGCTAAAATTTCAGCCATCGGATCAGGCCGATCAGCGCTGGATTTTTATCCAGCGCCCATGAATCAATCATCTACGCAGTTAGATGAAACGAATCCAAAGCGCGCCCGAGCTGCATTGAATTAACTAACGGGACGATGACGTCCGTTAGCCCAACCGCCCAGACGCGAATGGAACACCAAACGACGCGTTTTGGACGGATCAAAACGACGTCGTTTTGATCGTCTTCTTCGCGAATTCCCTGCAGGCCGCGATGAACTACAACGATCTTTCAAAAGCTCTAGCTTCTTCATTCATTGATCTTATCCTTCCGTTTTTCTTCCCTCGTGCTCACCTTATCCTTGCCATCATTGCCCCTAAACCTATTAACCTTATCTTCTCAGAATTGGACTGCCACGAATGAGATACAATTATGGATAAAACTTAATCGACAAATTGAAGTTGAATTTGATCATCTCAACTGACCTAACTGAGTATAAATACTCCTTAGGTGATCCTCTACCAAGCCATCAAACAATCAACACATCTTACAACCTAAATCAAAGATTCAAGAATTCGGCCAAGAATAGTTTTTTGAAAAAAACTTCTCCGGTGATCACATCTTTGGTCCAAGCTTTGGAAAAGCTTCCAACAACCCCTATGATTGTTCTCTAGTTGTTGGTATGATTCTAGTTCTGTTGAATTTCAATTTGTGATTGAAAATTAGATTTTTTTAAGTTTAATCGGTTTGATTTGTTCTAGGGTTCAATTGTGTGATTTCTTTGTTTAGAATCAATCTCTAAATGTTATATGAACTTTCTATTGAAAGAGTTTTGATCAAATCAACCTTAAACGATCAAAACATAAAATTGGATTGAAATTTTGGATTTTTTAAAATTCATGTTCTTGAGTTTTAATCTTGAATTTTTGAATGTTAGGATGATTTCTCGATCATTGTAACATCATCTCGATCATGTTTGATCAAACTGAAATTTTGAAAAAACAAATTTGAATTTCATCTTCAAAAGTTGTTATAGTGATGTTATGATGTTCTTGTTTTGGTTGTGTTTAACTACGTTCATCATTTCAAAATTAATGAAACAAGAATTAGGCCATGAGATGGTCTAATTCAAAATATCTAAATTTTTGGCCTAAAATATTTTTTAGAAATTGATATTTGTAGAGATTGATTGATCGTGATTAGGGTTAGGGCTTTTGTTCCCCGTGATCATATGAATCATCTACAACTTACATATCACGATTCCATGATCTATATCAAAAGTTATAGTCTCTGCAATTCTTGACCAATTCAAGAATACTCGGTCCCCGACGACCGTGTCCTGTAGGACTAAGACCAAGAAACATGATTGAGGATCTTTGGTCCGGACCGAGACCAATGACTGATGTTCTTGAGTTCGGACCGAAACCGATGACCGATGTTCTTGAGTTAGGACCAAGACTCAAAACTAGTGTTCTTGAGTTAGGACCGATGATTATGACCGATATTCTTGAACAAGGACCGAGCACTCCCTTTAGCCCATGACCGATTTTCCTAACCTAGGACCGTAATATTAGACCGGTAAACTAGACCCAAGACCGAGCCTCCTAGGCCTAGTCCGAGTTCGGGACCGAGCCTCCTGAACCTAGGACCGAGCCCTCCAGATCCAAGGACTCACGCTCCCGAGCCCTGATCTAGACCTCCCTGGTCTAGACCGAGCCCATTCGAGTCCAGATCGGTAAAACCAGACCCAGACCCTAGGACTACGATCCTAAGGTTTGTTTGGTTCCAATTTTCAAATTCTAAAATTATTTTTGGAATTTTGGAACTCCAATCCATTTTCAGATAATCCTGAAAGGTCATAAATTAATATTTAAACATTTTTAGGATATTTCCTAAACAAATATTTTGGTTAAGGCCCCGTTTGAAATTTATTTTTAAATTCTAATATTTTTGATATTTTTTAGGATTTTTACTTATTTTTATATCAACACAATCATATGTATGCCTTTTTAAATAATTTTGTATAATTATTTACTTAATCTAAACCTATCATTGTTTAGAATTCCCGAACTACTAATTAAAATAAATAAATATTATAAATAAATCTTGTAATAGTCAGACTTTTGTTTATTTTAAAAATAAAACCGTCTTTTGACAAGCACGGAGGACCTAACACGAAAGCTTTTTCTCAAGCGTAGCCAAAATACGAATTCTTTATAGACACTCTAATATATAATATACACGTACATTTTTACTAATTTTTCTAAATTATTTGGCGACTCTATTTTCAAATAAATAATCTTTTAAATTATTTATGTTTGATTAATTTAAACCGAATCTTGGTTAAATTGTTTTTTAGCCCCCAAATTATTAAAGTTTGAACAAAATTGATTATTTTTACATGATTAATTTTTAAAGCTCTCAAATATTTTCAAAATCTTTTAAAAAGTAAATATTTCATTTTAAAAGACGTTTGTCACACAAACTAAGGTTGAAACGCATCAAACCTCTAGTCACCGGCCCACCCCGCGATCCCCCATATTGCCATGTGTCGATGACACGTGCTAAGTTACAGAAGGGAATTCCTGGAGGTTAAACTCTTATAAAATATAATGAATATATAAATAAATATATATTAATGATTTTATATATTTAATTGTGTTTATAGTATTCAGGACAGAATTTGGGTGAGATCGAGACGGGTTGTGGTACACAAATACCGTCATCGCTCCATCTCCGATCAATTACCGATCAAATCGGAGAAAACCGCTTCAAACAGGGTAATTTAGTTCGGTTACAAATGGAGTTTTGATCGGTAAGCAAATATTGAAAGATCTTTCTCCACTATCTTCAACTCACGTGTGGTTTCAAATTTTCATCCTTAGTCAAAACTCTCGTTTCATTAATATTTTATAAATGTTACGTAAATAATAAATTAACAACGTTTAAAATTTCTAAGAGAGAATCGCATCTTACTAATTTTAATAAGGAGGACAAAATTGTGAGAATTTGACAATAAATATTGCAACTACAAAATAAGAAATAAGGTCAAATATTCGTACACCCGTTAAGTTCTAACCTGTCTTTTAAGAGCTAGAATTCTCACTCTTTCCACCAAAACCCTTTCTTGATCTGTTTATACATTGAAAATGGCGATTCGGAACGTCGGAATTTGGATTGTCGTTTTACTCTTGATGATGCTTTTTCAGTCTTCAATCTCAGAGGATCCTCGTTGGGCAGCTAAAAGGAAACGGATGAGTGAAAAAGTTCGCAAGATGTAAGCCAATTTTCCTTCTTCGCTTTGATTACCAACTTAATTACAGCTGATCGACATTTACGATCTTCTTTCTTTATCTTAGATTCAATTATGTTCTATAACTGTTGTGTAGTTTTATTGCCTGTTCGACCGGATGCAATTTTTCTGATGATAACAAGGATTGTATTCGTCCTTCTGTTAGGGAAAAACAAAACTTAGGGAGAGACAATTGAGCTAAAATTGTGTTGATTTGTTTACCCTATGTTTCTATAATCTAGGTGTTCATTTTGTTTCAGTTAAGATTATTTATTAAAATGAAAAATAAACTGTACTAGAATCTCTGTCAAAGTTAATCTTTGTAACTTGATCAACTGTCATCTCAGGTTTTATCATGCATATGATAACTATATGACACATGCCTTTCCGGTTAGTGCTAGTTCTTTATTTTGAAATCTTTATTATATCCTTTCAAATAAACATGATGTTTCATCTCATTAATCTGTAGTATGATGAGCTGAAACCCCTTACCAAGAGTTATACCAACTCGCTCGTTGAGCTTGGAAATTTGAAGGCAAGTAGTTCTACTTGATGTCTATTTAAGCATCCAGCACTAAATTTGTAATAAGAATGTCTTCTGTTTTCACTAACAGCTTGAACATTTATCACAAGAGTACAATGGATCTGCCCTTACTCTTATCGAGTCATTGTCCAGGTTAGGATTGAGCTGTTGAAACCTTGGAATTGTTGACTCCCCATGTATTATCTTCTCTCACCTTTTGCTTCTGTCAGCCTTGTCATCATGGGAAACAACTCGGAATTTGAACGTGCAGTTCTTTGGCTTTCAGAAAATTTGTCATTTGACGTTGATGCCAGGACGAATCTTTTTGAGGTATAAAAGCAGGTATTCATGCATAAGTTTAAGTCAATATTTAAGCTATTTCACGTGGAGATTTAGTTAAGACAGTTACTAATTTTATCTTCAATAATGAGGACTGGGGGTTTGACTTTCCATTGATTTTGTCTAATTTTCTTGTATTCTAATCATGCTTTATTTTCTTTGTTGCTATTGTGTAGTGCAACATAAGAGTTCTTGGAGGACTTGTTTCTGCTCATATTCTTGCAACTGATTCTACAAACAGGATGGTCCAAGGACACTATAAGAATCAGCTTCTTGTCCTAGCTGAAGATTTGGGTCGACGTTTCTTACCTGCTTTCAATACCCCAACTGGATTGCCATATGCTTGGGTTAACCTTAAGGTACTAAATTTCTTAACTCTTATCAAGTTAAAAAGACAAACTTGGATCTTATCCATATATAATCTGCAATTGAATAATAAACCTTTATTGATCTCTGAAGAAACTTTTGAATACTTTGTATGTCACTGATATCAGGAACGTTCTAACTCTCTTCTGTTATAATTACAAATTGCCTCAACAATATGAGGACATAGGGATAAATCCAGAACTTGTCATTTGTCAAAAAATAAAGAATCGTATATGCAGTTTGAGTCTTATGAATAAGTCCTGATCATAAAGTCATTCATACATAAATATATGATTTAACTGATAGGACAATCAATGTCTCAAATTATCCACTCCTTTTGTACTTTTTGTCACATGTCCATACATTTGCATTAAAACTTATATCTTACTCGTTATTTAACTATGCAAGATTAATCTTTTGCAATCTTACTTAAGAATGTTTTATGATAAAATGTTGTACAGTATGGCGTGATGGAGAATGAAACCACCGAAACAAGCACGTCTGGCTGTGGTGAGAAGCACCTCAATGTTGAGTGAAGTCCTTAAAGTTCTGCTGGTGATTAACTCTTTCTATGCAACGGATTCAGGTTCATTGATTCTTGAAATGGGAGTTTTGTCACGATTGACTGGTGATCCCAGGTATGAGTTTTCAGCTATGCGCGCTCTTCGTACGTTATGGGGCATGAGGAGCTCTTTGAATCTTCTTGGAACTACTTTGAATGTTGAAACAGGAGAGTGGATTGAATATTCATCAGGAATTGGGGCTGGTATGTACTTTATGGGATTACTTTTTTATGCTTTTGCCTTGTTTGCTAGTTGTGATGCATGTAACATTTATTTGTTAGGGTATTGTTGTGTTGATTCTCAAATTTTTATGTACCTCACTAGATGCCACTCTGTGGACTTTTTGCCTTATTTTCTACATTACTACTTGATTGAGCTAATTTATTTAAGTACTTGATTTGTTCTACGAATCTCCTTATTTCAGGAGTTGATTCGTTCTATGAATATCTCCTCAAAGCCTACATTCTTTTTGGAAGCGATGAACTTTGGAGCATGTTTCAGCCTGCATATCTTGCAGTGCAGAAGTATCTTAGACATGGACCATGGTATAGTTGTTTCAACCTTTGTTGTGTTGTTTGTTCATGTCATTAATTGATTTTCTTTTAAGGATCCATGCTGGTGATGATATAAGGAAGTCCCGAAGTCGTATTTCGTGACAATTCATTTAGATACAAGTTTTAGCTTTAAAAAAAGAAGATTGTATTAGAAAGTCTTCTACTCCTGTCAAGTCATTTTAATTATTTCAAAACAGGTTTGAATCTAGTTGTATGTTTGACCTGATGTGGTCAAAGCTAATATGGGTCTACTAGGTTCTTGTTGGGTTGGATCGATCTTGCCTTCCCCTAATACTTGCAAATTCCATCTGAAGAAAAATGGCATATATAACTTACAGTGAATTCAGTGGCTATTTTTGTTCTAAAAATGAATTGAGCATGTCTCTGCAAAAATAGGTACCATGAAGCTGACATGCGAACAGGAATGGCTACATATTGGCAACTCACTAGCCTTCAAGCATTTTGGCCTGGTCTACAGGCAAGTAAAAAAGGAAAAGTGTTGTTACTGATTATCACCCAAGAATAAGCTTTTACACAATCAATCATTAAGTTGCAACTATTTATTTCTTCAATTGCATTGCACTGGCAAACAATCAATCTTCAAATTAGGCTCATGAACTATTTGGTTTCAAGCTAAGTGAATTTATGTACATGTTAGTTTGAACGTAATTTAGCTGCTAGATGTAATTCAAAAATATATATACTTTCAATTGTACTTATGAGATAAACACCATGTGAGCATAGGTGTTAAAATAAAATCAGACAGAGAATATGAAAGCTTTATGTCAAACCAAAATTATCCATAAAAACCTAGAATTTGGTAACACACATTTTTCATGTAGTTTGATTCTGGACAAGCATCTTATTTGTTGTTTGTTTATTAGGTCCTAGCTGGGGATGTTTCTGGTGCCAATTCTTCTCATCGTGAATTTTTTTCAGTGTGGAAGAAATATGGAGTATTACCAGAAAGGTGTCAATTTAAAGCTTGTGCAATATTTGGTCTTATCCTTCAAATTGTTGGACAGATATTAACTGGTGACTTGACATTTACTATAGGTACTTGCTAGATCATCAGATAATACATCCCACCGAAAAATATTATCCTTTGCGTCCTGAATTAGCTGAATCCACATTTTACCTTTATCAAGCGACAAAAGGTCTGTTGACTTCCTAATTTTAATGCAGACGAACTACAGTTTTCCCTTCTATTTATACTTCTTTTGAGTGTTGATCTATGTTAAATTTGAAAAATATAACTAGTGATATGAGCCTATTTGGAAATTTGTATTTTGTGATGATCTAAGTCACAATCCCAGGAAAATCATCAAAGTTAAAATTTAAAGTAAATTTGTTTTCCGTTTGGTATAATATTTTTTCTGGTATAGTTTTGTTGCTTCATTTGGTATAGAAATGAACTTTTAGATCATGATCCATTTTATAGTGTATTTTTTTTCATTTGGTAAAGAGAAATTCTTTTAAATCCCATGATCAACATAAAAACAAATTGGTATATGTATATCAAAACAGCCCGTTATCTTCATATTAGCTATAGGAGCTATGGGGGGGATGTCTGCTAAAATTCTAGCTTTACAGGGATAACGATTAGAAGTTGATAAACTACTTGTTCTCAAATAGATGGAAATTCTCTTCAATGTGTAAATATGCATACTACGGCATCAGACCTTTTATAAATTTGGCTTGTTTTTCAGAGAACTCCATTAAAACATCAACGTGAAAGTCACAGTTTTATTTTCAGATATAATTACAATTTAGCTTTCTTTTACAGATCCATGGTACATGGATGTGGGTGAATCAATTATAGATTCCTTGAACTTGTACACAAAAGTTGAAGGTGGGTTTGCCAGCATTAAAGATGTCACTTCTATGGAATTAGAAGATCATCAACACAGTTTCTTTCTAGCTGAGACGTGAGTAACAATGGTCAACTGCATAGAAAGTAGTACTTCAGCTTGATTTTTGCTCTATCGAGAATATAACTGTTTCAAAATTTTGGCTTTCATTTGAATGACGGCTGACATAACGTGTCCTGTATTTGCAGGTGCAAGTACCTTTATCTTCTCTTTAACGATTCTTTTCTAGTTGGTAGAAATTATGTTTTCACAACTGAAGGTCATCCGCTTCCTGTACTTCGTGCTTGGCATGATAGGCTACCAGATACCTATATTCCTAGTACCCATACATATTCTATTGAGGTGATGCCTATTCCTTGTTTTCGTTTTTATGCATTGTGTTCTTGGTTGAACAAAATTTTAGCTGGATAAACATTCAGTTTCATTTCAACATTCGGCCAAATCTAGCTTAAAATGCATCTTTCACCAAACAAAAATATATTTGTTAAAATAAATTTTGGGATCATTTTTTTGTTAGACCATGTTTGTTCGGTTGGATGTGGGTATAAAATTTGAGATCATAATCCAGCTTTCCAAATGAAACTCACACAAGTCGTAACTATATTTCGTTACAACACTGAAAATTATCTAAATGGGGGTGCAATGTTATTTTGGTATTTTCTCAATTTCCTAATGACTAAATTTAGTTTTGAAGCATAATCCACATGTTTCTGGATCAATAATTTTTGTATCTAGAGCAGAGCTCTTTATACATAATGGTGGTCTTGAACTTGACCGATTTATTTTATTTTATTTTTTATTTATCAGGAGATAACTGTTCTAGTTTTCCGTCTATTTGCAGAATGGGGGACGAGAAAAAGGAGTTAGTGCTATGTCTTTACAAATCTGTCCAGCAACTAATTTGAACCATAGGGATGGTTACGAGGAACATGTGGAGAGTGTTTGCCACATTCGGGATCTTGTAAATAATCATAGATGTTTCAATGACGAAGATTGTGGAGTGGATGCAACTTCTTGCAGGCAAAGATCTTGTAGCATAGCCGGATTCTGTGGGCTATGGCTGTTAACATAAAACACTTTGTAGGATGGATCGCATTCTTTTTAGTCACGCGAAAACAAAAGCCATTTTATTCCGAGAAAACATGGTGATTAATCGGTATAGACACAGCAGTTTTTGTTTTTCCCTTGGAACAATTTGGTGTATATTTCTTAGACAATTATTTATGAGGTTTATTAATATGGTCCATAGGGTGTGATATTTGTAGCAATATGTTACAATAGAAACAGAAGTATATTTTAAATTATTACAGATTGGACATCTTTTCTTGATGAAATTAGGAATGTTGAATTTATAATTATGTTAGTTTGATTTATGTCTGGTTATGGATTCATTGGATTGTGCTCATTCCCATGTTTTTATTGATTTTAATTTTGTTTGATTTATTCTTAGTGGATAATGAAGTTCTTTTGAAAACTTTATTGAATTGAGAAACATATTATTGTTTATATTGGGTAAATGATTCTGTTAGAACACTAAAATGCTCAACTACATTGTTCAAGAAAATTTTAAACCATTGATTTCGATTTATTTTTTGATTTTATCAAAAAATAAATAAATAAATTTTTACCGAAGAAAATATCATTTTGGCTGTAATTATTAAAAAAAATTAGATATGGTCAAATTATCAAAAAAAAATAAATAAATTTATTATTAAAATTATATAAAATGAAGTTTTGTCTCAATGATTTCATTTATTATCTACATGATATTTATAATAAATAAAATATTACTGTCACTAGTTTAACTATCTAATTTTAACGAAGTGAGGATCTTAACTACCGAATTTTAGAAAATCGGTAATCAAAACCCTCTTTTCGCTGAAATTAGATAGTTAAATTAGTAACGTAAATCTTTTATTTATTTATAAATGTCAAGTAAATAATAAGTTAACCACGTTTGAAACCGTTAAAATAAAATCAAAATAAAATCTCGTTTTTGAATAATTTTAACATTAAAAACCCTAATTTGACCATTGACCAAATAAATATATAGTTTCAATTAAAATTTAATAATCAAATTATGTACATTTTTTAATCCTTAAATATAGTCAGTATGGAAACATTCCCTAAACTAACTCATGAAATTAATGGATTGGATATCAAGATAACTCATTTATAAAAAGCCTTACAAATAATGACTTTTTTAGATTTGAATTTAAAAATTAATATGACCACCTAATTTTAGTTTAAGAAGTTTTTAATGAAAATTAAACAGGCAGAATGTTTATTTTTTTTATTTAATTTAATTTTTTGGAAAAGGTTATAAATATTAAAAATGAAAAAAAAATGTTTTAAAAAAAAAATTACATACAAAACAAAAAATAAGAAAAAACGGTACTCAATAAATTATCGAGCTCGTAAATCGTCGAGAAGAACGATTAACTCCCCGACAGACTCTACTGATTTTCCTAAACAAATCTCAGAGAGTGTCGTAATAATAAATTATGAACAGTACGTATTGCACAACTACAATAATAAAAAATAATTGAATATTCAACGATTTTTCTCTAAGTGAACCATTCATATAAAAAAAAAATCAGAATTTTTATTAAATGTTTAGAAAGAAATAATTGTGTTTCTAGAAAAAGCAATAATATTTAAATGTGAATGCTTATCCAATCCAATTGTGTTTCAACGACAAGAAATTATTTTGTACAAAAGTCATTGAGAACAAGATCTCACGTGCTCTAAGATGTGGACAATATTTAATGATAATAATAATAAAATATAATTAATTAAAAAAAATATTTATAATTAATAATAAAATAAAAAATAGTTCTTCCTAAACCTAATCTAGAAATCCATTTAATTGGTCAATGAATTTCTAAAATATATAAATGAAATATTTGTTAGCTTAATACACTCCAACTAATTACTCATTATTATAATAGTCTAAATGTAGAGAGTGTTGACTATGAAATATTTTTATTAGAATAATTTAAATGAACATAATATTATCCAAAAATATATATTTTTTAAAATTAAGAATTACTATTGTATGAGATAAAGATAAACTTAATAATTAATACACACTCCTACTAATGTGAGACAAAAAGAGTATATATTTGAAAATGAGTATATTCTATAAGTTTTCATATATAGACTTGACTTTTCTAAATACAACATGTATATATATATATATATATAATGGCCAAAAATAAAACATTTTGAAAGAAGTCTTGAGAATAAAAAATTGAAGGTCAATAATAGATATAAGTATTTTTTTTTTTCCTTTTCAAAGTTTATTATATAATTTTCTTTTTCTTTAAATAAAAATAATAGATAAGCATGGTTTTTGCATCATCTTTTTCATATTATGATGATGTAAGTTGCATCATATCTTCTAGAATTGTGAATAATGATGTTGACACAAAATTATATATTAATTTTTTTTTTATAAAAATACAAATAATCTTCTTGTTTAGGCTTATCTTTTAGCCTTATATACATTAGTAGTGAGAGTATAATACTTATAATTTAATAAGTTAGTACAATGTATAATATTCCACTTTAATTTATCTGTTTTGTGACAAAAGATTTATTTATAAATATGATTATCGAAAATTAAAGCGATTTTAGTATTAATCAAATATGAGACACATATTCTTTTACGCGAAATTGTTATTATTGGTGTTACTTTAGATTTCAGTGAATTAAATAAAGAATAAAATAGTTGGAAAAAAAACAATTTATCTAAAAATATTAAAAGTAAAGTAAAGAAATTGCAAACATCTTACATAATTAAAAGTTGTAATTAAGTATAGAGAAAATTATATTATGAGTAATCTCTTATTTTATTATATTCTTTAATCATCTGATTAAATATTGAATTTTCAATTAATAGTTATTAGTATGTAACTATGTATCCTCCTCTGGTCATTAAGTAGTTGATTCCTAACTCATGGTGTCATGATTAAAAAATATTTTTAAAAATTATAAGCAATATTTAATATTTTTATATGTAATGTTTTTAAAACTTTTTTTTTTAGTGTTCGGATTTTATTAGAATTTCAAATATGGCCTTTCAAATTTTATAATTTTAGGTTAATTATTTTTAAGTTATACAAAACGAAATTTTATTTTAAATAGTCTGGATTTTTCATTCTTCGAAATTCGATAGTTAAATTAATGACATGAATCTTTTATTTATTTATAAATAACACATAGTTAATGGAACTTGAACTGTTAAAAACTTGTGACAAAACATTTTTTGATATAATTTTAACAATAAAAATCTCGAGATTGAAAATATCAATTCATAAGAGCCCTAATTTTATTTAAATCTTGAATTTATTTTTCTGAAAAACCGAAATCAAACAAGTAAAACGCGGGTGACGAACGCGGGTGATGAACGCGGACGAAACTCGTTTTCAGACTTTTCATTCATTTTCAGTCTTTTCTCTTTATTTATTTCTAGGGTAGAAGAAAGATCGAATCGGATTGGCTGATTCATGAAAAAGATGTCATTTTTGTTTAATTATAATGAAATGACGATGAGGGTGTGGCAGTGTGTATCTGGATTTTGATCTTCTCTTTGTCCCTACTTTCTTAAACCCATTTGAAAATTTGCACCACTCTCCAATCCAATGGACCCAATCACTAAATTCCTTCTTATAAATCACTTCCAAACTATCAGACTAGACTTTCATCGTCTTCAACTGGAATCTCCCTTGTCCGTACCCTAGTAGAGAGAAGAAACAAGGTAAAAGAGATGCCGCAAAACCCAGATCAGTAAGACCATCTAGTACCCAGTTCAAAGGGTAGACGGATGTGTCAACTTCCCTTAAAAAGGTAATCTGATTTTCATCATAACTTGATAAAGTGCCCTTCTTTCTGACCGGTGTTTCAATTCTCAGTGCAGTGTCGGAGACAATGAGGATGCGCGATGACTCCAATTCAACTGATTCCGAATTGAATAGAACTGAGGTGAGTTCAATTTCTTCATGTATTTTTTCAGGGTTAGATGATCATTCTTAAAACATCATGATGGACTGTTGTGTTGACTATTTCCAGATGAATGATGATGATGATGATGATGTTCAATCGGCTCTGAAAAACCAAACATCAAATCATAATGACTACAGGAATCCGTGAGTGGATAAGACTGATTCTTTTCAAAGTTGAGCAACTCTATTTGGGTTAATCTGAATAGCTCATTCTTAATTATGATCATCTGTACTCTGTAGGAGTTTTGAAACCCTGCAGCTGAAATTCCAAAACAAACCCTCTAGTGAAGTATTGACTGGAAGGGAAATTTGCGGAGACAGATGTTCGAAGATTCAGGTGGTTCTTGTTGATCGGAAAACAGGACACATAGTCAACTCTGGCCCCGAATCATCTTCAGAAGTGGAAATTGCAGTTTCCGTTGTGAGAGGACCACTTGAGAAAGGGCTTATAGGGAATGTACGATTCAACCTTGAAAATGGAATTGGATTTCTCCATAATGTGCGGTTTACGCATACTAAACTTTGGACTAGGAAGTGTGAAGTTCGGTTGATTGCAAGAATCACTGGTCATAACAGAAATAGAGTGGAAGAAGGAAAGAGTGAATCATTTACTCTCTTGGATCAACGTTCAAAAGGTAAGTTTTTGAGCTTTCTCTTCACTCTCTTCCCCTAGAGATCAAGAAAACACAATTCTTTTTTGTGCAGTGAATGGGAAGCACGATCCACCAACTCCATCTGATGAAATCTGGCGACTGAGGGCCATTCAGAAGGATGGCCCATTCCATGGTAACTTAAATCGAGAACAAATTATTACTGTAAAGGATTTGTTGATTCTACTCAATACAGATCAGCAGAAGCTGAAAGATGTAAGGAGATTGATTCCTTTCTTTTCTTATATGCTGTTTTAGAAAATTACACATCATGATGAAGATGGCTAACTAAGCTTGTGTTATGAGAAGTGATTAATTGAGTTGTGTATTGCAACAGATGGTTCATTTTAGAACTAGTTTCTTGATTTTCTTTCTAACTGATAATTCCTGGATCCAACAGATCCTTGGCCCTGGCTTCCATGGTAACAATTGGAACACTATGGTGAACCATGCTCGGAATTGTGAAGTTGATCAGAGTCTACTCTTGTATTGGTCTCCCATATCTCTGCACAAGATTGGGGTTGTTTTTAATTCTGTGGGACTATTGACTGGACTATTTATTGAAAACGAGTATACTAGGGCTGAGAGGCTGCCAACAGCCCAGAAGGCAAGTATTTCTCGCATTTTTCTTATTGTAGAATTTTGGAATAATAATTGTGACTATGTTTTGTTTTTTCGTAGTGAACTGGATTTGTTTTCCAATCTAATGGTTGATTGATTCTCACACAGACCCCATTTGAAAACACTTTTTTGTTTTTGAATTTAGATATAGAATTGAAACGTTTTGGAAACTAAACTTAGTGAATGACAATTTCAGAAATTTATCGGCTGTTTCTCGTATGGATCCAGATCCAGATATTGAAACAAAAATTATAAGTGTTTACTAATAGGGCCTAAAATATTTGTGTTGTAGAATCTCTAGGGACTTTAAAAATTATAAGTGTTTACTAATAGGGCCTAAAGTATTTGTGTTCTTTGATAACTTTTGCAATCACAATCCTTCGTATTATGAGATCTTATTTACACTTCTTCTGAAACTATTCACTGTCTTTTGCTAGACTTTTTTCGACAGGTCTAGAGTGTACGATATTTAGGTTAGAACTATTCATTTTTGTCAGTTCCATTCCCAAAGTTCTATAAATTTCCTAGGTCTTTGGTCTCGAACTCCTAAGCTAGCTTATTTTTTAGCTGCAAAGTTTGTGCATCAAAGTTTCTTGTATGATATTATCATTAACATAAACAATTAAAACACCCAACTTGTCCTTAGATTTTTAATAAACAAGATGTGCTCATTGTCTTCATTCATACCCACATGACCATTATCGAAACAACTAATATTCATCAAGAATCGGAATCCATCTAATTTCTTCCTAATGGTTGTTTGTTCAGGATGTGGCCCTTCAACTAATAAGATCTGCATTTGCCGATGCTGAGAACATTAGTTGTTTCGATAATGAGGCCTCTCTATCCAAGACCTTTTCAGATCTGTCAATCGCTTCTACTGCTTTCAACATTATTCCTAATTTTCAGGAGGCTAATGGAAGCTTAGATTTACAACAGGCTTCCTCCTTTTCTAAAACTATCTCTGATAAAAACCAGACACTCTGCCCCTGGTCAGAATTGAACTATGATGAGTTTGATCATCTTGATCATACTAACTCAATTTGTGATACAGAGTCGATGTTTCAGGCATTCGCACAGGACGAACGCTCGAGATTTTCTGATGATCACGCAGAAGTTCCATCTTCTGCTAATGCTGACATTACCATGGACGTGGTTCCGAGAAAATGTGTTCCGAAAAGTAACAGGGCTCATATGAGGTGGAAAATACTTTCTAGCGTGATGAGGTTAGTTTCTGTTCGAAAGAAAGGTGAGGAGAAACAAGTTGGATCTACTAGTAGTGAACAAGTTAAGTCTTCGGACTACTGTGTGGATGAGCATCTGCAGCTTTTGGAATCTGAAAGCAAGGAAGACAGAGAATCTGCTGTTAACGAGATTCTGCGTGATTTTACTGCTGGAGCGATGATGAATAAGGCTCAGAGAAAATATGTCCCGAAAAGAGATATAGCTCAGAGAAAATGGAGGGTGTTATCCAGTGTAATGAAGTTCTGCTCTTTACGCAATGGTCGAATGCTAAACGGGCAAACTGCTCATTTTGGTTCAACTGAGGACAATGATGACGATGATGGTGATGGCAGTTCAACTGCTGACTTCTGATCATTCTGAGTAAGAAAATTTGCAAAGGAGGTTGTTTCGGTTGATAGGAGTAACATGCTTCAGTTATTTTTAGTATTCTTATGAGGCTTTTATATCATGTCATCTAGAAAAGCCACCAATTGTTATCCCTCATATGACTAAACTAGTATTACCTTATTTTGATGTAATTCGGTCAATAAAAACCATTCTATTGTCATTATTGAGCATGGTGGTTGATGCCTATATTATTAATGATTATTGAATATATTATTCAACTGGTATAAGCCAAGAGTTGACAGCTTCAAACAGTTCATTGAAAGACAAAGACTTTATTGATCAGGTGTCAATTGCCAACTACTCTCTCTATCTGTATCTTCTTCCAGCCTTTCAGTATCTTTGCAGAAAATCCCTATTAGGTCATCAAGAACCAAATATTAAGAGGTGGAGTGTATCGATTATCATTAGTAATCTTGAGAGAAAATGGCGATATATGGAGGGACAACTCAGAAATGCAAGTCTTGCGAGAAGACAGTATATTTGGTGGATCAGTTGACTGCAGACAGTAGAGTTTATCACAAGGCTTGTTTTAGATGCCATCACTGTAAGGGAACTCTCAAGGTATAATGAAACCAATCTTTGATCTTCTTTTCTCTCTAGGGGTTAATGGATCTGGCTGGTTTGAGTATTTTTGAATTAGTAATGAGTTTTCATTCTCATCAGCTGAGCAATTATAGCTCCTTCGAGGGTGTGCTGTATTGCAAGCCTCATTTCGATCAACTCTTGAAGATGACAGGCAGCTTGCAGAAGAGTTTCCAAGGCATGCATATTTAAGTCCATTTGGGGATCACTTTATCGATCTGAGTTAATTTGGACAAGAAAATGTGAATAAATGTTCTTTGAAACACTTTTTTTTTGTTTAATGTAACTTAATTAGACATATTCATAAAAAAAAATCACATTTCTGTCCAAACTCAGCTCCAGGTCTATAAAGTGTTTACAAATGGGTTGTCGATAATTAATCCCATTTCTAATTAACGTCACATTTCAGGTGGTTCGCGACAGGTTAGATCTGCAGATCAGGTCCAAACCAACAACAAAGTTTCAAGATTATTTGTTGGAACTCAAGATAAGTGTGTTGCGTGCAAGAAAACAGTCTATCCAATAGAAAAGGTAGGTGCATTAGTATTGTATATATATATATATGATGTGATACGTATGTCTAAAGTTCGATTTCTACTTAAAACACATTTTGAATCACGGGAGTAGGATGTTATGGTCTAAATATAAAGTGTATATGTGAATATAATTGTTATACCTTGAATTAAAATTATGTATAAATTTTGAATATAAAAGATAAAAAAATTATATTGAAATGAGTAGTAAAGAATTAATGGAGGAAGATAGAACTCTAACCGTTATGTGAATACAATGGAGATGAGAGAACATGAATTAACCTTCCTTTGGTTGATATTTGAATGATTAGCCTTAACTGTTTTTTCTGCCAGAATCAGTTCCTATCAACCTGTCAAGCCCAACTGTTTCTGCTTTATTCTGTTACTAATAATTGTTGTCATACTTTCTGTCTTTATTCAATTAACTACTAGTAACTTTAACATCCACCTTAGTGCATTAGCCCTAGTATCCTTTCCCCGTGTATCATTGCTCTCTCCTTCAATTCGTTCGTTCGCGAACGACAATAGTAGAAGATTCAGTTGAAACTTAAAAACATCCGTTGGCTCTTCGAACCATATGAATTACCGGAATTGCTTCCTTAGGCTATCGGTTGGTTACACAAACCATAGAAAGTATATGCAACTCATCAACAACTTATGACCAAAACTTCTTCGAATATAACTTTTATTATTGGGTGGTTCTTCAAACCACAAAAAGTATCGCACTTCTTGTTTTGAATCAAGACATGATTGAAATATATGGTCGTTGGCCAAGATTTGGTCATCGAGACTTTCAAATGCATCACCTGTCAAAGCAAATTGAGCTATGCCTCGGTCAACTTGATCACAATCGTATGTATTAACGTATGTCGATTGCACTTTCGATTCGTTAATCACTATTAGTGCCATTTCGTTTTCCAAGACTAATTTTGGGATTTGTAAGGAAATAATCGACAATTTTAAAGTACTGCATATCTCTTCTTCAAACCCAAAATTGTCGCATTTTGTCTCATATACCTCTTGAGTCTCCACTTTTACTTCATCCACACTGGTTTGTTGTGCCACTTGAAGAATCGGACTTGAGTTCTTCAATTCGTCAAAATAGTTCCGATTTTTTTTCTAAAACATTCATTGATTATTGAAGTGTTTCGCTTCTGTATTGCAGCCAACATTTCTTCCTTTCGGTCGAGTCGTTTATCATTTTAATCTAATCTTTTATCATTTTCTTTGAACTTCAAACACATCTCTTTTAGCTCGTTTTGAGTTTCGTCATTTCCGACTAATTGAGTTCTTGGGCATTTTGTACTTCAAAAAAGACTTCTCTTTTCTTAAGAAAATATTTAGTTAGACCAAAAGTATATCCAAACAGTGACAACCAAAACTGATGGGGAGATACAGTTCCAACTATATGCTATCCACCTTTCTTGTCCTCACTGGTGTCTTTGACAATCAGGACAAAATCGGAAAACAGAAACGATGTTGGCGGTCGCTGGGTTTAACAAAGGTTGATTACAATCACATAAGTGATCGCAATCGTGTGAATATTGCGAACTCAGATTCGCGATCGCGCCAAAAGAATATACAGTTCTGCGACGATCTTCATTCTTTGCAGCACTTCTTCTTCTTGAGTGATTCGATTAGGATTTCTAAGCAGCGGAACTTTCTTCTTCTTGAGTGATTTGATTAGGATTCTTGTGAACTGTTTCAAACAGCAACTAAGGAGGTAATTTCAGACAAATGACTCAAATACAAATCTGCTTCAACTATAAACCTCAATTTGTACACACTATTTTGTTAAGAACGAGCTCTGATATCACTGTTATACCTTGAAGTAGAATTATGTATAAATTTTAAATATAAAAGAGTTATATTGAAATGAGTAGTGAAGATTTAGTGAAGGAAGATAGAACCCTAACGGTTAGTGAAGAAAATGGGGATGAGAGATAATATGAATTAACCTAAGAGTTTAACCAATTGATCACCTTCCTGTTTGGCTGATATTTGAGTGCTTAGTCTTAACTGTTTTTCCCGCGAAAATCAGTTCCTGTCTGGCCCAATTGTTTTTGCTTTATTCTGTTACTAGTAACTGTTCGTTGTATTTTTCGTCTTTATTCAATTAACTAGTAAAGGTAACATTCATCTTGGTGCATTAATCCTAATATCCTTTCACCGTGTATCAATAACCTAACATTTGTCAAATACTATGTTTTAGGTGACTGTCGATGGAATATCATACCATAATGCTTGTTTCAAGTGCTATCACGGAGGATGTGTGATAAGCCCGTCGAACTTCGTGACCCACGAGCAACGTCTATACTGCAGGCACCATCATTCTCAGCTCTTCAAAGCCAAGGGAAATTTCAGCCAACTTGGCAAGCTTCAAGTCATCTAAAATGGAGTACTTGAATATTTGATGAGAATTTTTAGTAAGATTTGCTATTTGTTTTTATGAATTATAAAGCTTTTGTGCCATTTTATTATATGTTGGAAATGAGATATTTTAGCTGATTTATAATATTTAGAATTTGAATTTGATTCTCAATTAAAAAGAAATGTGTTATCATTACTATATATAGGGTAAGTGCAAATTTTGTTTAAATTAAAAAAAAAAAGAAAAAAAGTTGATAGTATAATAATTTAATTAAAAAGAATCTAGGCATTAGATTGAATATTTGAATGGAATGGAATGGAATGATGATGATTATGATATTTGGCTATATAATAGGAGGCTCATCTGAGAATGATGATGAGCATGCTACAACTTTTTCCATTTTAAAGTATAAAGTTATCTATTTGATTTGTTTTATATGGAGGGAGGAGACAATAAAATAAATAAAGAAAGAATCTTTATTCTTTTGTTGTTGTTACCTTGGAAGTGTAACCAAACAAACAACAAATTGATGTTGTTGGTCTGTAACACTGAAAAAAGAAAAAAAGAGATAATTGGGATAATCAATATCTAATGCTGGCCATTGAATTTTATAGCTCTTGAGAATTCATAATCATTAAATCTTCTTTCTTTTATTTTCATGCTGCTGGTTATCATTGTTCTCAGTCAACACAAATGTACACGCCGGCCGGACGGCTTATACTTTTTAATTCCACACCTTTTTTATATCATGCTTTTTCAACTTTACTCAAAACCCCTTTTTTCAAATATGTTTTGTAATTGGGGTGTTTTTTATTCTCATAAGAATTTAGTGAAACCCCAATTTAAATGAGTGTCTTTAGTAAACAAAGATCAATTTTTTTGGTCTTTTCAATAAATCTCTACCACTTTATTAGACTAATACTTCAATACAAGTTGTATGTACGATTGTAGTGAATAAATTTGAATGAATAATGTTTATTTAAGAAAGGTTTAATTTTCAAATTGAGACTCCTTATTATGACCTGAGATTTTGGACAATTTTATTCAAATTTTATAATACGGGTTTCTTATTTTAAAACATATTTAAGTTAGAGAAATGATTAGGTGAGGGAATGACTTGGCATAATCTTATTCACTGAAAAATCAAATAATTTCTCTTTTTTCTCTCTTTCATCCCACTTTTACATTTTTCAACCAATGAAGGTGATGTCAAGTTATTCCCTCACCAAATTTTCTCTCTCTATCACTCCTCTTTAAGTTATTATCTGTGTAACATTTATAAATAAATAATTAAATAAAAAAAATTATATTATTAATTTAGCTACCGAATTCAACGAAACGAGAGTACCGAATTTCAGATAATTATAAATATCAAATAGATAATAAGTTAATGACGTTTGAAATCGTCGAAACACAATTAAAATCGTCGAAACACAATTTTAAAATTACGAATTTTGAAAGAATTATGTCCGAAAATCCCATTAACCCACACAATAAAGAGCCCAAGTGTAACATGTTTGATATTTTACTTATCAATACCCATCAATAATATTTTTTTTAAAATAAATGAGAACCTAAATAAAAGAATATTATTATGAGATTAGAGAAATGAATAAAGATGCATGTGAGGATGTGGTGATTACAGCTAGCTAGTGAGCTAATAATAAGAGTGCATCTTCTTCTTCACCTGGAAAAATGGAATCTATTTTCTTTCTGTTGCAGCTCGTACATTTTTCAGATCCCTTCTTTTGTACGAATTGTAATTAAATTATTAATTTAGGTTTTTAAATCATTGCACACTTCTATGAATCTTCTATTATTATTAGATAGATTAATCATAATTTGGAAGTGAAGATCATCATCATCATCTCTAAAACTAACTCAGATCCACAGTTACATCAAATTCATTTTCTCCTCCTTTCTTTCTTTCATGTACAACTAAGTAAAAGTGAAGATTATCTTAACTCTTAATTGCTTGCTTGTGATCATCATCATCGATCAGCTTGTAGATTCAGAGATGCTCCTCAATGAAGGTTGCCATGTTCTTGATGGTTTTGCACCTGCTGATGATTGTTTGTTATGACGATGATGATGATGACGCCTTTCATCATGTTTCATTACCTGTTGTGTTAATTCATTAGAAATTGTATCAGGATTCAGGTCGACAGAATCACAAATCATTGTAGAATTGAGATGAGACTGATCCAGATCAGAAGTTTAATTTAATCTATACCTGATCAGTTTTCTGATCTCCACTTGACCTAATTCGTCCAGCCGATACATCAAATTCACATCCAAGCTTCTCTTTAATCATCTCCTCTCTCTGCTCTCCAGATTCCGTTTCCTTCTTCTTCATCTTCGCATACTTCTTCGCCCACAGTCCTTTCATCACCTCTGCAAATCATCAAAAACATATTAAATTGATTGATTGATTGATTAATCGATTGATGATGATCTATTCAATTGATCGATCGAGTACTAAAACTAACCTTCATTACTTATGAGCCTGTAAACTTGACCTAGGATTAACGTATCAGTCGGCCGGAGTAGCTTAATCCTTGTAACTCTAACCGGTGCGGTGGAAGAAGCATTCGCCGGCTTTGTTGTTGGTGCGGGGGCGGTGGAAGATGACGAATGAGGATTGTATAAGGTGGTGGTTGTGAGAAGAAGAGCAACATAATGGCCTGGATTCGTCTTCATAATCTCACTTGCCGCCACCGGCCAATACATCTTCTCCACTCTTCCGCCTCCTGGTTGTTGTATCATCAAAGCTGCATTATCGATAGCTTGGCAGTTTCCCATTCTCTCTTTCTCTCTTTATAACAGTTTCTCTCTCTCACTATAACAGTAAATTATTGAAACTGAATGAATGAAGGAAGAAAGGACTCAGGAGAATAGTCTCCTTCTATAGGCAGGCACCAAGCTTTGAATAATAATAATGAGGAAACCAAACAGTGCCTTGTGGGGTATATGATAGAGTATGAGCAGTAGCATGGTAACTCGGTGAAGACGCAGAGTTTTTGTCTAGTAAGTGAAGAGCGTGACAGATTTTAATGAGTGGCCATTCCCTGACGTGGCAGGATGTGCCTTGTGGGTTTTGTTTAACTCCTGACAAATAAAATAAATTTTATTTATAAAACTGCAAAAGGAAAAAGATGAAAATTTGGTACAATTATTTGTATTCTCTTTTTTGTGTAACTACTTTAATACAATCATTGTTTATTTATTTTTGTAATAATACTAATGTTTTGATTTTTTTTTTTAAATAAAATTATTACTGTAATTTGAATTAATTATGAATTAGTTTGATACAGTTCGTATACAAATATAATTTAAATGCATATTAAGTTCTTACATAACACAGTAACAATTAAATTGACACAAATAAATTAAAAAAAAACACATATTTGAGCGTTTATTTATCAAATAATAAGATAAAACGATTAAACTTATCAAATACATTGAATAAGCTCCACATTGATGAGCTACCTTCTCTGAACCCATAATTTTTTTTTACAAAACTACCCTTTATAAGATTTGAACACACAGTGTCAACCTAGGGTGAGGCAAGTTACCTAGCCGGGCTTCATATATTTTTTTAAAAAAAAACTACCCTTCACAATATTTAAAGATGCCACCGTTCAATTAGACCATTTAACCAACTAAATTATATTTTTTATTAATTTAAATAAAAAAATAATTGTATAATATTATATTTTCAATATAAGATATAAGTTAAAAAAAAAATAAAAATTAACATTTTGCTTAGGACACCCAAATTTCGGAACCGACCGCCCTACAAACACACCTAGCATTAACGTTTTACATAAATTTAACCATATATGAAAATATAGTCCAAAATGATAATGTTAAAAGACAAATAATCAAGAGTATAATAATTGGCTATTATGAAGAGAGTGCACGAGCCTAAGCATGCACTTCCTTTGTATATGATCACTGCTCTACGTAAAATTATTGCAAAAAGTAGGGGACCATCAAAAGTTAAATGATTCATGTTGGGCTGTAATTTGGATTGCTACATTCAAACCAGGACCCACCCAATTGACTCGGGTAAATGGATTTAATTAAAATTTAATTTATTAAATAACAACATATCATAGAAGCATTAAAAAAATGCTCTACACTGAACTATATACTTAACAATAAATTATTGTGCAAGTATTTTTTTAAAACAAAACAAATTTTGGTTTCATACCAATGAGACTAATGTGTTAGTTTTATTTATTTTTATAATAGAAATCTTCTTGGAAACGTATTTTTAATATATTTTATATCTAGATTCAAAACATAAAAAACAATGCATTAAATAATTATTAAAAAGCAAATTAAAATGTAAAATTTTCAAAAAAAAATGTGTTTCTCTCTCCACGTCATCTTCCATGATTTCTGGTTACCACCTCCACTGGTCCACGTTTGCCTGTTTTTTTTTATGTACGGATATATTCTTTAGTCTTTGTTTGATTCCTAATTCATCGAGTTTTTTCTTTAATTGAATATTCAAACCGGACCCTCCTTTTAATCCGACAAATATTTGCTTCATTGACATTAAAATTGCCCACTAATCTATTATAATCCTAAACCATGTTTTTAATGAAAAAAACTTCATATTCGAAATTGAATTAGTTATTTTTAATTTTTTAAATAATATTTTTGTCACGTTTAAGCGAATTTGTATGATACTAAAACTATTCAATTCTCGAGACCGACCTGAAAATCCACTTGAACAACTAAAAGAACCAGGAATGATTTGTGCATTTCACAAAAAAAAAAGAAAAAAAGCAAGGTCTAATCAACAACAAAAACAAAAGTGGTTTGAATGTGTGATACTTTATAATTATTACCTTACAAAAAAAAATAAGATCAGACAAGAAAAGACAATAATACAAATTTGATTGTACATATATATTCCAGCAAACCATATTCCAAATGTTTTATTTAGGACTAAAAAGTTGATCCCCATTGTCTTCAAAACAAAACAAAACTACAGTTCATTCTTTCATTCATTTTCATCTTCTTCTTCGTACACCTGATCTAGCTAATTCATAAACTAAATAATAATAATTCACAAACTTATTAACAAGCCATTATTATATATATAACCACCCAATGGGTTGGTCGGGATTGGGTAGACAAGTTGTGTCCCTAAGGTCATCTCCAACCCAAATACTCAAACCCAAAATGCAGTAAACATCCTATCAAACAGTAATTCATCTCAACCTAAAAACCCAAACTCAAAATAATATTATCAGAATATTTATTTTTTATAATATTTTTTAATTTTTTCAATATTATTTATATATTGATCTAAAATTACAAATTAAATCCATAACTTTACAATAATTTATTAATTACTTTTAAATTCTCATTCAATTATTTTTTTTTTAAAAATTAGTTATAAATCAATTATTTATACAACTGCATAAAAAGAATTAAACATTATTAAATAAATGTAAATTACATTAATTTACAAACAAAAAAATACAACAAAACAAACTTTATTAAAACATATTTTCCACACATAAAATAGACGTTTTATCAATTTCAATTATCTTAGAGGAAGTGGTGCAAATTTACCATATTATTAATTATATTTTTATTATCCATCTTGTATTTTATATGTAATCGGAATGTCTTTTTCAATTTCTTAGTTATGTAATCGAAATGTCTTTTTCAATTTCTTAATTATGTAATGGATTATCGTATTTTTTAATTTTTTTACGTGTTTTATTTTATTAAAAAAAATTTAAATTATTTTTTATCAATATTGTTTATTATTATAAATTTATAATACGTAAAAAATAAAAAATATAAATATAAACAAATTTAAATATAAGTTAATCATATAAACAAATTAAAATATCATGAATTAAACATATAAATAAATTAAAATATAAATAAATTATATAAATAAATTATATAAATAAATTAAAATATAAATAAATAAAATATGTAAACAAATTAAAATATAAATAAGTTATATAAATTAATTAAAAACAAACTAAAAAGACTGAAATGAAAATTTTTTGAGTATATGAAGAGTATCCCTACATATTTGAGTTTGGAAGAGGGAGATTTTGCAAGAAAACTCAAAATGCAGTTGAGTTTGCAGGTGAGTTAGAGGATTAAAACATATAATAAAGTTGAGTTTGCAGGTGAGTTGGAGATGATTTAAAAGAAATGGTAATGTGGTGGGAATGTGTTTAGCATCCCCTCCCATTCTACTTCGAGCATTTTATATTACCTTCCCGACCAGTTAAGTTTCAAAAAATTCACGTTGAGCATCGTTATATCATATTCTTTAAAAATAATAATAATTCTGTTTATAAAATTATATAAATAATTTTTTTAATATTATATATATTGTACTATACTAAAATTTTATATTATTATAAAAAAAATAACTTGAAACTTTTATAAAATAAATATATATATGGATGATGTTATATATTTAATTATGTTTATTAGTTCGGAATGTGAGATCGGGACGGATAACACCAATATTATTATTGATCCAAAACCAGTAAAATCGGAGAAAACAAATTATAATTGTCATCCCAATTCCTTAATTCATAAACCAAATACAAAACTTATTTATAGAAATTTCTCAATTTATTTCAATTTAATCCCCACACTCAACCTCCTCTTATTGACAAATGGAATTGATAGTACAACATATCATTTATGACTACCAAACATAATTCAATGATCCATTGACAACCATTCATCTACCCATATCAGATATTTACCCATATCAGATATTGACACATTGCAATTATAAATAACATTTATTATCCATCAAACCTAATTTTACCCACAAATCAAAACTCAGCCAACTACTACTACTTAAACAAACAAAAGCAATCTAAGCAAATTATGCTAAAATCATATAAAACAAGAAGTAGGTTAACTATTATTTATAAGTCTTAAAAGTATTCATTTTTCTAAGCAAAACAAACTAAATCATCATTCAAGATGTCTGGTTTAGAACATAATAATATAATACATTAGATGAAAGTCATAAAGAACTCCACAACTTTTGAAGAAGAGGAAGATCGAGTGTTACAAGATTAAACGGATGGAAAATATTTGTTGAGATTGAAAGGAAGAGAGTAGAATTCGTCGCTTCTTGGATCAGTCTTAAACGAACGAAACTTATCCCACCAATGCTTGCCCCTGTCTTTCCTTATACTATCTTTCTTGTGGATAGTGTTGTCTAAGAAAAATGCCAATATACCCGCAACAAATGCTTCCGACGAAAAAGGAACATTGATCATGTCATTGAACTGTCAATAGAGAAAATCAGTAAGTAAATAAACAATAAGCATTTCTCATCATTCAAATTTCATACCCATCTTCCTTCGGTGTGGACTGGACCACGTCCCTTAATTGCAGTGTATTCGTTGAAATATTGAGGGATCGACAGGCCCAAGAAGATAGAGAAGCCCAATATGAATTTCGTTCGGAAGCTGTTCAGATTGCAGAACTGAAGGAATGATAACCCAACCGAACCTGTAGTAGATTCAGTTCAGCAAATGACTGGTATTATTTAATCAACTTTCGAATTTTGCTTGAGAAAAATAGAATTATTCTTACCCACGTAAGCGAATAATATACAGTATAACGCAGCCACAATTGGAGCAGGAATAGAGGCAAATATCGCTCCAAATTTCCCTGAATAATCAAAAACAATATATTTTTAAATGGTTTGTTGTATTTTAAGCTAGATGAAAGCAGCTTACCCAGAATTGAAAAGAAAATCATGAAGACAGCCGATATTTGAACCACCCTTCTACTGCCAACTCGTGTCAAAGCCAAAAGGCCAGCGTTCTCACTGCAGTTCATCATTCATAACCAATTAATGCATAAACAAGATAATTCAAAGAATCAAAGGATTTTTGCTCCACACATTTGCATCAATTCGAAAAAGAGGAACTTTTACTGGATGAGAATTTTTTTGATCATACTGGCATCTAACTGATATCTGTATTTTCTTTTCCCACCCCTTTTGTAAAAAAATTGAACGCCTCTCGCGATCTTTCTTTATCTTAACAAAAAATATTAAACTTACACAGACACAGAAGCACCGGTGATGGTTCCAAAACATCCAGATAGCAAAATTGCAATCCCCTGAAAGAGCCGAAGCCAAGATGAGAATTCAGAGAGAAAACCCAGAAAAAACAAAGAGTTTCATTCATGAAGACAATTTTTTTTTTATACCTGCCAACCAACTCCTCGGCTAAGAATAGAGGGCGGTAAAGGAGTTGCACTAGCATATCTTGCTACAGCATAAAACGCACCTGTGGACTGGTATGGTTCATATCATAAGAAAACAAATACAATCATTTGTTAGTTAAACTGGCAATCTCAAATTCAATATCAGCTCGTTTTTATTTGTTATAACGAGTAATAAAGAGACATCAAACCTCAACTAGGGCAACAAACGAAGTGACCATCATAGCAAACGCTTCACCCGCCTCAAATGAAGGTGTACCCCATTGAAACGGGTAAGGAAATTTTATCCTGTAGAATGAAAGATTCGAAAACCCTATATAAACTCCACATTATTTTAGAAATTCACTTATTGTGTAGATTAAGATGAGCAAGTCTCACCAAGGAGCAGCACCAATAAGACCAGAACGATCAGTGCGACAGCTTATCTGTGTTTTCTGAGGTTTACCATTATAAGCCCCACCGATGGTAAGTATGTAAGCATAGAGCCACACAATTACCACAGTGAATATCACTGCAAAACGGCCAAAGACATCTTTTCCTTTGTGAATAATATGAGGTAAATACTGCAAAAAAAAGGTTGAAAAATCTCAGCTCAATCGGATTAAATGAAGTAATAGAAGAGTTCATTAAATGGACCTAATTACCTGTGAGAAGAAAACCATAAGAATAATAAGTGGAAGCCCAATTTCGATACATTTGGCTACCTAAATATCGTAAACCATTAGTAACTTAAAACTCGTAAAATCTATTGAAAATGAAACTAAGATAAATTTACATATATATACCGTAGGAAAGCCAAATTCGAAAAGTCCAAAACCCGCAAGAGCAACCAAAGGAGCAATCGAAAGCGGACTTAGAAACCTTTGAAAAATCAAATCAAATTCTCAGTTAGAACCCGTTAGAAAAGAGAAATCCAATTTGCTTTAATTACTAGAACAAAAACCTTGCAACGATTCTCCATAAACCACTGAAACCGACAACTATCTGAAGAACTGAAGCAACAATCAGAGCACCTTGGGTAGCCTGCATTATCCTCATGAATCTCTACAACACCAAAAAACAACAAAAATTTGATCAGAAACAAGAATCGATAACAGCACCCAGCCCCTTTCTCCTTCAAAGATACTAAGCAAACCTCTCTGGGATCTGGATCATCGAATCGACCAGACAGAATGATCGAAATCGTAGCTGCAACAAACGTATACGATCCCCCAATTACAGCAGGCAGTCTAGTACCAAATGTTGTTTGTAACAAAGTGTTTATTCCAGATACAAACAGTAGAGTCTGGATAACCTTAGCCTTTTCCTCCTACACCAATAACAAAAACAAAATGAATCCCACAATTTCCTTTTTTAATGTCGGCAACAGCAGAGCTTTAACTTACATTTCCTCCTCCCATTTGAGGAACAAGAGCAGTCGGAATAATAACCGTTGTCCCCAGCATCACTAAGTAATGTTGAAATCCAAGAAGGATTGCCTCGGCTAACATAAAAAAAAGAAACACCCACATGATTAAAGCTATAAAATCAGATCAAATTCGTTCATATTCAATGATTCATGATAAAATACTACATCAAAATGCAGGAGTTAGGTTCAGAGAATCTTATATCCACTTTGAACCTAATTATACAAAAAACCCAACAAGGAAGATTCGAGAATACTTTAGAACAAACAAATATTAGGTTAAAAAAGAAACACTCACGCCATGGAGGAGGACTGGTAATGCAGTAAGAAACATTAGGAAGTTGATCTTTGGGTGGATGAGGCGCTGGTTCTTCAGGCTTCGATGGAGCTCCTCCACCTCCTGCCATAATTTACTCTCTTTACTACACCTTTACAAGATTCGAACCGATCATAAACAACCCAGATCCTGAAATTGGTGAGTAAGATATGAGAATGAAAGTTAGAACTTGAGTGATGAAGAAGAAGAAGAAAGGGCTGAAAATAAGATGACCCAGAAAGCTCAATAACCATATAATAGTGTTAAGATTGAAAAGATGGAAGCCACCTTCCACATGTCTGGTTTCCACTAGGATAGAGAGAGACTGACTGACTGACCCAAATGGATAATCCGTCCGTTCTTTGCTGTAATTATCATAAATTGACTGAAAGGGCCATGTAAAGTAAATTCTTACAGTAAAAAACTGAAATGGTGAAGTTAATTCTAAAACTCAGTCTTCATGGTCAAAGAAACACCCTTTTCACAAATTTTACTACTTAGCCCCAATTCTTATCTTAAATTCGAATTTGGGTCGTTTTTATCGAAGAAAAATTTTGAATTTTGAATTGTGTGAAAAACTATCCAATTTTAGTCAAAATAGGCAAAAACGTTTGTATAATTTTTGTTTTTTAAATTAATTTATCACGTTTTTAAATAAAACGTTTTTTTAATTTACGCCTTTTAATTTGTCAAAGTCGATTTTGGTGACTAAAGAAATGTTTAATCTAATAAACATTTAAGAAAAATTGAATAGATAGATTTGTTACTTTTAAAAAAAAAATTATAACGATGTAACTTTGTGTAAGCTCTACCAATTTGTATATAATTGTATTTTAAATTGAGTGTTTTTTTTGATATATACATGTTCAAAACTGTCAAATATGTTTGAATGTTTAAAAAAATTGTGTTGAGTAAAAATAATTGGAAATATCGGAAAAAAATAGAGAATTGTTATTTTCATTTGTTTGTAAAAAAAATTGTTAAATTATGATAATTAGAACACATAACACACAATTCAAAGTTCGAGCCTAAATTTGTTAAAATATAATAAATTGAGCCTATATTGAAATAAATTCCAAACTTAGTGTTACTAAAAACACCTTTTTATTAATTTTACTTGTATTGTAAGTCATTCTGAAATTAAATTCAAAATTTGGAGAGCATCCAAAGTCAAAAGGTCAAATACAGTAATTAATTAAATAATTAATTAATTGATATAATAAATAAAAGAAAGACCCCGCTTTCATAAAAGGTAACAAAAAGGTGATGCAGAAAGACAACGATAGGTATGTGTTTTCTTTATCACTGATTTAACCTTTTTTATTTTTTATTTTTTATTTTTGTATCTATATAAATTGGATGCAGTAGAGAAGATGAATATGAGAGAATATTGCCTTTACTAAATACTTTTCATATTACACCTTGTTTGATGCTGAGTTTTTTTATTCTAAGCCTTAATTACTTTTAATCATCTCATTATTGAATCTATCAATTAAAATATTACAATAATTTAACTAATTATAATCTCAATAACTTATATTTTTTCAATAAAAATCTTAAATAACCCAATATCAAACAAACTCTTATAATTCATTTTTTGATTTTATCTGTTTTTCCAAAAAAATAAATAAAAAATAAACCTATTTGATAATTAGAAAAAAAAAATAGGGGTGTTTATTGATAAAAATACTCTTACTTTTTTTTTATCTTTCTAATAAAAGATAATCTTAGTAATTTTTATAGATAAAAATAGTAATTAGATAAATGAAGTAATAGTTGAGTTTTAAGTAAAAGTTCATTGAAAACTTAAAGATCAAACAAGACCTAAGTTATAAATGGAATATTTCTCTTTAAAAAAAAGTGTTATAAATGGAATCTATAAAATTTTACAGCTCAATAGATATCAAATTTAGAAAGAAAAAAAAAATCTTGATATATATTGTGTAACTGATTATTGCTTTTTTTAAACAAGTTTATTTTGTAAACTATGTAATACGGATAAAGACTTTTGTGTTTTAAGTTACTAATAGGGTTCATTTTAATTTACTCTATTTTTAGTAGAAATTGAACCAATTTTTGTTTAGTTGAGGTAAATAAATAAATATTGAATTTGTGATGAAGAGATTATTAATATTTTTAAAGACACCTTTAAGATGTTTGATATCTATTTTGGAATTGTTTTTTATAAATATTTATTGATGTGATAATAATATTTCACAACTGTGGACACACTTTTATCATATAAATTTGAATCTTGATATAAGTTTAAATGTGAATATAATTAAGTGAGGTCTTAGAATTTTCATATATAATCTATATTCCATTCCAAATGATACTAAATTATATATATACTACTAATAAAAAGAGTGTAAAAAATTTAGTAAAAAAAATAAATTAAAAAGTCTTTTTTTTTTTCATAAAATTTTTAGCATCGAAAGTATCATGTTTTTCTTTTCATCACTTAGATTTAAGTTGATCTTGTATTTTGTTTGATACGACATTTTATTTAGCTGGATTGAATTTTTTATTCCGAATTTTTGTGATTCTAATAATTCTCTCAATTTCAGTGGATTGTTTGTTACTCATATCCTCCGATTGTATTGATAATGTTTTCTCAAGTCCATGTCTGTTCCCTTTTTAGCAGCAAATGAGATGAAATTATCAGATTTGAAGTCGTTTATTATTTTTCCAATAAAGAGTTACCAAATAAGATAATTGAGTTGGAGACACTCAACATTATCCTCCCATTATTTCTACGAGTTTCTTACTTTTCTGACCATATATGTAAATGATCAATTATTATTTAGCATGATATTTTATAGCGTTGATTACAACCTCTCGGTTAATAACAAAATTCAATGTCGCTCATAATATTTTGTAGTGACTCTTTTGGCACTGTTTGATTAGTTTGTTTGGTTTACTCTATTTCATGATCAAATTGTTACGGATCTTTGGAGCCGCCCTAAAAAAATAAAAATTGTTTGATTAAAATTTTAATTATTGCAAATGCGTCTTTTTTTTATTTGGTCGTGGAATTTAATTTTTAATATATAACTTTTTATTTGAATTGACGAATTATAAGTCCACAAACAAACTTAAACTGTATTTTGAATTGGGCTTTTAAATTGGGCCATCAATTGATTTTAAAGTGGATTTGTAAACAATTTAATAGGTTTGATTTACTTTGTTGCAGCCCAATATGTAAGGGAGCCCACTAACAACTTATTTAATTTTCTAAAGGCCCAACAAAACTAACAACAGTCTTACAGTCCAACCTTCGGAAAAAGGCTTTCACCATCTTCTAAGTCCTACCATAACTGCTAAATCAAAATCATCAATAAATGGCCATTTACATAACTTCCTGTTAAAAAAATAATAAAAAACATTTTTCTTTTCAAACCATAGTTAATCTTTATTATTTTATAATACCTGATTTTTTTTTTAAAGTAAAAATCGGATGTAAAATCTTTAAATTAGTATAGTGTAAGACTATTATTTGGGTTATTCCTTTTCATTTATTTCAAAAATTAACACGATTTTTATCTTTAATTTAAAACATTTATAGTAAAAATATGAGACATTCAATACTCTCTCATTTTAGACATTACAATTGTAATTAGGAACAAAATACTATTCATAACTAATAATCTGCTACAATTCTAGATAGATAGTTATGGTTGTAATTATCTGTTTGTTTCGATTTATATTATTTACTAACCACATTTTGTTAAATTCATTTTCTCTTTTTGAGCCGTTATAACTAGTTCTAACTAAAAAAATGGTAGGTTTGACTCATATATAAGTTGAACGCACCCAAATCTAATTATAAAGATGAATAAGATTGTGAAAAGTTTAGCCTGTTGTATTTTAATTTTCCTTCGTCTTCTTCAATTATCGGATTGGTAGGCGTACTAACAATATTCTTTTTTCATCTCTGTTTCGTTTTTCTTCTAAAACCCTTGATTTCTTGTTCTTCTAACTCTTTCGTTGTCCTTACAACAACAAATTTAGTCTCGGTCCTTGAAATCAATAACTCTTAACCTTAGTTAAATGTTTACCCACAAAACATTTTCACCCAAATTGCATTAAAACTTGAATGAGATATGTATTTGTAAATTAAGTGATACCCCCGTCATCCATTTACCATTATATCATACAAAATTGAATATGAGATTTCTAATAGAACCAATTTAAAAAAAATGTAACAAAACCATTAGAGAGAGAAAGAAAGGAGGGCGATGAAATCCATGAAAATGAGCACAGAAATCAAAAGTCAAACCACAAATAGAGATCAGTCAACGAATATTTCATCCAATAATAAATCGCCATTGACCTAACCAATATCACAGACATGTAATTCTACAAAAACTCCTGCCCTGACTGCCCGATCTGCCCTTCCCTGCCCCGGTTTGCCTGCCCCAAGTACCAAGTACACCTTTTCCTTTTGCCGTCTGGCGAGCAAGAGCCCTCGCGACATCATAACTTCTCTCTTTCTCTCTCTATATATCGCTTTCTCTCTCTCTCTATATATCACTTTCTCTCTCTGCTTTCTCTTTCTCTAGATCGTGGGGTTTCGTTTGGTTCGCGAAGGCACCTGCTTCCTTTTCTCTCTCTCTCTTTACTTGCTTGCTTGACTCGCTTGGATCTGAATTTTATCGCTTCATGAGCTTCAATCGGATCGATAGTTTTGTAGATTCTAATTGGAAGACCTTTCTAGGGTTCGAATCAGCTTCTGCATGAATTAGGGTTTCTAACTCTGTGACTTTTTGTTGGAAACAGCTATTGAAGGGGGATCTAGGGTTTCGCACTGCTGTAATTGGTAAATTAGCTTGACAATTGTATTGGGGGATGAAGAGTTTGGTGTAAATAGTCGACGGATTGAACGCATGCGGTGTAATATTGATTGAGCGGAGGAACCCACATGTTATTGTTTCTGCCAGGTATGAACTTTGTGGATTTTTTTTTGTCAGTTTGATTTCTGGTGCGGACACTATTAAATTTAAGATTTTGTTGAACTTTTCATCATCGTTAGTTCAAAAGTTTCATATTTAGATTGATTTCGTATTTGGGTTGTTGTGGATTTAATTTCATGATTTTGCATGTGTTCTAAATGATGTGTATTTACTGGAAAATATGTCTGGTTATGTGTTTCTGTCTATTGACATCCTTTGTTAGCTAGGGAAGGAAAGATAATCATATTCATCGTGTGGTGACCTTGTTCATACCTTTTCTGTTGTCCCTTGAATGGTCATTTTATTTGTCTTCTGAATGTCTTGCAAACTTTTTTGTTATGGTTTTATGATACCTGGGTTTCAGTATGCACCATTATCACTGGCTGCTGGTTTATACAACCATGTAGTCATAGGTTCTGTTTATGCATGCGCTGCAATGTTAGATTTAGTGGTCATTGATGCTAAACCTAATGTAAAATTTCTGGTTGCTTTATTCTGAACACACAGATGAGCAAATTTAGATTTTTATCGATAGACTGTTTGTATATAAACTTTTCTGAACTATTATGCAACAGTTAGTGATCTTTTGCTTGATGTTGCATTATAAGCTAGGTAGCTCTTGCTTTAGGGACAGTGTGTGGGTGCAATTGGATTGTATTTGTTTTTTCTAGGACTGGAGTTGGTTAATGCATTTCTACTGTTGAGGAAATTAGTAGAATTTGAAGTTAAGAATAATGAGAGTCAGTTGTAGATATGGAATTTTAGCATAAGCCCAGTAAAAGCAATTAGTAAAATATCTGATGGCGCACTAGCTTTGGTTAACTACTGGGTCCATTACATTGATTTTTTTTGTTCTATGGGAAAATGTTCAATTTAAGAGCTTCTTGGTGTTTTATACCAATCATTGATGCAAGTCTTTTTTATCAAAGGTTCCTTGCACTTGAGCATCCATTGCTATGATCTGTACCCATCCTCTCAGTTCCTTATCCAAATAGTACTTATCCCTACTATCCAGGTGTCCTTGATGATAGAACTTAATCATAGCATAACAGCATATACATTGTTGTCTACCTGCCTGCATTTTGAAATTTATGTAGATCAATAATTCTCTATATAGTCAAAATCTCAGTGTGATCCCTTTATTTATGCAATGGTTATATTCTGTAGGTTCCTTCCCAAGCAGATTCTAGAATCTTAATAAAAAATTCACTGTGCTGCTAAATTGGTGGGGGTATTTTATGTCATGTCTGCTTCAATGTTTGTTTGACTTGGTCTTTTAAAATCATGCAAAACTCTCTTTTTATTTCTGTCAGATTAATTATTTGGGTCTCTTTCTGCAGTTAGTTGCAAATTTGCTTGCTTGAAGTAAAGTTTGGCAAGGGTATCCTGTTGGAACCTTTGCCTAACAAAGCCTTTCAACTTCTTCTCAAGGATGAGATTTCTGTTGGACAGATATTATATCTGCGCGAAGTTGCATTCCTTCTCAAGAATATTGAACTTTCTTCAGGGATATCCCAATTTGTCAGCCATTAAGTTCATGATACCAAAACTAAGCGTTTATGGTGGCTATTAAGGAAGAGTCTTGTTGATGTGAGTGGCCTCTGTATCATTTGGATCACATTCCTATTTTAGTATTTGTTTTTCTTTACCTCGGGTTTCTTTTGATTCATCTACTAATTTTCTGGATTTATGCCTGATTTGGTCTTATACTAACTTGTTTATTTTAACCTTTACACAGGTTCAGTAGGACAACGTTTATCAGTTACTCATAATACAATCATAAATATGCATGCAACGTTGCAGCCTGGTGGCCGTTCCCCTAAACAGATGAATTCAGATAGCATACAGACACCTACTTCATTCCCTTCTCACGGGAAGGGTAAGAAACGGGAGCGATCAGATCATGGACCAGAGGCAGTCAAAAGAGAGCGTTCTGTGAAGACAGAAGATGGTGATTTAGGTCAGGTTAGACCAGAAATCAATCTTAAATCAGAGATTTCAAAGATAACAGAGAAGGGCGGGTTAATAGATACTGAAGGGGTGGAGAAACTTGTGCTACTCATGCAGTCTGATAGAACTGATAGAAAATTGGAACTAAACAGCCGGTCTATGCTTGCTGCTGTGGTGGCGGCTACAGACAGGTTTGATTGCCTCAGTCAATTTGTGCAGCTCAAGGGCTTGTCCGTATTAGATGAATGGTTACAAGACGTTCATAAAGGAAAGATTGGTGATGTTAACTCAAAGGATGGTGACAAACATGTAGAGGATTTTCTTGTAGTCTTGCTCCGTGCTCTTGATAAGCTTCCAGTGAATCTCCAAGCCTTACAGATGTGTAACATTGGAAAGTCGGTCAATCATCTACGCACACATAAAAACTTGGAGATTCAGAAAAAGGCAAGAAGTCTAGTGGACACGTGGAAGAAGCGGGTTGAGGCCGAAATGAATGTTATTGATGCAAAATCTGGTTCTCCTCAGGCTGGTCCATGGCCTTCTAGATCACGTATTCCTGAAGTTTCCCATCCTGGGATTCGACAGACTGGAGGGTCTTCTATGGTTGCTACTCGGAGCTCAGTTACAATGGTTACTGCTTCAAAAACTCCTATTAAACCTGTTCACGGCGAGCTTGCTGTTAAATCTACCTCCCCAACTGGTCCAGCAAAGTCAGCCATGTCCCCTGCATCAGGAAATGATGGTCAGTTCAGATTGGCATTTGGGAGTCCCTCAGACATTCCTTCAAATGCTGTAAGGGAAGATAGGAGCAGCAGTTCAAGCCAGTCTCATAATAACAGTCAGTCTTGTTCAAGTGATCATACAAAGACTATGGTTTCATCGGGAAAGGAAGATGCCAGAAGCTCTACAGCTGGATCAATGAGTCTAGGTGGTCAGACATCTGGTGGTGGTTCTCGTCATAGAAAGTCAGTTAATGGCTATGCTGGGCCCACAGTCCCTGGATCAGCCGGAAGCCACAGGGAAATTGGAACAAGCAGAAGTTCAAGGCTCCACAAAAGTCAAGCTCCGGAGAAAGATGCAATTGATGGGAACAGTCACAAAATTGTTGTTAAGATACCAAATAGAGGCCTAAGCCCTCAAAGTGTCAGTGGGGGTTCAGTTGACGATCCTTCTTTAGTGAATAGTAGGGCAGTTTCTCCTTTGCAGCATGATAATTCTGATCCCAATGTTAAAGAAAAGATTGACAGCAATAGACCTATTGCTTCTGAAGTCAATGCTGAATCCTGGCAAAGTAATGATTTGAAAGATATGCTCTCTGCTTCTGATGAAGCTGATGGTTCACCAGAAGCCATACGTGAGGATCAAAGTAGGCCTGCTGAAGATGCTTCTAAGTTTTTGGAAGTTCCAAAAGTTGCTTCCTCGTCACTAGGGAATGAACACAAGGCTGGGAAAATGCACGAATCATCATTAAACTCCATGAATGCTTTGATTGAAAGTGTAAAATATTCTGAAACAAATGCATCTCCATCAGATGGAGATGATGCTGGAATGAATCTGCTTGCTAGTGTTGCCGCCGATGAGATTTTGGCCGAGTGCGACGCAGTCCCACCAAAGGATTCTCCTCACAGAAGTGTACCTCTGAAAGAAGACTTAATCATGGGAGATGAAGCTAAGGTGAAATCTTTAGTTGATAATAATGTTGGTGATGACCGCACCCATCATTTCGACGATGCCACAACAGAAGCTCAGAAACTGGTTACTTGTCCTGATGATAGTTTGTCTTCTAGAGATGCTCCGGGTCATGTAGGTATGCAGTCATCTGACAACTTACTTAAAATGAGGAACATCAGTTCTCCTAAATTTGAACCCTCAACTAGAGGAGTGGGAAATGAAGATCCTCCACAAGCAATGGATCAATGCCCAGGAAATGATGGAAGACCTGATGAACTGATGGGCGTTTTGGCGACAACCACTTCAGTCTCAGTCAGTCCACTTCAAAGATTATTGAATAATGATGATAGTAAGAATCTTGAGGAGAAAGTCTCTGCTGCAACGAACATTATGGCTAATGGCGTTCAAAATGGTAAATCTATGGGAAGATCTTCATCGTTAGATGATGATAAAACCAATACTGTTTCTAGTGTTAATGTTGAGAAAGAAACAATCGGAGATCCCTTGCCAGCAGACCTGTCATTGAGAAATGAAGTGAACAAAAGCTCATTGAATGAAGGAGTGCATCTAAAGCGTGAGGGGAACAATGATGAAATGTTACAGCAGCCCAGTATGATGAAAAATGGTGGAATGATTGATGAAACTAACAACAAAGGTAGCAGTAATCAGACTGTGATGCACAAATATGATCAGGTGGTTGAAGCTGTTTCGTCCTCTTTTGGTAATGTGCCAAAAGTGATTGGTAACCTGGATTTGGTTGATGAAAATAAAGAAAATGTTAAAAATGAATCAGCCCAAGGTATGGAGTTGCATGTGAAACCAAAGGGGTGTTTGAAGAAGACTGAGGTGAAAGCAGATGAAAGCAACCACAGTTTGGCAGAGACATCTGCAAGTGCTGTAAGAACATCAGGGTCAGAGATAAGACTGAAGTTTGATTTGAATGAAGGATTTGTGGGAGATGAGTCAAAGTATGTAAAGCCAATAAACTTGACAACAGCCAGTAGTAGAGCTACTGTTCCTTCAGTAAACTCATTTCCTTTTTCTGTTTCCCCTGTTTCCAGTGGCTTTTCTACTGCTTCCATAACTGTTGCTGCAGCTGCAAAAGGACCGTTTGTGTACCCTGATGATCTTATGAAGAGTAAGGGAGAGCCTGGATGGAAAGGATCTGCCGCAACAAGTGCATTTCGGCCAGCTGAACCAAGGAAAGCTCTTGAGATGCCACTCAGCTCTAGTACTGCTGTCCCAAATCCCGATTCTAATACTGGAAAAAACAGTCGTAGGCCTGTTCTAGATTTCGATCTGAATGTGCCAGATGAAGGAGTTATTGAAGACATGACGTCTCGAACTGCTGTTACATGTTCTGCATCTGCTGCTCGTAGTAGCTCTGGAGGAGGATTAGATCTTGATTTGAATCAAGTGGATGAAGCCAGTGAAATGATGGGGCAATACTTGGTCAGAAGTGGTTGTAACAGAACAGAAGCTGTCTCTTCCTTTTTAGCAGCCAAACAAAATTGTGATGTAAGAAGAGACTTCGATTTAAACGATGGACCTGCTGTTGACGAAACAAATACAGAACCGTTATTGTTAAACCAGTATGGTGGTAATAGTAGGAGCATTATACAATCGCAACCGCCACCACCGCCTCTAGCCAGCCATGTGGGGAACTTCTCACCATGGTTTCCACCTGGAAATACTTATTCGCCTATCGCTATTCCATCGGAGCAGCCTTTTCCAAGGATACTGGGATCTTCATCTTCTAGTGGCGGCGGCGGGAATGGTGGGATCCCTTTTATTAGTACCGACGTATACAGGGGGCAAGTGTTGTCATCTTCTCCTGCGGTCCAATTTCCAACAACTCCTTTCCAGTACCCAGTTTTTCCATTTGGAACAAGCTTCTCGTTACCGAGTGGCTCGTTTTCAGGTGGATCTGGCGCGTTTATGGATTCTTCTGGCGCTTTTCGGGTGAATTCTCAGTTGTTAGGTCAATGTCAGTATCCAAGGCCGCCACCGCCGCCTTATGTTGTTAGTATTCAAGAGAGTAGTAGTGTAGTAGACCAGAGGAAGTGGGGGGGAAGACAGAGTCTAGACCTAAATGCAGGTCCTGGTGGATTGGAGATAGAAGGAAAAGACGAAACTGCATTGATAAGAAGAGAACTATCTCTTGCTAGCTCTCAATCACTGGCTGAGGAGCAGGTGAGGATGATGATGTACCAGCAGCAGCAGCATCAAAAGAAGAAGGGCCCTGATGGTGGCTGGGACAAGCAACAAGCCTCATGGCAGTGAAAGAAACGCCTGGGATTGCAATTGGTCTGGCTGACCTTACCCTCCACTCAAGTGACTTCCATCCCTTGGTGAGTAAATGAATATTATGTTTATATTTGGAGCTTATTTGATCTTGGGTTTCTTTTCATAAAAAGACCTTTCATTTCACCATTAACTCACTTAAGTTTGGAAGGATAAAACAATTTCACTTAAAACAGATGGTGAAAACCTGTCAAAAAAATAGTTCGGTACCCTTATTTTACCATACAAGATTGAGTACATAACCTAAATTATTTCCAAATAAAACAAGCCCTTGATTGTTTGGTAAGTTTGAGGCTGTTTTGATGATATGTTTTTTGTTTGTGTTAACAGGTCGGTTTGGGTAGACATTGATGGGGGGTGATGATTGCGGATTTGAAGAGAGATGGGTGGTAAGTGAGAAAGAGTCTTGTTATTTGATAGTCTCCGACCCCCCACCATATAAAGAGGCGTTGTCATACGGTGAGCATTTTGGCCCTTGCAATCCTTTATATTTGTTCTTTTACTTTCTTCTTAGTCATAATCATATATGATTAGAGGATTATTTTGGGTGCTTTTTGTAGATATTTAACTGTTGGATATCATGCATGCATGCAGTTGGTTTTGCTTGCATGAACAGCTGATAAAAATCATCTCGTCAAGTCAAGTCAGTCAATGTTTGTACTAAGTGTATTTTTCCATCGGATCGAACTCTCGAAAAGAACACATAAAAAAACAAATTGCATATCTAATTCTTGTGGTGTGTGTTTGTGAGTGGGTCGGTAGCAAATATCTTGATTTGAAAACACACGCACCCCTTTGTCGAAGCAAAATATTTAAACCCCCGTTTTTTTTACAATTCATATTGTTCGTCTTCTTCTCCCAATCTCGTTTTTGTTTGTTTATTGCACATACACATATAATCTAGGTTGGTCTTGAGATTAATCCTCTTTTTATACATGGTTTTGTGTGTTTTGTAAGCTTATTGTATGTTGTTTACCTTCAATTTTCTACCATTTTTATATTTGTTTGTGAGGCGTATATTATCTCGAAAAAGAAAGAATGATTAATGATTGTCTCGTTAACCTTCAAAAATCATTTGTATTACTTACTAGTCATTGTTTTTGTAATTTAAACTTCATATGAATAAAGAAGTTACAATTTTTTATAACTATGAATACAATTTGAAAAATAGAAAAATAATAAATGATCTTGAAATTGAGAATAAAATATCAAATTAACATATCTTTACTTTAAATACAAAATTATAATTTTTGTCAATTGAATCAAAATATTGCATGATTTTCAAAGCATAATCCAAAGATTAAACAGCCTCTAATTCTTAAAAAATAAAATTTCAGTATTCTTAGAATTTGTTATTATTTGTTTACTAGTGTCATGATAGAGTATAATCGAGTATTAAGACGCTTTTAAAATTATAAATAATTTGATCCTCGTTTATTTTGAATATTTTATTAATAAATTGAATTTTAATATATTTTTATTATGTCTCAATAGTTTTGAGGAATTTGTTGCATTAAAGTTACAAACTCCTTTAATTTAATTAAAATTGTTCATAAATTAAAAATGTGTTAGAATGTGAATACCAAATAAAAAAATTTAAGAAGAACTCTAATTTTTGTTGTTGTTGAGATATGCAATAAATGAAATGGTAACTTGTTTTATCTAAGAAACTAAATATCTTAAGTTAATTTATTAAAAATGTTCTTATTTAAATGAATAAAAAAAAAGATGTTTCTTTCACTTTCTATTTGAGGTTGATTATGCTAGTTAATCCTAGTGTTTCTTGTGTTGTTTTATTTAGGATATGGTTCAGATTCAACAAATATCTACTCTATTTAATAATTATATTAAATATAGATTATTCAAATTGCAATAATCCAAAAGAGATTCAAAAAATTTACAATCTTTTATGGTACACACTTTAAATAACAAATAAATGTCAAGTAATGTTTTTTCAACCAATCTTGAGTTTTTTTAAATGACTCAAGAGTAACTTAAATATATATAGTTAAATTTAAGCAATTTTAAAAATAAATCAAGCATGCCACAAATTGAAAATATAAAACAAAATTTTGATTCAAGTTCAATAAAATAAACAAAATGCAATCATAAAATAAACATTAGCTTAATTATACATAAAAAAACAAAAAAAACTAGTGTAATGTACAACATAATAATAGTTACAAAAATACACAAATTAAATAGTCTCATATTACAAAATGCTTGGATTTAGAAACATACCACATCTACTTAAAAAAAATGTCATATATTGAAGTGGACACTTAATTGTAAAATATTTTATTAACAAAATATTTTAAGAATAATGATAGAGAGCGATGCACATCGACCCCCACCTGGCAAAACATAAGTCACGGTAGAATTTTTTTGCATTTCGTCCATGTTCGGGAGTATTCCGTCCCAAACATGACCATGTTTGAGAGTATTTTCGTCTCCATCCCAAACATTACTTTCTCTCTATTTACATGATATATTTATTTATTTTTCCACTGTGACTCATATTTTAATATATATTACTTATAATCTAAATTGATGAACAAAAAATTAAGATGACTAACCTAATTAAAGTATTAAATTGTAAGTCTTCAACTCACCATTTTAATGTGCACATGAATTAAGACTCTATCCTATTATATTGCATTTTCTTTTAGTGTTTGAGACGTGACAAATAAATATTATTCTTATCATATCCCATTTAATTCATAGTTAAATGACCATAAAAATCATCAAGAATTAATTATGAATGATCATAATGAAATGTATAACTCATAGGATTAGTTGAGTTCAAAAAATATAAAATTGTTAAAAAAAATAGAAATTAAATAATTCCCTACTCCTATTCTTAGATTCTAAGTTAACCAAGTTGGTCCTAGAAAAAAAATACAAGTTGGTTCCTCAATCTTATTATTATTCATTGCTCCCCTAAAAAGTAAACAACTTTGAGTAAAAAATACTTTCTATTTTCAATTATATTCCTTCAACCAAAAGGTAATATTTTACACAATTCAATCCAAAAAATTTACCATTCTTTAAAACTAGACCTAAAATTTGTAAATTCCTTTTTTAACTTCAAAAAGTTAACATATCCATAAGTGATAAGACATACTCTTTATCACTTAAATGATTTAAATTACATCAAATTTATAAATATTATGTTGTTTCTTTATTAGAAAAAACTTCATTTTTTAATTTATACAAAAACAAGATTATTGAAATAATCAATCTATTGTTTCAATAACCTTATATTAAACAAGGTCTTAAATAAAAATTTATTAGATGACTATAAATTATATGTGTTTTATATTGATTACCATAATTTAATTTGTTTTGGGTTTTTCTCATTATATCTCCTTATTTAAAAACAACCAATCTCTTTAAGTAAAAAATTAATCTTTTTACTTACTTATCTATTAATAATAATTACAATTAACCAATTTTTTTTTTTATAAAATGCCAAAATTGGAGATCACAAAGATTATAATTAATTGGTGAAAACAAAGCAAAGACAGTTTTCTTCCATTGTTGGCCTATATATGTTCCAGATATAGAGAGAGAAAGCTTGAAGAATGAAGAGAGAGACAACAATGGCGTTTACAGAGAAGAATCTATCAACAAAGATTATACTAAGAAAATCCATTTTCACATTTCTTCAACATTACCCATTTTTCTCCACTTTCTCTTCCTTCATAGCCTTCCCCGTCGCCGCCGCCGTCCTCCTTTCTCCGGCGATTCTTCTCAATTCCCCTCTGCAACTTCTTGTTCTCCGGCGACTCTCTTTACTCTTTCAAGCCGCCGCCTTTCCTCCTTCCTCCGTTGTATTCACTTTCTTAAATCTTAAACTCTCTCAAGTAATCACATCTTCTTTCATACTAATCCCTTTATCCATCTCTTTTAACGCCATTTGTAAAACCTCTGTAATTCATGTTATCAGTCAAAATCACAGTCGCCGGAAAGTTTCTCTCTCTTACTTCCGGTCAATTTACAGTTCAATTGTTGAAACCCAACTATGGGTTTTCTTTATTATCCTCACTGCTAACTCCGTTTGTTATTTCATCTTCTTCTTTGCATTCAATTTTATGGGTTCGACCATCTTGGTTTCTGTTCTTGGATGTGTTATTTACTCTGTTGTTCTTGCGAATGTTGTTGTTATTTGTAACTTGGCGATTGCTTTATCTGGAATGGAGAAGATTGGTGGGTATGTTTCGATTCTTAAAGCTTGTGTTTTGATTAGAGGGAAGATGGGTATTGGTTTGTCGATTGCTTTGCCTTTGATGGTAGCCATGGCTGGATTTGAAGCTCTGTTTCAGTACAGGGTGATGAGAGTTTATTATGGTGGAAATGATGAGATGATTTCGATGATTTGTATGGTTTTTGAAGGGGTTTTGATTACTTATTTGTATTCTATTGTTCTTGTTCTTGATTTTCTTGTTACTTGTTTGTTCTTTAAGAGATGTAGTGATTCTTGTTTTGTTGATGATCGGATTGAAGATGAGATTGAGGAGGAGATTTCAAGTGGGTATTTGAATTTGTATTATGTTTGAGTTTTCAAAAAAAATTCTAATTAGATTTGTAGTAAAATATATTATTAATGTTCTTTTTTTCAATTTTTTATTTTCATTAAGACCCTTTTCTAATAGTCCATGAAACCACATACATGTAAAGATGATGATTATTGATTGATTATGTGAAAATTTAGAATTTAGATTTTTTTTTTAATAACTGAATTTGTGATGTTCATGAAGCATGAGGGTAATCAATTGATACAAAGTCATTTTAAAAATTAGTTAAAAAAAATAATAAGATAAAACCCAAATTCCACATCGAATTTGATAGAAATGCTCAAATTGCCACCTGGTCAAAAATAAAATATTAATGTTTAAATTAACATTTTATTTTTTAAATCAGAATTTGTTATCTTAAAAAAAAAAAATTAACATAACCTCATAATATTATTTATCAATATTTTTAATCCAATCCAAAGAAAACACAATGAAAAAAATGTAAGTAATTAGTATGTAGGTAATATTATGTAAATTCAAGAATTAATAACCATACAATGAAACTTATAAAATTACATAACAAATTCACAGCATATTCACACAATTAAAACTAGAATTGAAAACAATTGATAATGAATAAATTTGTGTATAATTTAAGTTTGAGAAAAGGTTACTACTATATAAAAAATTAATTTAGTTTGATTTATTTGGTCTATTCAATTAATCACTCTAAATTTATTCTCTCAATCAATTACCTATCATAAAATTAAATACATTATTTCATTTCTAAGTAATAATAATAATGAAGTGGAAATTGGGTATGAAGGTGGTAGGTTAACCATCCATTTGGGTGAAAAATTAAAAAAAATAAAAATAAATGAGAATTAGGTGATCAGCCAAACACTCATTCATCTTCATAGCCACAATATTACATAACTGAGCAATATATGAAAAAAATCAAACCTAAAATTCCTATTTTCCTAGATAATTTATTTTTATTATGAATTCATTTCAAGACAGTTAAAATTTGAAGTGGACTTTAAAACTCTTAAGATATTGTGATTTGAGAGAGAGAGAGTTAATAAGTCTGATTTTAGATAAATTTTACGATTTTAAATTTACGATAATTAAATTTTACGAATTTTATAAATATTTTCGATTTATATAATTTCACATTGAAAAAACAAAATTATTTTTATAAATTAAAAAAAGTTATTATTTATTCAAATAAATAAATTGATTTAATTAATTTTGTAAATATAACCTTTATTTATAGTATTATTTATTTATTATTATTATTATTATTAATTAATTTTATAATTAAATATATAATTTTAAAAAAATAGTTAATGTATAAAATATTTAATTATAAATATAAATAATAATAATATATAACTAATATTTTTTCAAATTAAATTTTCATAATTTCAAATAAATCCTTCATTTTACAAGTTTAAATCTTTAATTTTTAATTAAAATAGATTTAAAAAACTATTAGATTTTTTTAATCTTTATGGAATTCACAAATACATGAATTTATTATGAGAAGGGTTTTATCCTTTAAAAAAAATAAAATAAAAAAAATGAGAGCTTCATTAGAAGTTAAAACAACTAACAATAATAAATAAAATAATTATAAGTTTTCCAAACTAAGCATCTACATTAAATCAGTCTAAACTTGGACTAAAATAGCCTCTAAATTAACTATACTAACTATACAAAAAAATCTTTATACACAAAGATACAAAGGAAAGAATCAAGTTATAATAAACCTAACTTCTTACATTTATGGGACAATGATTCTGCTTGCTTTGATTATCCTCAACCGAATTTGAATCCTCGTTGTGGTGTTCCGACGACAGTTTCTATACACAAAATCTGTACCGGTTGAGTTCCGATTATATATAAATATATAGTTTCTTCATCCCCGGTCATATATATATATATATATATATATATATATGTGTGAAACTCGGGTTGCTTCAATTGGCATCAGAACTATATCGGTTTATCAACTTGAACGAGCCAATAGCCGGACAGGTCTTTTCAGGCTTTCATTTTGTCGCCAACCATTGCTTGCTTGAGAGTTTCGAAATGATATTCAGTGAATGATGTGAACTCAAGACTATTTCCCACTCTTCTTCAAATTGTTTTTTTCCATTTCAACTTCTTTTAGAGCTTTCTTCTTTTCCAACTCAACCTGTTTGCAGTTCTCTTCATGGGCTTTTGTGAACAATCTTACAAAGTTCAATAGGGTAGCGACAACTGCATGGAAATGAGTAGAGAAATCAACCACTTTCAATTGTCTCAATGAACTAAAAGGTTAATTATTAGCAGGATAATGCAATTTCTTTTTTGAAACAAAAAATAAGCAAAAATTCTTGATAAATAATTGATCTCGAGTTATTTGAAAAAAACCTGTTAATTAATTTATCAACCAAAACACCCCGGGGCCTTGATTGGGCTGGGGTTATTTAAATAACCTTGTTTGGATTGGAATTATAATAAGTTGGGTTATTTGAATATACATTTTGGGCTTGTTCGGATTTGGGTTAAAATTATAACTTTATTTGGTCATATGATTTTGAGGAGATTTAGAATATTTTTGATAAAAAGACTTAAAAGGTATTAATATATAAGGAGAAAATAAAAATTAATAATTTAAAATAGAGGGTATTTTAGTATTGAAATGATGTTTTTTTTGGTAAATAACCCAAACCGAACAAGGTCAAAATTTAAATTTAAATATGAAAGGAATTTTTTAGTAATTTAATCGAGAAACCCACATTTTCATCAAACAAGATTTTCATTTAATAACTTTCAAATAACCCCAAAAAACTCCCACATCAAATGATCTTCCGGAAATTTCTCATTATTTTAGTAGAGTATGAAAAACATGTTTCCTATATAATAGTACCTTGTTCAAATGGGCATCGGGCAGGGTCTTCACCAAAATAAAGGGCAAGTGCATCTGCATTACGACCCTGCAAAGGAACGATAAGTTATGAATCTTTTCCTTATAATCTTGTAACTCTCTCTAAAGGTTGCAATATCCAAATGAAAGTACACTGAACAATGTTAATTACCACGCTCGAGTATAAATTAGTCAAGGATGACACCTCTGTCTCAGCAGCACCAACAAATTGCTCCAATGTCTGAACAAATATCAATGAGCTTAGTACAATCTTGCATTTTATAAAACTGAAAATTATGTGTTGGAAATATGAATATTGAAGCTTTAAGTGCCTGAAAATTAAATATTGAATAAACCAAATGAAAATATCTAAATTTTAAGCATTATGAAAGTTGATTTGATAAAATGTGGAACTAATGTCGAAAAAGCACTTAAAAATTATTTTACCCTTATAAAGATATAATTTGATTAATTTTCAGGGTTAATGTTGTCTTTGGATGTTCTTACTTGATCACCATGTTAAGTCATTCATTCAAAGCTTATCAAATTAAGCTAGATTTTTTAGCTTAATTTGAGATGAATCTAAATATTTAAGTGTTTTTAAATAACAATTATCAAATCAACTTAATTCGAATGAGCGCTTCATCATTTAGACTAAGTGGTAAGTTGTGTTATCATATACCGTCTTAGTTAAATAACACAAGTTGTATGTGATGACTTCCATGGGTAAGGAAGTATAAAAGAAACATGATTATCTTTGGATTTCCCTAAGCATGCCCAAGGAAGACTTTAAAAAGTTAAAATATATGAAAATTACATGAAAAGTGGTGAACATTAGCTACAAAATATCAACCACACACCTTGCAGAAAACCTCGGATACTGGACCATCATTTCCAGATGCAGACAACTCATTCTTCACCTTGTCCAGTCCTTTGGTAATAGCTTGCATTTCTTCTGCCAAAGATTTGAATTGTACCTGCAAGAGAATAAGATATTAATTTAAACAACAACAAAAAAATTCCAAACAAATACTTCTGAGGTTGAAGGACAATATGTCATTTAAACCTTTGACGCAGTTTCCAGGCTTATCAGATCAGCACGGAAGTCCAGCAGAGTGGGTGACTTGGTGGCAAGGACCTGAAGGCAACAGAACAAAGTTGGTCAAATTAAATGTCTGACATAAGTATAAAAATATAGTGAAAAGGAAATAGGTAGAGGATTCAGCCAAGATAGACAAAGATATCTAAATACAATATAAGAAATGTTTAAAGTCAACCATTCTGAAGTAAACTAGTTCTTAATTATTTTTGGACAGTATAAGTTAAAACACATGATTAAAAAAAAGGCAAGCACATTAAATATGCATACCTTACAAAGATAATGCATGAGCGTCATCTTATTGTTTGAAGCACGTGTATCTGTCAATTTCAGAAGACTGTCCAATTTGAATCCAATTGCAGAACCTAAAAGAGAATATTTCATTAATCCAATAAATTCTCCAACTTGTTTGGTGTTTTTAACTTATGAAATAAAACAGAAACAAAGTTACAAGGAAAACCATTGCAAGATGTTTCCAGCAAGTAAAACTAGAAAATATATTGAGATAACTACAGGCAAGTTCATAGATGAATTTATCAACTTGTCTCCAACATTTACAAATGGAGTCCAAGAAGAAACTTGAAAACTTCAAACTACTCTAAGGAAGACAACGTACATGTATAACTAGATAAATGACTCTTTGCCAACAAGTAGACGTTTATCAATGGGAAGATTATTTTCCCAATCAACTAGTGTATCCTACAGCCTCAAAAACAAATTTGCTAAAAAAAATCCTCAAAGCAATAAATGATTTCTGTTAAAGTAGCCATTTCTAATTGTTCGGATTTTCAGTCTCAAATTGTGCTTTAAATGCTTAATTGTTGTTAATTATGGACTCTCACTGACCCTTGTAATTAACGGCTACTTAAATTTTAGGTTTGACAGTATTGTATATGGAGAGAAACTCTAAGATCAGATCAATAACCAGAATAAGATTGGGAAAGAGAATTGAAACCTTCTGTCACAGTTTGTATGTTTAGAAACACAATCTTGGTCTTCTCATCCCAAATTATCCCACCTCTCTCATCTAATTTGTTTTTCCTTTACAAAAAAAATCAGATGAGAGAGTGGGAGAATTTGGGATGAGAAGACCAAGATTGTGTTTCTTTATCAATCAATCGTGAATTGTACATTGATTCTTAAGTTATTTATACCTTTAGTAATAGTACAACTTGTGTACTATCTTTATTGGAAGACACAAAGTTCTTGTGATCTCATACAAGTCAAGCAATAAATGACACAGAAGAATTGTGTTAGGAACTGTAAATTTCTTACCCCTTGCAGTTCCTTGATTTAATGCATTGCCCAAGTAAAGGATTTTCTTCAAGATCTCCTTCAATTTGAGGGAGTTCCGAACCTAACACAATGAACAAAGTTCACAGAATGATACAAACCTTAACAAGCCAAACATAATGGCTTTTTCATTAAGCCCTTACCTCCTGACATGCAGAATTCACCAAGTTTAAGCTCTTCTTAAAATCAGAAACCTGAAATGATAGAAAACTGGACAGTTATAGGAGCATGATAATTTCAGTAAGTTCAGTGAAGTACTAAAAGACTCAGTAGAATACAAACCTGAGCATTAAACTGAATTTTGAAAAGAAAAACTCTGAGTTTAGATTCAACTCGAGGAACCTTCATTAGCTCAAGAAAAAACTGAAAGGAAAAAGACAAAACATCAAAAATAGTAGTCATATGTCTACAGCCACAAGACAAAAGATTTCCACAATCTAGTAGCTTACAACTAGAAAGGAATATAAAACGAATGCCTTCTACAATCAAGTTGCTCATAACTGCTTTAGAAAATAAACAATTGTTTGAAGGAAAACGGTTTGGGAGCGAAAGGATAAATGGTTTTTACATGATATAAATGTTGGCCTTTAAGAACAAAACTGCTTTAGAAAATACACTTGTCATTCTCATATACCTTCTGTAGGTTTCACCCCATACTCCTTTAATACCACATGGTACACAAATTGAATATCATATGGACTCTCAACAACCATTTTTAAACCAGGTCACTTCCCCGTATATATTTATCCTTTACGTTATCCAGTCACCAAAGAAAACAATATGGAAATTCACTTAGTACCAGTATATTTCAATGATTTAGTAAAATATCTCTCTTCATTGAAAATTACATAATACAAATTTCAACCCACTTTATATGCAAAGAAAACCTCAAGGAGAGACACTATGATTTACATTGGTTCTATGTATCTCATTTACTGGAAAACCTTTTCATACTAAAGATAATTGTAACCGGAACATATAAGCTTCTACTAAAGAACTGGAGTACTAAAAGGAACAGAGGTTAAGGACTAGTATAAATAAGATGCAGAAGCTATGATTTTTTATCAATATATCAGTGCATCAAAATATAACGAGAAATAATGAGAAAAACGTAGAGTACAAAATTATTTGACCTGGCACTAGATTCCCTTATCTATTAAGATCAAGAATAAGTTAGTGGGACGGTCAAGACAAGGTCTAGTTTACCAACCTGTTCACATTTTCCAAGGATCTCCATGTCACCTGTGTAATTCTGTAGACATTTAGAAGAAGATTAAGCGTACAACCTCGGGGAACAAAAGAATGAGGAAAAAAAGTAGAAGATACAAATTACAAGCATATAGAGCTACTCAAAGAGCCCACCAATAATGATACAATTAACAACAAAGAAGAAATGTGCAATATCTCACTGTATCACCTTAAGCAGATCCATTTCCTCTTTAGTGGGACAGAACTTTATTAGATTCTCCACTTGATCAGCATCTAAAACTGAATCATCCATTGCTAGAACTGCAGCCTGGTGAGGTCATGCACAAGCAGTGTTACTCATCTGAAGAGCTAGAATGAATTACATGTTAAAATGACTATACCTAATTTACACACTCCATTTATTTAGGGGAAAAATGGTAGGAATTATAACTTTTTTAGGGAGGTACAATTTTAATTGTATTATTTAGTTATGATATTTTTGAAAGAATAGAAATTTGACATGTGAAAATAGCATTGTCAATTCCTAACCTTCTTGATAGGGTTCGTAATTTTAATCCCTAGTAAAAGTCTTTTAAACTAGTGAAAAACCAATGATATTAATATGGTAAGGAAGAAGGAAACAAATAAAATATATATGTAAATTGTGAGATGGATGGGAGAAAAATGAAAAAAAAAAATACTAATTTTAGAACATTTTACCAAACATCATATATAGATTTTATGTCAAATTCCAAAAAAAAAAATGAGAAAAAGAAAGAATGGAAATGAGTGGAATAAGGGCTCATAGCTCAGTGGTAGAGCACATGAACTCATGATTCGAATCTTCACCTCAGACCATTTTCAAAGAAAAATAAATTAGTGGAATAAGGATTCGAACCTGGAGTGGAATAACAAAATTAGTTAGACCTATAATTGAATTTCTCAGTTCATTTCCTATTCCACCTAAAACAAACGAATTTCAAATCACAAAAGCGTCATCTTGATCTGTACACTCCCACTATTTTCTACAAAGACAAAAAAGCTTCCCAATCCATCAGGAGATTCAAGTATGTATTGCAACTTCTAGTGAAAACTATGGCTTTTTCCATTAACTTCTTAAGGAAATCATCAGGAATTAGAGAGAATCTCCAATAAGATTAATTTGTGGGAACAGATCAAAACTAAACATTAATTGTGATTTGCAACTGTTAGTCGTAATTGACATGCTATCTCAAAACCATGCACAATAAGCTTTTACATTAGTACTGAATCTTAATGATTTATCAAGTTTAAACCTCAGCTGGCTGATGTGAACAAGATGAATATCAGTAACTGTGTATTTTTTTTAATGTATGAAGCTAGCATGACCCCCACAGTCACGACCTTCACTTCAACTTAAGATGTTCTAAGTGGGAGAAGGCGTTCTAAGTGGGAGAATTGAACCCGTGACATTTGATTTCTTAGGCACCAACTCTTGTCACTTGAGCTACCTTAGTGGATTATGGATATTATTAACTGTTAAAAACAAATTGGGTAATGTTTCAACCAGATTCTAGTCAGCTATGTTCACTGAAGTTTTATTTTGTGTTTCCAACTTTCATGTCATAGAACTTACTAGATAAAAATTTAAATACCCACAGGAGGTTCAGTTTAGAGGACAAGTATGCAACTCAACAAAGACAAACAAACAATATACAGTATGATTAGCTTCCATTAAAAGTTCAATTTCAACAGGCACATCATTGGTCTAACAGAGAAGATGGTGATTTTTTTCTCAAAAAATAACCATTGAATATGTCTAACTGTAACAGAATCCATGAAGTTCAGGGTTGTGTTTACCATCATATCAGGTAGTGGCATTTTAACTTTGGTCAGCATAATTTCAGTGTTGTTGGCTCTCCTCAGGTCAACCTACAACATAGGAGATTCAAAGATATCTGATATTAAGAAATGTACATAAAATTGTAGAATTCGTTTATTTCTTTTTATTCTCTTCTTGAGGAAGCTGCATGCAAGGTCATTCGACAACCAACAATCACGCCAAATCAACCTTGGAAACTACATTTTAGTATTGGAAACTAAATCAACTGCTCCATTTGAGAAAATTAGTAAGCATGGGAACAAAGATAACAATAAAAAACAAGCATTTAATTGAACACAACAAATTGATCTGAAGAACTCAAATCTTTTTTTCTAAATAAAATTCTGTAAGTTCCAAATGTTAGAAAACATGCATAAGTTTTGGATGAAATTTAAGATGGAAGCAAAGTTTTTAGCCCAATTACCAGGTGCACTTTGTCAGCTTTTGAGCCAGTCGATTTCCTTCGACTTCCAGATTTAGTTCCTAAGCCTTCTGATTTTTGGATGGTGGCAGAGAAAAGAGTCTCCAGTTCTGATACATCGAAATCTGGAGCACTATCATTACAAATATAAAAAGACATCAGAGATTTATATTGGGTACTATTGAAAGAGGAGACACAACTGCTTAAAACTATTAAAGGCCAGGTATAGGCTTTTGCATGAGATTGCCCATGGCTAATATATTGTAAATAAGCTTGAAGCGCTGAAGCTAAATATACTATTACTGAGAACAAAAACATTTGTGAATCATGTAAAGAAAGAAGGCTTGCAATTATTGTCCAATTCAAGCTTAAAACATTCAGTAGAAAGATATTGATTTCTGGAGGAGGTTGCTTAAGTTTGACAAGATACTGATAAAACAAAGTATTGAATGTTAATGAAAAAATATATATTGATTTAATACTAAACAAAAAAAGGCTGTAAGGTAAGCAGATGTACATTTGAGTCTCTCCATGTCTTTGCAATTCTTCCCAGAGGCTTCCTTGCAATGCCCTAGTTACCTTGCTCCAATGAAGTGGTTTCAAATTAGACCTTCTTGCAGCTGCAGATGGTGCTAATGGACGTGGAAGTCCACGACCTCTTCCCATCGGTGGAGGGGGTGTGGGTGCACCTCCAGCTGCTGGTCCTTTAAAGCCAAAAGGTGGAGGTGGTGGAGTTCCATGAGGCCTTGGAGGTCCAGGAGGAGGAGGGGGGCCTGGTGCTCGATTGCTGAGAGGTGGTGGTGGAGGAGGCGGACCTGGTGCTCGATTGCTGAGTGGTGGCGGTGGAGGAGGCGGACCTGGTGCTCGATTGCTGAGTGGTGGTGGTGGAGGAGGCGGACCTGGTGCTCGATTGCTGAGTGGTGGTGGTGGAGGAGGCGGACCTGGTGCTCGATTGCTGAATGGTGGTGGTGGAGGAGGCGGTAAAGACGACCCTCTATTGGAGGGAAGAGGTGGCGGTGGAACTCCATGAAATGGAGGTGGGGGTGGAGGTGGAGCTCCAAAAATATGAGACTGTTCTCCACGCATTGGAGGAGGTGGAGGTGGGGGGCCTCTAGTTGAAAGAGGTGGAGGAAGAGGAGGTGGTGGTGGACCACCACATAGTTCCGATGGAGGTGGCGGTGGGGGTGGAGGAGGACCATGCGAAGAAGGCAATACGGTTGGTTGGGGTGGATTTCTATGTAAAGAAGGCAGTGGAGGTGGTGGTGGAGCACCATGTGTTTGTTGGGGTGAGGAATAACCTAAAGATGGAGGAGCACCTCGTGAAGGAGGCGGTGGTGGAGGAGGTGGAGCAACATATGATGGTGAGGATGGCAAAGGAAATTGTGGTAGTGGAAGAGTACCGTGTGACAGACGTGAAGGTGGGGGTGGTGGGGGAGGTGCTGGAGCAAATTGTGATCGTGGGGGTGGCGGAGGTGGAGTGGGTGGTGGTGGATATGAGGAAACAACATGTGATGGTGATGGGAGTGGAGGAGGTGGTGGTGGTGAAGGTGGAGGCAAGTGTGAAGAAGTAACGTGTGATGTTTTAGGATTCAAAATAAAAGAAGATGATGAATGACCATAAGTAGGAAGGAGGGGTGGAGGTGGAGGTGGAGGTGGAGGTGGAGGCGGAAGTAGAGATGGAGTTGGTGTACTGGATGAAGGAGGCCACGTTGGACGCAAAGCACCATGAGCAACATGGGTTAGGGAAGGGGAAAGTCCAGGCCTTGCACGTGAATCCATAGAAGAAGGATTTGTACATACTAAGTCTATCGAAGTGTTAGCTACTGAAAGTTCAACCTTCCTAGGTGGTGGTGGAGGAGGAGAGGCACCTTTAGTCATTTCTGGTGATAATCTAGGTACAAGAGCGGGCAATGATGGTGGAACAGGGGGTGGAGGCGGCGAAAAGGACATTATGGAAGGAGTTGAGTTAAAACATGGCAGAGGTGGAGGTGGAGGTGGAGGAGGAGAGAGAAGAGGGAAATCAACTTGATCTGGACCTGAAGAGGTTGATTGTAGATTTGAAATGGGGGAGGGTTGCTGAATTGCTGGTGCATCTAGAGCTGGTGTGGAGTATGTGGTCTTCATTTTTTGATAGTTTGGTCGACCCTCAAAGTTTGAGGCCACAACTCCTGAGACCTTAGCAGCAACTATGGAAGCCTTAGGTTTAACACCCAACTGAGAGTCCTTTACAACTGCCACCACAGGTGGTGGTGGTGGTGGAATATACCTTGCTGTTGGTGGATATGCCACATGCATTGAATTGTTGTATGAGCCTTTGTTAGCAGGGATCCAGCTTCTCGATGTGTTTGCCTTTGCCTGTCTTGCTGGAAAACCTTGACCTTCCTGTTGTCTCAACTTTTGTTTTGTAGAAACCGGATCGACTGCAAGCTTTGCATTTGCAGTTGGTTGCTTCTTTGATATAGGTGGATTAGGCTTAACGGATTTTCTTCTAGAAGTATCAACTTGCAAATTTTGGTATGAACCCTGCATGTCCAAGCCATAGACATAAGCATTTTCTGAATCTTATCCATTTTCATATGAAACAGGAATTTTTGTTTCAAAATTAAATGCCATATCATCGTATTCTATTTCTCCATTATTTACCTCTGTATCTGTACTTCTTGAATCGCTGTCTGCTTCATTTATGTCAGAATCCAGTTTTCCATCTTCAACAGGTTTCTTGATTTCCATTCCTAATACTCTGTCATCCAACTTGATATCTGCATAAGGTAAAACCATTTTTATCACATTAGTATGAGAATCCTCATTCAAGTCTTGTCTGGAATGCCCAATACCTGATGCACAGTCCTCAAACGTGTGGGATCCCTGAGCATCATTGTCTAAACTTGTTTGTGAATCAACATCCATCTTTCCATCAATACCATCTACAGTATTGCTAAAGATCTCCTCAACCTCAAAAAATTCTTCAGCAAAAGCATTTTCGGCGTCATTTTCATCCTCGCAAGCTACTTCTGTAGAGGTAATAGATGGAATGGCGTCACCATCAGAGAAGAGTACCTGATACAATAATATAAGTTGGAATGAACTCCTTCAGCTTCTGTTATAGGACCTAAATAGAAACAAAAATAATAATACCTCAGCTCTAAATTCTTTCGAGAATTGATCTTTTCCATCCCACAAAACATCAATTTCGTCACGATTTAACATTAAAACATGTGACCTGACAAAAGCTGTGTGGAACATGATCCTGAAAATCACTTCCTCCGTCATCAAGTCATCACTCAAATGTATGAGTTCAAGAACGACATCCCCTTGAACGCGACAACGGATATCTATCTTTACAAGCTCACATTCTTCCTGCAATGAATAAAAAAACACTTGTAAAATATGTTAATTTCAAGTAATATATGGTAAATCATGAGTTGTACCTGCTGATAAAGACGAGCACTCTTTTTCGTTTTTAAAGATGAAAACAAGAGCTTAGAAGATCTATTAACTGTGGAACAACTAGGGTCTAATCCATAAACACGAACAATTGGTCGAAGACCCGTCCAGCCATCAAACAAAGGAAGGACTCTAAGTTTAATACTATCTAAAGCCAATGGTATTGTATCTGAAGGTGGCCATTCAGAACCAAACTTCCGTCTAGAGATATACTGAAGATATCTTATCTGAGAAGGTTGTGAATTCAAAGGTGTTAAAAGATGTAAAAGCTCTCTGGGAGCTTGTTTATACACCATATCAAGTGTCTTCTGTTCACCAGTGTACTGTTTACGATATAAAAGAAGACCCGCAAGCATGAAAGCAAGAACAGGCCATCCACCCTTTTCACAATGCATCAGCAATACATTCTGTTGTCCTTCCAATGACAACCAACTTTCACTTGATCTAAGAAAATGATGAATCATTTCTAAAGGTAACAACTGACATCCTTCAACTTGCCTAGGGTATTCCATTACAGTCATATCATACTGAGACAGAATATCTGAAAGTTGGCTTCTCTTATCTCCTTCTCTAAAGTTAAAAACCATGAATGAAGCATCAGGATAGTAATCTTGCAATTGCGCTACAATTCCATTTAAATATCCTTTATACTCATTTTCTCCCAATACATCAGTTGAAAAGCAACAATCAAAAACTGCAATTAGAAAGAAAAACAAAACCGTAAATGTGAGCTAAATCTAATCAGTGAACTATTTACAAGCTAAACCTAAACTGAAATGAACATACCATAAACTCTCTCAGAGATCTCGAGAAGCCGATCCGGTGGCTTACGATAAAAGAACCTTCTGAACAACGCCATCTAATGGCGCTGTTTTTCTCCCGTTTCAGATCAAAATTGTCACTAACAACCGACGGATCTCTTAAACAACGTTAATTCAATCCAATGTTGACCAAAAACAAGTAAGGTCAAAGCAAATGTAGTTCAAATTCGAGCAATAATTGGATCCAGATATGGAAATTGGAATGGAGTTGAAGACGTGTGGTAAAGTTACAGTAGTAGTGTTTAACTTTGATAAAGAGATAGAGACGTACAATTGATCATCATCATCAATCAACTTACTTCAACAATTCATTCATTAATGGAGATTTGAAGAATCTAGCTGCTTGCCTTGGACTTCCTTCAACCTACTTTCTCCGTCTTTCTCTCTCTACTTGTTGATAACTTCTCTCTCAACTGGTTTGGCTAGATCAATGAAGATGACTGTTTGTACGTGGCAGGAAGACAGGGATGAAGAAGAAGAGAGTACAAATGGGGCAAGAGACTCCATTTGTAGACAAAAGGACTCAATTTTTGGTTTTTCTTTCATTACAATTCTATATGATTTCTTTTTTCAGTTTAGTTTGTTTCTTTCTAAAATATTCTTTATTAATTAATTATATTGCTTTTATCACTATCATTAATAATTTAATATTGTTTCATTACTCCTATTAATTGTTTTACTTTTAATTAATTATATACAACACTTTCTAATTGAGTTATTTACTTCAAGAACCCTAAAAAATATTAAGATAGTTAATTGAGATTGATTGATTTTATGATATTGTTTCTAGGGTGTTGTTTGATCTCTAGGTTTTGGGGTTTATTAAGGAATTTTTTTATTATCTAAAACTCAATCATCATTCAATTAAGGGTGACAATTCGGGTTCGGACCGGTTGGTTAACGGGTAGGGTAGGGTGATATTTACCTGAACCTGAAATGGTAAATTAGGTTAAAATTTGTTAACATTAACGTGACCTGTTTATTTGTAATTAATCTGAACCCGATTTACCTAACTCAACTTGAACACAATCCGATTTATCCGATGTAATTAATTTATTGGCTTACAAAAAAATCATATAAAAGAAAATAAGTGAGTAATAAAAGAAAGCACAGATCTCAAAAAAAAAAATTGTAAGCGGGTTATTTTAAGTCGACCCGATTTTGACTTGTTTATTAATCAAGTTAAATGGGTTGACCTAATTTTGACCAAAACCAAAAAAATACATGACATTGACCTAATTTTTTCATGTTAGATTGAGAATACATGACATTGACCTAATTTTTTCATGTTAGATTGAGATCTGTTTTCGGGTCTAAATTGTCATAATTTGAACATCATTTCATCTATTTAATCAATCTTCTTTATGAATATCAAAAATATTAATTATTTAAAATTATTTTATCATTCAATTTAAAGAAAAAAAAAAAGTAAGACTATTTTTTTTGGTCAATAATCACCCAAAACTATTAATTTTTACTTTTTTTTAATTATCAAACAATTTTTTTGTTTTGAAAAACTATGAAACCCAACAAACAAAAAAAATAAGAAAAGACAAAGATAAATGTTTTTTATCTTATATTTATGGTCAGACAATATTTTTAACAATTTAATTATCTGGTTATAAATATTTATTAAAAAAATAAAATAAAAATAAATTTTTAGGTGAAGTTAGGGGTGATGGGCCTCTTTGCCAACAATCTATTAAGCAAAGTAAAATGATGAAAAATTATAGAAAAAGTATAAGGTGTAGATGATATTATTATTATTAAAGGTTTGTTAAAGAGTAATAATAACTAGGTGATATAATCTCAACTTTATACCAAACTTCTTAAATTAAGATTAGTCTCTTATAATGTTTCAATTTCACAATCAAGTTGAGACAACTAACAATTATTAATAGCTATAGAATCTATAATTTTTAATTTAAATAGTGGTATAAGTTGCCAGGTCATAAGAAAAAATAATAATGAATATTTCTCTTTCTATTTTAAATATTGAATTGGAGTTTGTCCGTTAATCTCACTTTATTTTTTTTTTCAAAAATTGAATTCGAAATCTCAAATAGAATAGAATTTGAAAAAATATTCAGAAAAATTGTATTAATCTTTGATAACACAATTTATGGCTGAATTCAAATAATTAAATAACTTTGACTAAGTTTATTTGATAAATATTAATTATTAATTAAAATCCTTGATATTAGATTAAGCTCAAATTATAAAATTTAATTTAATTAAAAAAACTATAAATAACTGAATTCAAAGTTTTAATAATAAAAACAAAAAGAAACATTAACCTACCAATTTATTATAAGATATAACTAGGTAGCGTTATATGGTATTAGTTATATAGTATTAATGGTAAAGGAACGGTTTCCCAAAGTAATCTTGTTTGGCGTTCACTTTCTCAAACTAACTTAGTTTGTTCATTCATTCCCAAACTAACCTAATTTACTATTCAAACTCAGTTTTATTTATTTATTTATTTATTTTACATTTAAAATTTATTATATATAAAGTTTATATTTTAATATATATTTTAAATTATTATTTTTATAAATTAGATTATTTATATTTTGATATATAATTTAAATATAATTATTTTTTATAAATTTGATTATTTGTATTTTAATATATATATATATGATAAAGTATTAAATAAATAAGATAAATTATTTATTTATCTCTTATTAATTATTAATTAGATTAATTAGGCTAAATATAATAACTAATTTCTATATTTTTTGAATTTAGTTATTTCTCTATTACTATTATAAATATTATAAATATAGATAAACTATTATTGTAAAGATTATTCATTCAATCAATAATATTATTTCAATCTTTCTCTTCAAGAACTCAATCAAATAGTTCATTTCAATGGACTCACTCCTCAGTTCTACCAATAATATCTGGAAGCGTAAAGCTTGATAAATATAATTATATCTATTGGAAATCACAAGTTACTCCAATCATGATAGGTTATGATTTTATGGATATAGTAGAAGGAAATCTTGAAACTCCTCCCAAATTTCTTCAAGAAACAGATGGTCAAAATAATATAATTCAAATCAAGAATACAAAGTTTAAACAATGACGTATCCAAGATCAAAGGGTACTTGCATGGCTCTTTTCAACATTGACCGACGAGATTCGTCAACAAGTCTCAAAATCATCTTCGACACAAGAACTTTGGAAAACCTTAGAGAAAATCTATGTTTCTCAATCAAAGAGTCGACTATTTGAGTTACGGAGTCAACTTCTAAACGCACACAAAGGTAGTGATTCTCTTCTTAACTTCATTCAACACATCAAAAACCTATCAGATGCACTTATCGCTGCCGGACAATATGTTTCTGATCAAGATCTGCAATTAACTCTACTCAACGGGCTTGGAGACGAGTTCGAGCCGATGATATGTGCTCTAACTTCCAGACAAGATCTATTGTTTAATGAGATGACAGACATCCTTCTAAATTATGAACAACGACTCATATTCAAGAAAAGAAAATTTCATTATGAAAATATTTCGCGCTCAAACGTTTCGACGAATGTTGCTTATATTTATAGGCATAGAGGCGGAAAGAACCAAAGACAGAACCGAGACAATAATCGTCCGCAATATAATTTTTGTCATAAAATTGGTCATCGCTCCGAAAGTTGTTTTTATAATCCATCTTGTCAAATATGTAATGTACAAGGACATAGTGCTCTCGAGTGCCCTCGTTTTAATCCTTCTACAAATTCTACGACAATGTTAGTTACATCATCTACTATTGTATATCCCACTTGGTGTCCAGATTCAGGTGCTACCGACCATATTACTTCCGATCTTAATAATCTATATGTACATGCTCCTTATACAAGTACTCAAACTATCAAAATCGGAAACGGTATGCCTCTGAAACGGTATGCCTCTAATTAGTTTTATATATAATGAATTTTAAATGTAAAAAGAATAAATAAATAAAACAAATTAAGTTTGAATAGTAAACTAGGGTAGTTTGGGAATGAATGAACAAATTAGGTTAATTTGGAAAAATGAACGCCAAACAAGGTTAGTTTGAGAAACTATCCATGGTAAAGGGTATAAGTTATAAAGGGGTATTAAGAGGTATAAATTATATATGTTATTTGTATTAAGAGGGTTTATAAATTGTATAGATTTTATAATTTCTCTCTTATACTTATTGCATGGAATGTAAAAGACATTTTTACCCTTTATATTTATATAAATTTAGTTGATTTCTTTTTATTTCTTTCCATTCATGTATTTTTTTTATTATTATTACATATAATTTGTAAACATATTTTGTGTTAGGTTATAAAATGTTATTAATAAATGTTGATCTTTGTTTATGTTGAATATTGAATGTTTGTTTCTCACTTTTAATTCTTTTATTTTTGTGTTTATGAGAAATTTTACTCTTTAAATCTAATTTAATTATCAAATTTCTTACCACTATATTAAATCATCGTCACCTTAATAATAAGGAATTTTTATTTACTTTATTTAAGATTATCAGAATATATTAAATTTTATCACAATATATTAAATTATCTTATATATTTAATAGCACCAATAATTTATTTAAAATTTTATTTTTTTATTTATTATATAATATTATATATATTTAAATAGAATCTATATATAATATTTTTTTTTTAATAATTTTAACATTTTTAAAATTGAGGAAGTAAATGAGCACGGTATTAACTTCTTATATATATTTAGTAAAAGGTAATATATAGGAAGGGAAAAAATAATTAAAATATAAAGGTAAATATGAAAATAGGGTTTTCAAAAAAAAATAATAAAAGTATAAGGGTAAAAATGGAAAATATTTCTTTACACTATGTAGAAATTTGTATCTAGTTTAAAGTATAAATTATATATCTTTTAAATACTGTTTATATAAAATAATTAATTAAATACATAAATAAATTTACTATTAGTATTATTATTTTATCCCTACATTTTAATACTACTTAACAAACACAGCTATAGTATATTAACACAAATGTCACTCATATTTATTTATTTTATTTATAAAAAATAAATTATTATTAATTCAAATAAGAAATTACATATAAACAATTAATTTTATAAAATCAAAACAATTAAATAATATAACAAATTACAATAATTAAAATTATAATACAGAGAATTTAACAATATTGTAATTTCTTATTGATGATTCTAAATATTAGAATAAATTATGAGAACAAATAAATTTTTTTTACAAAATATTCTGAATCACGTCCAAAATTGTGTTTTATCAATTTCCAGTATTTATTTATAATCACATAAATATAAAGTAGAATTATTGACATTCTATTAAATATTACTATATATATTATTATTTTACACTAATTTTATATTAGATCAAATCCACTTTCATACTAAACTACTTAAACAACAATAATATATATTTTTTTAATTATTTATTTATCAGATACATAAATTATTCCCCACTTAAAATTCATTATAAATCATATAAGATATTTCCTAATAAGAAAAAGAATAGTTACTACTTCTCATAATTAAAAGAAAATTTATTAATGAATTTTAAAAGGAAAAGGAGTTGGAGAACATTTTATATTTATCTTTATATAATAATAATAATAATAATGTGATTGAAGGCTGCAGTTAGTGTATCTTTTATAAAAGCAGCTGAAATATTGCACCATTTCCATTTCTATTTTTCATTTTATATGAAGAATTGAAGATATTGAATTTATACATATAGTTCGAGTGACAAAAACACCAAGAGGGCTTCCTAAAATTCAAAAAAATGTCGGGAATAATCAATATTTCGCCCTTCAACCGGATCAATCTGCATCCAAATAAGAGCAATAACCGCCTCATAAAAACTCGATGAATGTCAATATACAACATTAAAAACCAAACATAAATTTTACCGATCCAATTCTCTTGCGTCTTTGATATAAATCCTGAGATAATTCTTGTGAATGGTAAGAATCAGGCCATCCTAATTGTCTAACCATTGTATGAATCGAAACTTTATCCCTTGGCTTAGTTCGACTCCTTTGAATCATGATATTATCGTTCCTTTTGGCTGGAACCGATGAATCTTTCACTCGTCTTTTTGCCCATGCAAATCCACTTGATCCCAAAAGTTCTGGAACCGATCTGTTCCTGAAAAAAAAAAACTCAATTTCCAACCATTCCAAATATTTGAACAATTTACTTTTACCTAGGTTGTTCTTGTTCTTGACGACGATTTAAATCAACATATTTTGGTAAAGGCGACGAATCACATTCACATGGATTCATTGAGAAGTACTGAAAACAACACAAAATCAACATTAAACATAAAAAAAATCATTGAATTCAGTTTATTTTGAATAAAGACATGACATGACATTACATTCGATACCAAGGCTGAAGCAGCTGTTCCTCTTTTACGCGGCTCAAAAGACAGCAATGTTTCTATCAACTCCACAGCAGTTTCAGGAAGATTCTTGAATGTCTCTCGAAGACAACTTTCGTAAGGATGCTGTGGCTTAAACATTGCTGTGTGAGGTAATCTCGATTTTTTCCAATAATCTTCAGAAGGCGAACCGCATAACTTGAAGATTTTGTGTAATTGTTCAACCTAATTACAATACATCAGAATAACATAGCAGAGTATCATTTGAAATCTTTCTCTTCATCTTCTCTAGACTTTTACACAATCAAAACTACTTCATTAACGAAAACAAAACAAAACAACATTGTACATACCTCGGTTCTGCCTTGAAGTATCGGTTTACCAATCATAAGTTCAGCAAAAACACAGCCAGCACTCCACAGATCAATAGTAACACCATAATCAGTGGAGCCTAACAAGAGTTCAGGAGGTCGATACCAAAGAGTCACAACCCGACTAGTTAGCGTTGGTTTATGACCAAACCGATTCTGATTAACGAAATTAGCCAATCCAAAATCAGCTACTTTCAGCAAACCATCCTTATTAACCAAAAGATTTGCAGCTTTAATGTCTCTATGCATTATTCCTCTAGAATGGCAATGTTCAAGCCCAGATAAGAGCTGCTTCATGTAGCATTTAACCTGTTCTTCATTGAAACTGATATTTGGTGAAGATAAAAGAGCAGAAATGTCATGTTCCATGTATTCAAAAACAAGGAAGATTTGACAAGATGATCTTGATGCTACTAAGCCTTCTAGTTTTATAATGTTGGGATGATCAAGCCTGCGTAAAACCGTGATCTCTCGTGCCATGAATTTAACACTTTCGGGTTCTAAATTGTCGAATCTAACTTTTTTTAGAGCCACAATCTTGTTTGTTTTTAGATCTCTTGCTCTGAATACATTACTGTATGTTCCTTGTCCAATCTATACAAAGAAAACAACAAAAATTTCAGAGAAAAAGATGAAAACCCTAATTCAATCAGGCACTAGCAGCCCACTTCATGAATCATTCATGGTGGCTAATCTAAACAATGAAGAACAGCTAAATCATAAGTAATATTACCTTCTCCAACTTTTCATACGAATCGGGGGAAATGGGTAACCAGCCATGGATGGCTTCAGAGGCGACAGTGCTGAGCCAAACCGGCCAGCCGGCGGCGACCTGTTCTCCTTCAACGTACTTTTGTAAATTCCCCAACCTAAAGCTTATTGAATCAGTAACATCGTTCTCATTATTCACCCACGATTCGATCTTCTTCTTCTTTTTCCTTTTCTCCTCAAATCCATCTATCCCACTTCGACGGCTCCGATTTGAACTTGAGAATGTTGAATAATCGCGAAAGGCGCCGGAATGATCAATCGCCGGCGTGACAGACACTGTTTGCTTGGATATAACACAACCCATTGGAAATTGAGGGATTTCAAGTAAAACCCATGTGAAGAAAGGAGTAAAGAGAGATGGGAACGGCAATGGAAGCAAGAAACATTAACAGTTATGAATGAAGAAATGTAACTGGTGCAAAGTGGGGAATGGCGCAGGGGAGGAGAATTGTGGGTTTTTGGAAGATTAAGAAGAAGAAGCGGAATCAACGGGAACGAAAGCATTGTTGTCTGTATGCTGTAGAAAGTTATGATGAAAAAGGTGATGAAATGGAGTTTGTTCTCTTTTTTCTTCTTCTTCGGCGTGATCAGCCGTTCTAGAATAGTAACTCTCTCTTTTTTTGTTAGTGAGTGTGATTATTGGAAAAAAAAAATATTATATATAAAAATGGAGAAAAACAAATAAATTATATATCTTTATATAAAAATAAATATTTTAAAAAAAGTAGGCATATTCAAACAAACTTAAAAAAAAAGCTAAATATTCAAATTTATTGAGTTTCTAATTTTTGAATTATTCATTGCCTAACAAACAAAAGTTAAATTTTGATTTTTGATTTACTTAAATTGTAGCTAGTTATCCTTTGAATTATTTATCCATCCTTTTTATATTTATTTTGAAATATTTATTTTAAAAAAGTAATAATAAAGAATAAATCAAATTAAATATATATAAATTAAGTTTATTTATTTTTACATTCTACCATAGTTGTTTATTTAAAAAATAATATATAATATTCTTTTATGTTTGAGAAAATAAAAAATTATATTTAATTATATATATATATATATATATTAAATTTTAAAAAAAATGCATATATTGTTTTACAATTATAAAAGTTATATATATAATAAATTTATATAATTTAGAAAACATATTAATATATATAATTTTAAATATTTGTAAGTTTGTTATATGTATATAATATTTTAATAATTTTAAAAGATAATATATATTTTTTAATTTAATTAATATTAAAATAATTTAATAATAATAAATTTAAGAAAGAGAAATATTAAAGCTTAAATTTTTTAATTAAAATATTAAATAATTTAATATTAATAAATTAAATGAAAAAAAACTATTTTTAAAATTATACCAACATAAAAGTTTATTATCTAATATCATTTTACACATACTAAAAAAACAAAATACTAAAAGACTCTATTTTTTTATAAAAAATTATTTTATTATTATAAATTAATATCCTCTAAATTTTTTTACTTAAACAAATAATCTTTTTCAAAATTAACACCAATCAACTTTTTTTTTAATAAATTCTTACTTTTTAGTTATTTTCTTTTTATAAAAAATATTCAATTTCCTACAAATCTTAACCCATAAAATTTTTAAATAATCCATAAATGATTTATATAAAAAAATAATATACAAACACCTAAGAGTTTCAAGGCTAAATTGCTTTATTAAAAAAATAATTAAGGACAAATACTCTTTAGTACTTTTTCTTTGCTTTTAAAAGGAAGCCAAATTCTCAATTTTTATCATTTCCCCCATAACCCCAACATCAATAATAATAATAACACCTTTCATAATTCATATATTTATTTATGTATTTATTAGAAGAGTGCCATATGTAGTGGTTTAAATTCAATCATTAAAATATTGTTTTACTTAAAGTCAGTGTTACAATAATAAACAAACGGGCCCTCTACTTAAAGTCATTGAATTATTATTTCAGGAGGAAAAAAGGATAATAAGTCCTTGAACTTTCCATTAATGTTTAAATAAATCATTAAACTTTAAAAAGATACAAATAGATCAAATTTGTTTATTAAAATCAGAACCAATAATGAGTTTTCCAATTATTAGCTATGAGGATGATTGTTGTTCATCATAAGGCAACTTACAAGCAGCAGCAGCACTAACAGCTTTGTCTTTAGGCTTGAATTTGCCAAGCATTTCAGCTACTGTTCTACATCGACATTGATTTCCAGGACGAATCACATCTCCATAAACCGCCATTTCAATTATGTCAAGCTCCTTATCTGTCAATCAATCAGAATCTATAACATTAACTAAATATGTTCATATTCAAACATATCTCCCATATTTGACATTTCACTTTTCATATATTGAATCAAGATCAATGCAAATGCAAACTCATTATCAAGCTTCTTATCTGTCAATGGAATCTCTAACATGAGCTAAATCTTCTCATATTCAAACATTATTGTAGAACATTGAAGTTTTTCATTCAATTTTAAGTGATTGATCAAACATATCTTCCCTATTTGACATTCACTTTTCAAATATTGAATCTTCATGAATGCAATTGCAATTTACAAACCCATTATTTATCTATGTCATACATCATCAATCTCATGTCAAACTCCTTATCTGTCAATGGAATCTATAACATGAACTAAATCTTCTCATATTCAAACATTATTGTAGAACATTGAAGGCTTGAAGCTATTCATTCAATTTTAAGTGATTGATCAAACAAATCTTCCGTTATTTGACATTCACTTTTCAAATATGGAAATCTTCATGAATGCAATTGCAAACCCATTATTTATCTATGTCATCCATCATCAATGGAATCTATAACATGAGCTAAATCTTCTCATATTCAAACATTATTGTACAACATTTAAGTATGTCTCTTATTTGACATTCACTTTTCAAATACTGAATCTTCAAGAATGCAATTGCAAACCCATTATTTATTATCTCATGATAGCTCAAAATAAGCAATAAGGGAAGCGAACAAACAACATACCAGTGAACTTGATATCACAAGAATAGTCTTGTAATTGAGAAGAATCAATAATCTCTTTGTTTGATTTAAGTCTATTAACCCTTGTCTGAAGAATCTGACAATTTTCCGCAACAGATTCACCACCTGATAGTAAGTAGTTTACAGATTTCCCCAATCAATCAATCAATCAATTTGTAAGTGCTTAAATTCGCAGATCAAAGCGATGAAGAATGAAGGAAAAACCTTTGGAGTAAGGGATTATGTGATCATACTCGAAGCAGAGACAGCCTTGACAATTGCAGAAGCGCTTGCATACTATATTACCAGCAGCGTCCTTCCGCCACCGTTCAGGATGCCGGCCGGAAACGATCTCTGCGTTGGACCAGCACTTTGCTTTTGCCTTCAAATCAAAGAACCTTGGCCTATCATCCTTTCCGGCACCGGCACCGCCACCATCAGTTTCCCGATGACGGCGCGGCGAGGAAGGAGAGGTCATTTCGCCTAATTGACGCCGGAGTATAAAAACATTTCACAATGACCTAATTGTTTAATATCCTTCTTCAATTTATTTTATTTTTAAATAGATTTTTTTAAAATTTATTTATTAACATTCACGTTCAATAAAAAATAAAAAACAGTTTGCATTTATAAAGATAAATTTAAATTCGGACATAATGTATTGGTTATACTCTGTTATAACCTTGTAACCCATCATATATGTCTATTAGTTTGATAATTTTTAAATATCAAACCATATACATGCAATAACTAATATTTGACATTTTGTAAACTAATTTTTAAATAATTACAAAATAATACATAACAACAATTTCAAACAATTTATCTTATTAAACAAAAACAAAAAAATGGATATTTGTAAAGTTTTGTTGTAATTCGTATTACTAAGTAAGGGATGAAACCAAATATTAAATTGAAAGGGTCATGTTAAATTTAGAGGAATGATAAACTCAACGAAATATTAGCGAAAGCAAGACCACGAATTTTACGTGGCAAAGCCACGTGGGTAGGAGAGAGAAACAGAAAAAATAAAATAAATTGAAACGTTTTATTTCCCCCTAAAACCAAAACCCTCTTTCTCTCTTTTTCTCTTTCGTTTCATTTCCCCTAAACCCACCGGCGTTTCTTTTCTTTCATTTTTATCGACTTAACTTTCGATCGATCGAAATGGTAAGTCTTCTTCCGTTTATCTATTGTTCGTTATCTTCCATTTATCTTCCGTTTCATACTTCTTCTTGTCTTCAAGCTGGTACATGTGCAAGTGCAAGTTCATCATCTGGCAAAACAACACCAACTCCAAGGTAAAAACACCATGTATTCATCTTTTCATAATTGAATCTATTTTGGCATTGATAGTTTAGTGCATGGGATTATGGTTAAGATGATTAGGGTTTAGATGATTGGTTTATGGTTTAGAATTTAGAGATTAGGGTTTAACTGCATTTTGGGTTTAGTTGCTAAAACAATTTCAATTAGGGTTGTAAAAAATAGCCATTTCTGTTCCTTAAACCAGCATTTCTGGTTCCGAAACAGGCATTTCTGGTCTCGAAACAGGCATTTATGGTCCCAAAACAGGCATTTCTGGTTCCAAAACAGCCATTTCTGGTCCCAAAACAGCCATTTCTGGTCCCGAAACAGCCATTTCTAGTCCCGAAACAACCATTTTTAGTCCCGAAACAGCCATTTCTAGTCCTGAAACAGCCAAAAATGGTTATTTCGGGTTCAAAAATAGTTATTTCGGACCCTAAAATGGTTATTTCAGACTCCGAAATGGTTTCTATACGATCTTTTATGGTTATTTTATTTTTTTTAAACCAATAATCTTATTGTAATGCTAATTTGATTTGTAGGTCATGTATGAAAATTCAGATCTTCTTATTGATCAAGTTAATGAAGAAATGAGATTATTTGAGATCTCTCAAAATATATAATTGATTTTATTTTAAATGTGTTATAAAGGACAAATTGTAACATTGTAAATCACATTTTTTTAATGAAGATAATTTTTTTCTTTACTCTCCATTAATGGACTTCTTATGATCTCTATAACCAGCAATGACATTTTTGTCCACATGATTCATTATTAATTCATTTGTATTATAGATTTTGTATAGAAAAAAAAAAGCAATGAATAGACAATCAAATTTACTGAAATTCTTTGAGCAAAAATTATATATATATATATATACTTGATGTCTTTACAATAAATTAACAACACAACTTAAATGTAATCTATTTTTCAGACCTCTCCAATAGATCATTGTTATTCTTCACTGTCTACGCCGGAGAAATGACAGTTAACTGCAAAGAAATGAAACAGCCATAAAAGTTCTTATAGAAACCATTTCGGGACCCGAAATCACCCCACAAAATTTGGGACTAGAAATCACCCCGAAATGCTGGTTTCAGGATTAAAAATAGTAGTTTCGGAACCAGAAATGTTGGTTTCGGGACCAAAAATAGTAGTTTCAAGACTCTTTTTTACAACCCTAATCCAAATCGATTCAGCAGCTGAAATAGAATATTGATATCCAAATCTTTTACAACCCTAATCTAAATCGATTCAGCAGCTAAAGCATAAACGTTAAACATAAATATTGATATGACAATCATTTCGAACGGAAGATAAACAAAGGAAAGAAAAAAGACTTACCATTTCGATCGATCAGAAGAGAAGAAGTCGATGAAACGTTTAAGTAAGATCGACAGTGGGTTGGGTTTTGGGAAATTAAACGAAAGATAAAGAGAGAGATGTCGTGAGGGTTTTGGTTTTGAAGAAAAATGAAACGTTTCATAAACGGAAGAAGTCTTACCATTTCGATTGATCGGAAGAGAAGTCAATGAAAATAAAAGAAGAGAATCGCTGGTGGGTTTAGGAAAAATGAAACAAAAGAGAAAGATAGAGAATGAAACAAAAGAGAGAGAAAGAATAGAGTTTTGGTCTCGGGGAAAATGGAAAATTTCAATTTAATTATTTTTTTTACTCTCTCTCCTACCCACGTGGCGGGAAATTTGAGGAAATGACCCCAAAAAGGGGGCTAAATGCGTACGGTGCGGGGGGATAATTTTTATAGCGCTGGTGACCCCCAAACAATTTTCTGCCGAAAATACCCCCGTTGCGTCACGCACCCTCCCGTTGCGTGACGCACCTGAGGGCATTGTGAAAAGTCCACAATGCCCTTACTATATAATAAAAAAAAACTCAGTTCTTTTCATTCTTTCTTTCTTCTTCTCTTTCTTCACTTCCCTTCTCCTCCTTCTCTCTAAAAAACCCAACCACCGACCGACGAAGACGACGACGGAATCCATTCTCTTCCTTCACAATGTCTCTTTCTGCTTCTACAGGTATTCTTCTCCTTCTTCATTTCTCTTTCCACGCTTTGTTTGTTAGGGTGTAGTGATTAGGGAATGAGTAGGTGGAATGCCACCGTCGCGGCGGAAACTGGGTGCGTAACGCAGTTGCGTCACGTAGTTGCGTAACGCAGTTGCGTCACGTAGTTGCGTTACGCAGATGCGTAACGCACCCCATACACTTTACTTGCATTTCATTGTTATGGAGTCTCTCGATTGATACTATCATTTTTTCAATTGCAGCTGAAGTATTTGCTGACGTATTTGTTGTGTACAATGGAGAGTGGCAAATTGCAGCCAATGGTACCAGGTCTTTCTCTGCACAATCATGCAAAACCATGGATATACCTCAATGTACTACATTTGCTGAATTAGTTGATACAATCTATGAGACGATTAACGTGCAAAAGTCTGCATATGATTTAGTGATTAAAGTCATGTATGATCCTTCTGTAAAACTTCCCCCTGTTGTTATTGAGGGAGATAAATATGTGGGCATGTATTTATCACGGTTGATATCGGGTCGAAGTTCGTCATCTTCATCACCACTTTGTGTCTCATTAGTAGAGAAGTACCCAAGTCAAGATACTACACTACCAATCATTACTCAAAAAACTATACCCGGCGTTGTTTCTCGAGTTGTTTCTCAACAGATTTTATTTGAAAGTGATAATGAAGGAGGAGGAGAAGAAGATGAACGGGCTCATCATGAACTGATTAATCATGAACGCGTTATTGACTTTAATTATGAACGGGTTAGTGATTTCCAAGCTACTACTAGTCCTGCATCAGTAGTTGCACGCACGCCGCACCGGTCAATACCTACACCAATCGGTACACCATCTAGTGCAAGAGCGTCAATGGGTACACCATCTAGTGCAAGAGCGTCAATGGGTACACCATCTAGTGCAAGAGCGTCAATGGGTACACCATCTAGTGCAAGAGCGTCAATGGGTACACCATCGACAGACCCTACAGATGTATCACCGACAGACCCTTCATTTGCATTGGCGTTAACTAGTGAAACCGTATTGGAAGTCGGTACGTTATTTGATACTAAAAAAGAACTTCAACTGACGCTATATAAATATGCGATGACTTATCATTTTGAATTCAAAGTGAAAAAGTCTCGAAAACATCTTTGGTATGTGAAATGTATGGATGAGACATGCAAGTGGAGCTTACGTGCTGTGAAAGGTAAGTTTTCCGAGATGTTTGAGATTCGGAAATTCAATCGACAACACTCATGCTCAGTTTTGTCGAGGCCGGAAAAAAAAATACAAACACCGGCATGGGTTATTGGGCAGTGCATGAAGGGTAAGTACATGGACCATCACCATAACCACTTGCCTAAAAAAATAATTGAAGACATGCAGTCAGCTTATGGGATGTTTTTGACTTATAATAAGGCTTGGAGGGCAAGGGAAACGGCTTTAACGGCGGTGCGAGGAACGGTAGAGGATTCTTATGGAAAATTGCCTTCATACCTATACATGTTGGAGAAGAATAATCCGGGTACCATAACAGATATTCAGACAGACGAGCACGGCCACTTCAAATATATGTTCATGTCTCTAGGCCTCTCAATTAGGGGTTTCAAAGCCTTCTGTCATCCCGTATTGTGTGTTGATGCAAGTTTTCTCAAGCACAAGGTGGGAGGTCAACTATTGGTGGCTGTTGCATTGGATGCCAATGAGCAACTGTATCCTGTTGCATTCGGCGTTGTTGATTCAGAGAATAACAACTCGTGGACTTATTTTATGCAAAAACTTAGAGAAGCAATTGGATTAGTTGATGATCTCGTCTTCGTATCCGATAGACACCCAAGTATAGCCAATGCCTTGTGTGCTGTTTTTCCAGAAGCAGACCACGGTGCGTGCACATATCACATAAAGATGAATATTAATGCCAAATTCAAAACTGATAATTGTCATGTCGAGTTTGATTTGGCTTCTCGTGCGTACACTATCCCCCAATTTAATCGGTTTTTTTGACAAGATCAGGGTTAAAGATCATAGGATTGCTGCCTATTTGGAAGAAATTGGGTTTCAAAGATGGAGTAGAGCATATTTCCCCGGTAAGCGATACAATCAACTCACAAGCAATTATGCAGAGAGTTTGAATAGTCAGTGCAGGGAAGCCAGAAAGTATCCAATTTCAGCAATGCTTGAGTCTTTAAGAACAACATTACAAGGGTGGTTTAATGATAGAAGAGAAAAAAGCGTCCAACCACCAAGAATTTTTATCTCCAACGTATGAAAAGTTATTATGTGATGGTTTTGAGAAAGCAAGATTCTATACCGTATCATCCCTTAACCGATTTGAGTTGTATGTGCATGATAATGAGGCACATTATAAAGTCAATTTAAAGGACAAGGACTGCACTTGTAGGGTATTTGAAGTCTCCGGTCTTCCTTGTACACATGCACTGGCTGCTGCCCGTCACAGGAATGTGGTTCCTTACGACTTATGCTCAAGGTATTTAATCGTTTTGAACCTATTTATTTAACCTATTTTTAATCGTTTTATTTTCCTTCTCATAGGTATTATACAACTGTATCTTGGTTGAATGCATATGCGGAGACATGTTATCCGGTTGGTGATGAAGAGAATTGGGATCTTCCCGATATTATCAAACAACGCGTGTGTCTAAAACCACATGTGAAGGTTAAGAAAGGTCGGCCACAAACTAAACGTAGGACATCCCAAGGTGAGGTCCGTAAGGTCCCGAGACGATGCAGTTCATGTGCAGGTCTAGGACATAATAGAGCAACATGCAAAGCAGTGATGCCTGCACCGTCTACCGCAAGAGCAAGAGCATCATCTCAGCAGCATGAGCCCTCATCATCTCAGCAGCACGAGCCCTCATCATCTCAGCAACATGTGCCCTCATCATCTCAGCAGAATGAGCCATCATCATCTCAACTGTACGAGCCCTCATCTCAACTCTACGAGCCATCATCTCAATCTTACGAGCCATTAGCTTAGAATGAACTTGTTAGTGTTGTGTTGTGGTGTTAATGTTGTTTTTGTAGACTTATTACCAAATATCTTGTGTGGAGGTGTTAATGTTGTTTTTGCATCAAGGATTCAAGGATTCAGTAAAGTGTATTGTATTGTAACAAAAATTCATTGAATGTTGTTTTCTGGTGTTTTCTGGTGTTTTTGTAGTTTTCTGGTAAATGTAATACAGGGACAGGGTTTTTGTACCAAGTGTTTTTGTAGACGCAGCTGCTTGACGAAACTACTTGACGCAGCTGCTTGACGAAACTGCTTGACGCAGCTGCTTGACGAAACTGCTTGACGCAGCTGCTTGACGAAACTGCTTGACGCAGCTGCTTGACGAAACATGGTTTACATTAGTGCAGAACCTATTACATTAGACATGGTTTATATAACTGTGTACTTCAGGCATTAAATTAATTACAATAACATATATATCATTAACAACATTTGATATCATTAAATCAACCATATTACAAAGGTTTGAGATTAACATTACAAAAATTTGATATCAGTACAGTACAAAAGTTTCATAAATAACCTATGGATCTACAAGTCCATGAAATAACCTCACTGCCCACTTTTCTCTCCAAGCTTTCATCTCATTTGAGGTCACTTCTGCTAGATTCAGACCTGCAGTCAAGTACTCAATATACATTAGTACAAATACACCACAATCTCCACTCTTAGTTGCTTTGGGAACTTCTGACTCTGGAAGTCTTGTGTATGGCAAAACGGAATCAGGGTTGAGCAGAGGAAATCTTTGTTTATCTTCAAGAGGCAATGCCTTGTCAAATATAACCGGAATCATTTGGCACATCGGTAGCACAAACTCATCAAGATTAGCATAACATCCAGGATCGCAGTCATATACGTCTACGCGCCATTGCTGTAGACGGACAACACAAAGTATCCAGTGGACGTCTTTGATGTTCAAAGGAATATATATATCATCGCATACTTTCCAACTATTCCTATAGTTGCTTTCATCGCCCAAGAAGTATTCGAAAAAGTTTTCAATGTCAAACTCAATACGACTTTTCTTAAACGCAGCGTACTCAGCAGTGAACCTGGTGTGGAGCCAACAATCTCCAATAAAGAAGTTCTTCTTATATGTCTTTGGATATACCCAAGCTCTTCTTCTCAGAATGAAGCAACCTGCATCGATTTCCTACACAAGAGAAACACATTTAAAATACAATTTGCAAATCTAAAATTATTCTAACATGAATATTACTTACATCATCAGTCAGCCAGGTGAACCTTTTTAGCATTCGGCGAAATAATGCCTTATCACCTAATATAGTATGGAGCTCAATTTTTGTGTTGTCAGTTTTTGGATCTTTAAGTCATGTTTGCAATTGATGAAGAAGTTGATCGTCATATTTTAGAAGTGGATTGACGGTGATAGGATCTTTTAACTTGGGCTGTTTCAGATTGGGGTCGGTGAAATCTGGATCATTCTTCGGCCTCCTATTCCTTCTCGTGACCAATATGACTTTCTTAGGAAGAGGAGGAGGAGTATTCACTATTTCCAGTTCATCTTCGTCATTTTCGTCTTTCTTCTTCCCAACCTTCTTCCCCACCTTTTTCTGAAAAGTCTTTTGTATAGGCTTTCTCTTCACTTCTTCTTTCTTCTTCACTTCTTCTTTCTTCTTCACTTCTTCTTTCTTCTCCCCTTCTTCTTCAATCTCCCCTTCTTCAATCTCCCCTTCTTCTTTCTTCTCCCATTCTTCAATCTCCACTTCTTCTTTCTTCTCCCCTTCTTCAATCTCCACTTCTTCTTTCTCATTCTCCACAACGGCCTCTTTCTCGACAACATTCTCATTCTCGACAACAGCCTCATGAATAACGTTCTCGACAACATTCTCATCCTCAACATTCTCATTCTCAATCTTCTTCTGCTCCAATTCAACATTGTCTTGCAAAATGGCTCCATTATTAACCTTCTCATTCTCCTTTTTCTCCTCTTCTTCATCGAGAATGTCATTCAGACCAATGTCATTCTGCTTTTCTTCCTCTTCTTCGTCAAGAATGTCATTCTGCTTTTCTTCCTCTTCTTCGTCACGAATGTCATTCTGCTTTTCTTCCTCTTCTTCGTCACGAATGTCATTCAGATCGATGTCATTCTCCTTCTGCTCCTGCTACAAAAGTGAAAAGAATTTATATACAGGATGCGTCAAGCAGCTGCGTCAAGCAGCTGCGTCAAGACATTAAAAAACAGAAAGCTCTAACAGAATTACCTGGTTGGTGACATGGTTGCTTAGACTGAGAATCATCTTTTCAAACCTCGTAAAGTAGTTTTGTTGATTCAATTTGATGTCTCTTATGTCTCTCTTGATTTCTTCGACATCTTTCTTTATCTCTTCGACATCCTTCTTTATCACTCCGGCATCCTTTATCTGAACATGAGATGCCGGTGCCGGTTCACGTGCAGGTGATGATGGAGGTGTTGAAGTTGCGGATGGGGGACTCATGTTACGCAGGCTACGACGCTTGATGGCTGCTTTGCTGGGGGGGGATATATCATCATATTCAACATTCCTCTTCCTCTTGGAAGGTTGGACATTAGTAGGTTCTTCATCAACATCTTCATCATCATCATCTTCAGCAACATCTTCATCAGCCTTTCTCTTTTTTCCCCCATCAGTAACTCCCTCAAACAAATCATCGTATGAATTGTTAATGTGTTCAAAATCCTCCCCACTGTACAAACTCGTCTCCTCGGAGGACTCTTCCATCTTAGAAAACACAACGCTGTTAAAGGCAGATTGCATCTCCTGAAATGTATTCTTCCTTTTCGATTGATACAACAGTATCCTTGGGCGAAAAGGGCCATCAACGTCTTTCCTTGTGGCGAATTTAGGGACCAAGTTTTGAATGATCTCATAGCTCCACACTTGTAGTGCTTGTACAAACCCATACACGTTATAAGCAAAAGAATTAGTAACTCCACTCCCTTTCCTGGACATATATACGGACCTGTGGTGTTTCATGTCCTGGTCAAGACCCCTCATGGTGAATCTAAATGACACCTTCCCCCATGGAAATCGGAGGAAATCTTCAACATCTTCAACCATATGGATGATTTTGAGATTTAAAAGCCGTTTTGGGTCATATGAGAAGAGGTACTAGTTAATCAAGCAGATCAACCCGATCTTCTATGCGTCTTCCTTATCGGTGCATTTCATGAAAATAGATTCCAAATCCATCATTCGAATTGACGTATTCCTTTTGAAATATTTTATCAGCAAGGGTGGACAACCTCGGCATTCATCTTTGTATTTAAGCAATCTGTCGAAGTTGAGGCCTGTAATCAATGCGTACTCTTTCAGACCAAAAGTATATTCCTCCCCATTAAAGTTGAAAATCATCCTATTCAAATTGGCCTTCACCTTCCGAACCAGCAACTGATGTAAAATGGTCCCTGAGAACAACAAGTCTGGGACTCCTCTCAATAAATACTGAAATTGAGAATTTAGAGCCCTCTCCATAAGACCCAGCGCTTCAAACCTATCAGATACTTTTTTCAAGGCTAGGACAGATTTCAATGAAATCCTACCAGGAAAATCATAAACCGTGAAGTCTGCCATCTATAAAAGAGAAAACAAAAACAACAATGTTTGTGAAAACCTTTCACAACAAATATAAACAAACGAGAAGAAAAACAACCGTCAAAATAGCTAGAAACAACTATCAGATGCGTCAAGCAGCTGCTTGACGCAACCCAACCCATAAACCGTGCATGAACCATTTGAAATCAAGAAGCATCCTACCCTAATTCCTAACATAAAACATGCATGAACCGTTTGAAAGAAGGAAGCAACCTACCCTAAAACCCTAACATAAAACATGCATGAACTATTTGAAAGCAAGAAGCAACCCTAAAAACATAACATAAAACATGCATGAACCATTTGCAAGCATGAAGCAACCCTAAACCCTAACATAAACCATGAATGAACCATTTGCAAACAAGAAGCAACCAACCCTAAAACCTAACATGAACATAAACAAACATAACTAAAACTAACCTCATGAAGTCAATGAATGAACGAGAAGATGAAGACGAAGACGAGCAGGAAGAGACGTCGAGGCAGGTGCGTCGTCGAGGCAGGTGCGTCGTCGGGTGCGAGAGAGAGAGAGAGCATGAATAGTGGTCAAGGCTTATTTGGGTTTTTATATAAAATAAAAATAAATGTGACGCATCGTATCCTACTTGACGCATCCGAGTTGACGCATCGGAGTTGACGCATCCGAGTTGACGCATCGGAGTTGACGCATCCGAGTTGACGCATCGGAGTTGACGCATCCGAGTTGACGCATCGGAGTTGACGCATCCATCTTGACGCATCCGAGTTGACGCATCGGAGTTGACGCATCCATCTTGACGCATCCATGTTGACGCATCCATCTTGACGCATCCATCTTGACGCATCCTACGTGACGCATCCTACCAAACAAACAACCTGCATTCAACGAATCAGCGAATCAATGAGGAACGTTCTGTAAATGAAATATACACGAACTAAATAGGAAATCGAAACAAACAATAACGAAATAAACACAAAATATAGTGGAATGGTCGAATGAAATGTCAATTTGTTCGAAATCCTAAGCGCTGTGCAAACTCGTCTCCATTGGATGTTCTTCGAAGCTATATGCCGTTGAATATGGTGCCATGGTCGACGGTGCCTCTTCGATTCGTTCTTCATCGCTGAAAAAGAAGAGAAAATCTTCTCCGCCACCATTAGGGTTTCACGGAGGAGAAGACGGATGAGAGAGAAACTGAAACGAAAATGAAAAAAAATTAAGTCTTTATAGGGTTCAGGGTGCGTCACGCACCTGGAGGGTGCGTGACGCATGGGTAAAATGGTCATTAAAAAATTTGGGGGTCACCAGCGCTATAAAAATTATCCCCCCGCACCGTACGCATTTAGCCCCCTTTTTGGGGTCATTTCCTCAAATTTCCCCACGTGGCAGGCCACGTATGATTCGTGGCTTAGCTTTCGTGAGAATTTCGTTGAGAATATCATTTCTCTTAAATTTATTACAGTTTTATTTTTACTACACAAATCTTAACGGTTCAGTTTGTCGGTTAAATGTTATCGAAGTTGTTCAAATCGTTCAAACCAACTAAATGTGTAAAATATAATATTTAAATAAGATGAAAAACAAAAATCGAACATTAAAATGACAATGATAAATAATATATTATAACTATTATATCATAATAAAACATTTAAACTAATAATAACAAAGAGAATATCATGAAGTTAAAAATTTATTAGTATTTATTTTCAAGATTGTTGATCTCTTGTTTAGTAAAAAAAGTATTAGTATGATGTATTTGTGTTTTGAAAATTTATGTTAGTGATTTATTAATTATATTATCGAATTTTAGATTTTATTCATAATATTTGTATTTTTTTTCTATACATTAAAATATGTACAATTTTATTATTGATATATATATATATATTTAATTTGTTTTAACAAATTTAATAATTGATCAAACAAATTAAACAATCTTCTAACCATTCAATAGAATATGTTCTTCCACTATCTATCCCTTGATGAACAATTCTTCTCCACGTATAATTTTGAAGAGTTTTAAAGCAAAAAATAGATATTAAAACATCTTGTGGACAGCAAATTTGAACCCTACCAATCACCTAAAGAAAATGTGAGAAGAAAATGAAATTGAGTAACAAAAACTTGTGGAAAGAATTATTTATATTTTATTAGAAAGTGTTACATAAAAATTACAATGAAAATATATGGTTCGAAACCATAACTGAAATAAAAAAAAAAAAGAATGATGAGAAATTAGGAATTCACACTTTTAGTTATATATATTGATATATACCTATACTAATATATCAAATTTTCTGCAAATTTCCTTTTTCCATTTTTTTTCCTATATAAGTAAATAAAATAATTAAAAAACAACAATTAAGAAAAAAAAGTAGCCGTAGAAATCTGAGTTAGTTAGTTCTCTTCACCCTCTTCTTCAAACTCTCCTTCCACCTCTGCCGTAGCATCCTGATATTGCTGATACTCCGCCACCAAATCATTCATATTACTCTCCGCCTCAGTAAACTCCATTTCATCCATTCCTTCTCCAGTATACCAATGCAAGAAAGCCTTACGCCTAAACATAGCCGTAAACTGTTCGCTCACCCTCCTAAACATCTCTTGAATCGAAGTCGAATTCCCAATAAACGTCGACGCCATTTTCATTCCAGTCGGAGGGATATCGCAGACACTCGACTTCACGTTGTTAGGAATCCATTCCACAAAGTATGAAGAGTTCTTGCTCTGTACATTAATCATCTGTTCGTCAACCTCCTTCGTGCTCATCTTTCCCCTGAACATAGCTGAAGCTGTTAGGTATCGTCCGTGACGAGGATTCGCAGCACACATCATGTTCTTCCCGTCCCACATCTGTTGAGTCAGCTCTGGTACCGATAGGGACACGTATTGTTGAGAACTACGGGAGGTTAGTGGAGCGAATCCAACCATGAAGAAATGAAGTCTTGGGAATGGAATTAGATTCACTGCTAGCTTCCTTAAGTCGGAATTCAGCTGACCGGGGAATCTCAAGCAGCATGTTACACCGCTCATGGTGCCGGAGATGAGATGGTTCAGATCTCCAACTGCATGCAATTCATATTCATTCAATTAACTAAATGAATCAGGAATGTATATATGTAAGAAATTATTAATACATGTGGGATTGCTGAGCTTCAATGTGCGTAAGCAGATGTCGTAGAGAGCTTCGTTGTCGAGGACCATGCATTCGTCTGCGTTCTCTACCAGCTGGTGGACTGAAAGAGTTGCGTTATAGGGTTCAACCACAGTATCGGAGACCTTTGGTGAAGGGAAAACGGAGAAGGTGAGCATCATTCTATCTGGATATTCCTCCCTTATCTTTGATATCAATAGTGTTCCCATTCCAGATCCAGTCCCTCCTCCAAGTGAGTGACAAACTTGGAAACCTAATTAATCACAGTCAAAATGTTACAAGAAAGTGATGACTCTCTAGATTCATTCAAACAATGTTACATATCAATTGAAGTAATGAATGAAATTAGTCAATTGCGAAAGGAAATAAGAAGGTGGTTCTCTAGATTGATTCGAACAGTGCTACATATATCAATGGCAGTAATGAATGAAATCAGTCAATTGTGAAAGGAAACAAGAAGGTGATGATTATCTGATTATCTAGATTCCTTCAATCAAACAATGCTACAACATATCAATGGCAGTAATGAATGAAATCAGTCAATTGTGAAAGGAAACAAGAAGGTGATGATTATCTAGATTCCTTCAATCAAACAATGCTACAACATATCAATGGCAGTAATGAATGAAATCAGTCGATTGCGAAAGTAAACAAGAAGGTGATGATTCTCTAGATTCATTCAAACAATGCTACATATCAATAAGTCGATTGCGAAAGTAAATAAGAAGGTGATGATTATCTAGATTCATTCAAACAATGCTTACATATCAATGGCAGTAATTAATGAAATCAGTCAATTGCGAAAGGAAACAAAAAGGTGAGACTCTAGATTCATTCAAACAATGCTACATATCCATGGAAGTAATGAATGAAATCAGCCTATGATTGCGAAAGGAAACAAGAAGGTGATTCTCTAGTTTGATTCAAACAATTCTACATATCAATGGCAGTAATGAATGAAATCAGTCTATTGCGAAAGGAAACAAAAAGGTGATTATCTAGATTGATTCAAACAATGCTACATATCAATTATAGTAATGAATGAAATCGGTCTATTGCAAAAGGAAACAAGAAGGTGATGATTCTCTAGATTGATTCAAACAATGCTACACATCAATGAAAGTAATGAATGAAATCAGTCTATTGCGAAAGGAAAGGAACGCTAAATACCTTGCATAGCATCGCAATTCTCTGCTTCCTTCCGAACAACGTCAAGAACAGAATCAATTAATTCAGCTCCTTCAGTATAATGACCTTTCGCCCAATTATTTCCAGCGCCGGACTGTCCAAATACAAAGTTATCTGGACGAAAAACCTGTCCGTACGGTCCCGACCTAATACTATCCATAGTGCCAGGCTCGAGATCCATAAGCACCGCTCGAGGAACGTAGCGGCCAGCTGAAGCCTCATTAAAATAGACATTGATCCTTTCCAATTGTACATCGGAGGATCCTGCATACTTTCCTGTTGAATCAACGCCGTGTTCATCGCAGGTTACCTCCCAAAACTTGGAACCGATCTGGTTCCCGCATTGTCCGCCTTGAATGTGGAGGATTTCTCTCATTGTTGTTGTAGTCGTTTCGTCTCATTGATCGATGAGGTTTTGAAATGGAGAGAATAATGTAGAAGAATGAATGAACGGGAGAGAGAATCGGAGATGAAAAATGAATTTGGATTTCGATCATTGGATTTGGAGGAGAGAGAAAGAGGTTTTACCATGCAAGCGGTTGGAGGTGGTTTCATCAAGGCATAAAACTTCTTTTTCCTTCCTCAAACTATTTCTATTTATTCATATCGATCTTCAAACTTATTTATTTATTGAAACAGTTTTTTTTTAATTTCTTTGTCTCATTGAATAATATTTAAGTAACATATAATTTTAATTTTATATTAAATTGTTACTAATTATTCATAATAATGTTAATTTCATATACAAACAAAATGAATGAAGTAAGAATATCATTCAATTACTGAAATTCAATACTAATAAAATTATATATGTACAATTTATAAGAGTATTTCAGTCAATACTTATTAAAATTGTTATAAAAACCGTTACAGGAATAAATTTTTTTTTTTATAAAAAATGCTTAACTGAACATGAGTAATTCAATAATAATACATGTACAATCCATAAAAGTATTTCCGTCAATACTTATTAAAATTGTTATAAAAACCGCTACATGAACCACACAAAAAATAAATTATAAAAAATACTTAACTGAAAATGAGTAATTTATTTTTAAAGAATGATTTTTATTTTAAAAAAAAATTATATATATAAAGTGAGATTAATTAACTTAGTTGATGTAATTAAGAGTTTGATTCTTGGACCATTAAAAAGAACCGAATTCTTCTGCTTTCATTAAAGTTGTCGTCCGAATATTATGGTCATTCTTATCATGATAAGAATGAGAATATGCTGTATGGACCGGTCACGTATTACATTTTTATTTTAAATTTATAAATTTTATAATTATATATATATATAACGGAAAATATTGAGAAATATACAGGAAAATGATTTATTATTTTTCGGATTGTAAATTTTAAATTCTCTTCTTTTACCTTTTCAATCTTTTCAATTAAATAAAGGGATTCATATATATTTATATATATAATAACCACTTAACAAAGCCTAAATTCAAATATTAAAACAAAAAATAACAAAAAAATAATGTACAGTTTACAAATAAAACATGAAAATCTAAAAACTAAAAAATAAAAATAAGAAATAAAAGAGAAAAATATTATAAATGAAAAAAATCCATTTCAAATATTTGTTTACGGAAATAATTAGAGAAAAAATGTGATTATGTCACATTTTACTAAATAAATTATATTGTAAAAAGTTTGAAAAACAGTGTTTTTTTAAAATTATATTATTATTAATAATAAAAAAAATATTGGTTAAATTAAGAAAACTTTAATTTAATTATTTTTAAATAATTATTAAAAATAGTAATTCATTATTTTCTAAGTTTGAAATGTATAGTATTTATATATATTATAAAATGATAAATATTTAATAAAATATATAATTTGATATATTTAAGATTTAAACTTTATAAAAATAAATTTAAAATTTTTTAAAAATTTTAAATTATAAAAAAAATAAAGCTATTTAAGATTGAATTTTATTGTAAAAAAGTTTGAAAAATCAAATTTTTTTTTGGTTTTTATTTGAATTTATAACTATTTTTTTTTGATAAATTTGTGTAATTTATTTTTGATTTTTATTTGAATTTATAACTATTTTTTTTTAAGAATTAAATAATAAATATAAGTTATAAAAATATAAATTATATAGATAAAAAATGTAATAATAAAATATGAGAGAAAATAAAAAAATAAAAATTGAAAATAATAAATTAATCATATTATATTAGAAGAGAGTTGTCTCGACGGAGTCTTCGAGACAGATATAACAGCTAAAACATATAAAATAATAAATATTTAATAAAGTATATAAAAATTAATATATTTAAAATTCAAATTTTATAAAAAAAAATTCAAAATTTTAAAAAAAAAATTAATTAAATGTAAAAAAAATAATATTATTATTAATAATAAAAAAATATTGACTAAATTAAGAAAACTTTAATTTAATTAGTTTTAAATAATTATTAAAAATAATAATTCATTATTTTCTAAATTTGAAATGTATAGTATTTATATATATTGTAAAAAGTTTGAAAAACAATGCTTTTATTTTTCTATTTTTTCTTATATTATTATTATTATTAAATTATTATTATTAAAAAAAAATATTATTATTATTATTAATTTATTATTATTTTTATTGATAATAAATTATTATTATCATGATAAGAATGAAAATTTATGTACACGGTCACGTATTGCATTTTTTTTTATAAAACTTTTATGAAAAAAAAAAAAAAAAAAAAAAAAAAAAAAAAAAAAAAAAAGCCTAAATTCATATATTAAAATAAAAAAATTATGTACAACATTTACAAATAAAACATATAGATTTAAAACAATTCATACATCAATCACAAAATTATTAATAAATTATCTTTACCCAATTTCATAATCAGAAGCTTAAAATCCATAATTGAACCGTCATCCAAAATAATAAAACCTCATAAATTTAACAATAATAAGTTAGACTTTAGAATATTCAGACTATTACTAAGATTTCAATAAAGTGGCAAAAACAAATTTAAGTAACCAAGAAGAAACAAATTGAAGAATTGTTAGTATCTACAAGAAAATAGTTTGCAATTATATAAGGTCATAAATACGATTCTTATCAAAATACAAACGGAAAATGAAAAACAATATTAGATTGTTTCGCTAGTGAGTTAAGGAAATAATTAGAGCAACCGTGTGATTATCTCACATATTACTAAATAATCTATATAACCTTCACAAGTAAAATGAAAAATGTTATTGAAACAAAAAAACAAAATGAAACAACTATACATTCATTTCAAACACTAAAAAGATAAAATGAAATATATATTTAGACATTTGTGGTTTATCTAAAAAATATTCAAATTCTAAAACATGTGTTCAAAGCATGTAATAATATATAGAACATTTTAAATAAATATTAATATATATACTTATATATATAAGTGTAACTAAAATATAATCAAATACTGCCATTAAAAAGTGGTGTTGTAAAAAAAATATTAGTCAAAGTACACTTATTAAGAAAACATGCTAAATCTTGACTAATTAGATAAGGAATGATGAAGTCGTTTTAATTGAAAATTCAAAATCGTGATATTTAAAATTTAAATCGTGATATTTATTATTTTAAAAGTCATTTTTGTCCAATGAGATTAGAGATATCAGTTATAATTTGTTTTGTGGTTTTCGATCTAAATTATTCCATTAGAAATGGTTTTTCCCGATTTATCGGGAATGGGAGAGAATGATATTTGTGTCACTCGCGCCCGATTTAACTTTAATTCTGTCCTAAATACCAAAAAAATACAATTAAATATATAACATTTTTCTAATATATTTATTTATTTTTCATATTTGATAAATAATTTAAGTTTATTTTTTACAATAATATAAAATTTTAATATATAATATTAAAAAACATGTTTATATAATTTAAAAAAAAATATATATAATATAACAATGCCCATATATATATATATATATATATATATATATATATATATATATATATAAGGGCTTGTTCGGATCGAGTTTTTTAAAAAATGTAGAGGGAGAAAATAATAATGATTGGTGATGATTTTGAGAAAGTGATGATTATTTTTGGTAAAATGACTTAAAAGGTATTGATATATATAAATAAAATAATAATTTAAAATAAAGGATATTTTAGTATTTTAGTTAATGAAATGAGTGATGTGATTGTTGAGAAGTAATTAATTGAAAAATTGATTTTGTTTGGGTTTTTCAAATAACCCAAAGAGAAGAAGCCAAGTTTGTTTTCAATAACCTATATTGCAAATAAATTAACATCAAACTAAGAATTGTTAGAATAAATCTAAAAAATGAATTAAACTTAAAATTCTTAAAGAATAAGTTTATACTAATTAAATGAATTAATAAAAAAATCTGTCAGACTATTTTGATTCCGAAAATAAAAAAGTATAAGTTGGAATCAAACAAAGCATAAGAGGGTGCTAGTACTAGTATATTAGGGTTCTCCTTCGCTCCACCTAGCTATCATTCATTCAATTCAAAACAATAGAAATGGCAAATCCTAGGGTTTACTTCGACGTTACAATCGGCGGAGCTCCGGCCGGCCGAATTGTGATGGAGCTGTACGCAGACACCACACCTAAGACGGCAGAGAATTTCCGCGCACTCTGCACCGGAGAGAAAGGCAAAAGTAAGAAGAGCGGCAAAGCACTGACCTACAAAGGATCGTCGTTTCACCGTGTGATTCCCGGATTCATGTGTCAGGGAGGAGATTTCACCTTCGGAAATGGAACCGGAGGCGAATCGATCTACGGTAAGAAGTTTCCCGACGAGAATTTCGTGAAGAAACACACCGGTCCAGGTGTTCTGTCAATGGCGAATTCAGGACCGGGGACGAATGGATCGCAGTTCTTCCTGTGCACGGCGAAGACTGAATGGCTTGACGGTAAGCATGTAGTGTTTGGACAGGTTGTTGATGGAATGGATGTTGTGAAGGCGGTTGAGAAAGTTGGATCGTCTGGCGGTAGGACTTCGAAGCCTGTTGTAATTGCTGATTGTGGTCAGCTTGTTGCTTAAATCTTTGATTGAATGCTGCTTATAGATTGATCTATCTATCTATCTATGATCTATCTATCTATCGATTATGCTTTGATTTCATCTTATGTTATTAATGGTTCTTGGCTTTGTTTGCTAAGACTAAGAAATTGTGATATGATGCTAAATTGCTAATGGTGAAAATAAACTCATACTTCATTATTATTATTATTATTAAATCATGATCCAAGATTTCTCGTGAGAATTACAGAACTTGATTACTGATAGATTAGTACTTGTTGAAAATTTTCTATTGAAAAAAAAAATGTCAAATCATCTCCTATCTTATAAAAAATGATAAACTCAACGAAATATTCAATGAAAGTAAGTTCACGAATCAACGTGGCATGACATGTGGGTAGTAAAGAGTGACATGTGGGTAGTAAAGAGAAATTTTTTAAATATTCCGAAACTGTAATTTCGGGTCCCAAAACGGTTATTTCGGAAAAAAAAAATTTATTTATTTTTCTTCCCGAAATGACCGTTTTGGGACTCAAAATGAGCGCTTTCAGGACGTGGGGACACATGGCAGGCCACGTCGGATTCGTGAACCTACTTTCGTTGAGTTTATCAATCCTATATATCCATCCAGTGATAAAATAACCAGGTAATTTATCAAAATAAAATATAACTCAACTCGCAATCACCATTAATAATAATAATAATAATCAAATTTAAATATAAGATTCACTCAATAGTAATAAAAAAATAACAATTTAACAAGTAAATCATAAAAATTGAAATAGAATATACAAGTAGTTTTTAAACTAATGTATAGTGTATATAAATGTCACCAACATTAGTCCCACTAACTCTAATAGTTCATCAAAGCTGAAAAACAAAAAAACCACAAACAAGTACCGCCACCAACATTAGTCCCACTTACTCGCTCAAACTTTCCATCACCATCAACCTATAGAAGAAAATTCAAACCAGATTATTTGAAAACGTAAAACTGAAGAAGTGTATAATGAAACCAGTCAAAATACCTTGATTATACTTACTCCTGATCTTATGTTAACAAGAAGATAATGAAACAGTTAATTCTGGCCAATTTGTACAAACTCTTTTCGTCGCCTTCCATATGCGTGAAGGCCTCATGGCGAGTCGTCTGTCATCATCATCCACTCCCAGACTTAGTTAAATGTGAAATCAGAATATCAAACAAGAAATTTAAAGAATATACCCATATTTACTACATATTCACTTCCATAGCACAACATCTTTTTTCAATACTGATTCCTAGTCTCTCTTTGAAAAGATGTGCATATTTATATGCACCACCTCCAGTTGCCTATTGATTGATAGATTTTAATACAATGTTAATATATAGCATTCTCATTTACACGTATTACCTTGATTACAGCTTCATCCCTGTATGTATTTATGTATGAATGATGATTTGAGCAATTGAAGACATACCACCATAATGAAGCTGTTTAGAAGATATCATTCATTGATCTTGTGTGTCTCAAACTTGACAAAATTGAAGCCTTCCTCCAAGAATACGATAGCTTCTATTCTACGAATCGAATTAAAAAACCTGATTTCTCCTTCTTACTGTCGTTGATAGACCACTGATCTTCTTCGAGTCTTGAAAAGTAAACCCATAATTGAAGCATAATCGATCGATCAAGAACAAAAAGAAGCAAAACCCATGATTGAGGATCTGATTTACCTCCAATATCTAAAGCCAAATGAGAGATATCATCCAGTCCACACCGAAGGAAGATGGGTATGAAATTTGAATGATGAGAAATGCTTATTGTTTATTTATTTACTTACTGATTTTCTCTATTGACAGTTCAATGACATGATCAATGTTCCATTTTCGTCTGAAGCATTTGTTGCGGGTATATTGGCATTTTTCTTAGACAACACTATCCACAAGAAAGATAGTATAAGGAAAGACAGGGGCAAGCATTGGTGGGATAAGTTTAGCTCGTTTAAGACTGATCCAAGAAGCGACGAATTCTACTCTCTTCCTTTCAATCTCAACAAATATTTCCCATCCGTTTAATCTTGTAACACTCGATCTTCCTCTTCTTCAAAAGTTGTGGAGTTCTTTATGACTTTCATCTAATGTATTATATTATTATGTTCTAAACCAGACATCTTGAATGATGATTTAGTTTGTTTTGTTTAGAAAAATGAATACTTTTAAGACTTATAAATAATAGTTAACCTACTTCTTGTTTTATATAGTTTTAGCATAATTTGCTTAGATTTGCTTTTGTTTGTTTAAGTAGTAGTAGTTAATTGGTTGAGTTTAGATTTGTGGGTAAAATTAGGTTTGATGGATAATAAATGTTATTTATAATTGCAATGTGTCAAGATCTGAGATGGGTAGATGAATGATTGTCAATGGATCATTGAATTATGTTTGTCAATAAGAGGAGGTTGAGTGTGGGGTTTAAATTGAAATAAATGGAAAAGTTTCTATAAATAAGTTTTGTATTCGGTTTAGGAATTAGAGAATAGGGAGGATAATTATAATATTTATTGTAGTTTTTAATTTGACTTATCCCTTTAGGAACAATTTTCCGGATTTAACTGTTTTTATTTTGTACCGATGATGGTATTTGTGTTTTCCGTCCCGATCGCACCATGTTCCGAATTAATAAACATAATTAAATATATAACATCACAAATATATTTATTTATTTTTATATTTTATAAGAAGTTTTAAGTTTATTTTTTTATAATAATATAAATTTTTAATATATTACACTATATATATAATATTTAAAAAATATTTATATAATTTTATCAAAGAAATTTTTATAATTTTTATAAGATATAACGGTGCTCTGCCAAAATTTTCTGAAACCGAACAAGTCGGGGAATGGTAGTAAAAAAGTTCCAGAAGTTGAATAGGGAGAGGATGATAGAAGCATTTCCGCCACATTACCATCCTATTAGGTAAAGGTTTGCCTCACCCTATGACTGACCAAGTGACCATGTGTGTGTTTAAACCTTGTAAAGGGTAGTATTTAAAAAACAAATTTTACGTAGCTTTAAATAATTGCCGCCATTTGATTCATTGAAAAAATAACAATTTTTTTTCTCTTTTCTCTTTCTTCACCTTTATCATTTTTCTAGTCAGTAATGTGCTAACACGGGGAAATTTGAAGAAATGACCCTCATAAAAGGCTTAATTCCAAAAAAGTCTCACGCTTGATAAACCTTGCAAAAATGACCTTTTCGCCATGTGAAATGTCGGCCATGCTCCCAATAAACTTTTACCGCCGATGTGCGATCATTACAGATGCGAGAATTGTGTAATGCTCGCACATATCATACGAGCATTACACGATTCTCGCACATTTGTAATGCTCGCACTTAAGCGTATATAAATTCTAATTTTGACCCACATTTTGATAAACTTCGTTCGCCCGTCCCGTTGCAATCCGCATCAGTTCTACTCATCATCGTCCGTCCGTCCGTCCCATTTCAACCCGCATCAGTTCTACTCATCATCGTCTTGTCGTTCCATTATTCAGGTCAGTTTAGGGTTGTGTAATGTTCTTATTATTTCTGTCGTTTATGTTTAATAACTCCAATGTGTGTTTATATTGATGGATAATAACTTCAATGGTGCGATCAATGCTTGCTTGATTCCCACAGAAAAGATTGAGTAGTCTAAGAAGGGATTGAAAAAAAGTTTATGAGGTTCAGTAATAGGCTTTTTATAATTATTATGTTATTACCATATTTATTTTGTTGCCTGAAATTGGATGTCTATCTTAGGTCCCTTCTAATCAAGCAAAAGAGGCTACTAAATTTGCATAGCTGTGGAACAAAATAATTACTAGCTTCAAAGATGAGGATCTCATAAATGATAGGTAACTGAAAATTGTTTAATTTGAGCTTGGTATCCTCTTTTTCCATTTGACTTCTAATTTTGTTCTATTCTGTTTTGTTTATTTCTAGTGAAATGAACCTGCTTGTTCCACATTTATCTAGTCGCGATTTAGATCTCATCTAATGGCCGCCCTTTTTACTTGTTAGCAAGGTTTGATGTATATATGTTGTTAATCTTTTATTTTCCTGATATGAGAGAAATGATATCTATTTTATTCCTTTTGTAGCTTCCTATAACGTTGGACATGGCTAAAGATAGTGGTAATGCAAGAGATAACCAGCTGACAAAGAGATTGAATCAAGACAATTATATGCTTTCAGGAGTGTTATGCTTCATGCAAAAATATCTTGAATTCCTTAGTTTTGGGGGAACCTGAGAAACTGTAAGTTGAAAGCTACTTGATAATGTAGTTGAATAAGCAATTCTCTTATAATTTTACTGGATATAATAGAATAGTTTTATTTTACCCAAAAGATATTTCCATTTGAATGAACCTCTCACATTTGCATTGTGAGCTAGGAGTCATTTATGTTCATTTTTTTGTGCACATATATTGTCTCTCTTCCCGAAAATTCATGTATAATAAACTTCTTTTTTTCTGTGCTTGCACTCCATTTTTTTAATGTGTAGCGTCTTAGAGGAGATCATTTCCAAAGTTGATGGTCATATATTAACCGATGACCTGATTACAGAATTGAAAATGAATCATTTGCCTAACCTCTATGATCAATTTGTGCAACTCATTAAATATCTGGTAAGTGTGAACTTTATTAGACTTGTTAACTTGAGGACTAGGTTACATAGTAAACTCAAATCTGCTTAAATTCTACAGGGCCGAGGATAAAAATGAAGTTGTAATTGTGTTGCTTAACATGGTAGAAGTTGTGACCCGTGACATTATGGAGGAAACAGTGCCTGGGTAATCTTGCAAAATCAATTATTTCCCCAAACTTATAAATTCTTTTAATGAATATGAAGACCAGAACTGGTATAAAATTACTTAATTAAGTTATTTAAAGGCTTTTCCTAGTCTATTTATGTTGCTTGTGCTAACCCCTTGCGTGGACCTAAGTACGAGGTATGATGTATTATCGCCAAGCTTTAGAGCTCAAAGCTTTTCTTGATATGGCAAAGGATGAAGGTATACACTTTTAACTTATTAGGTATTGAAAACAAGCAAAGTAATAACTAGATTTTTTACCTAATGATCTTTTTTTTTCTGCAGAACTGATGAAAGGATATAAGGCTGCTGAATCAAACACCAATGAACACCTAAAGAATGATAGGTCATTATTGGCACAGTGTCAAGTTGTTGCTGATATGAAGTTCACTTATGTTGTTGCTTGCCAACAATATGGCATTCAGAAAAGAGCTAAAGATTCTCGTGCAAAAGACATTTTGAAACTCATGACAATTCCAACGATACCTTTAACACAACACCGAAAGGGATGATATTCATTCATACATTAGGCCGGAAGACTCAATTTGAACCTAACATTATGGTTTTTGATGGTATTCACTTATAACTTTTGGTGTTCATTACCCAAATACGAATATCAGGTTTTGTCTTATGAATAATTGTTGGTTTTGTCTTATAAATATTGTTGTATGAATAATTGTTAGTTTTGTCTTATATTATGAATAATTGTGAAAACTTCATTACCCCTCCGTCACTTTAATATGCAAGAATTACAATACCCTTCCATCACTTTAATATGCGAGAATTACATTACCCCTCCGTCACTTTAATATGCGAGAATTACAATACCCCTCTGTCACTTTAATATGCGAGAATTACATGACCCTTCGTCACTTTAATATTGAGAAATACAATACCCCTCCGTCACTTTAATATGCGAGAATTACATTTACCCCTCCGCCACTTTAATATGCAATGTCAATGATGTCACCAGCCTCTTCCTCTGCAATATCAATGGTGTCACCAACCTCTGAATCTTTGGAGCCTTGCCAACCTTCTTCCCTGTCAAAACAAAATTCCAAACATCAATCAAAACATTTTCTTTCATTTTCTATTCACAACAATAAAACACCCACCTTTCTTGTTTGTGAATGTTCTGCGGTATGTGTTCACATACTTGCACACATCATCCTTTTGGAAAGATTGAACAACTTGCGGATTTTGGATGCCCTCTTTAGACCCCTCATTCTGGGCTTCTCAACATCGATCACTTTGGACCCCTCATTCTGGGCTTCTCAACATCGGTCAATTCTGGAAGGTCGTTATCTCCCTTCTTCACAATAACTAAGTGGAAAGCAGAGAGATCTTGGCTCACAATGCATCCCCTCACCATCTAATATTATTTCCCTCATTAGATAATAGATCAAACTACAGTTTAACAGAGAGTAGGAAATCAACCCTCATTAAGGGATTAAAAATACATATAGTTAGTCATTCATACCAGCAATATCTTCAGTATAGTCAGCCTTAACTATATGAACTCCACCCTTAAGACCATTTTGAAAAGTTCCCAAGCCTCTTCCGCCATCGAGAATTTGACTTTTAACAGCCAACTACACAAGAATGAGAATCAAGTTAATCATTTTTGTTCTTTTACTTCAATTGTGATGCAACTAAAATAAATTTAAATAAAAACTTCACAGTGGTTGGAATATCTTGCATTAGGTCAAAGCATATTCACTCAAGATATTCTTTTCAACTTTGCTATCAAAAACTTCGATTTCACAATGGAGACTAGGAAAAATCTCTCTAAATTAACTAAACAAATGACATTTTATCATAATTTTGGTTATCAGAAATACCGAATGACAAACTAAATAAACATATGCAATCATAAATCACCTCACTCTCATTGGGAAATGAATCCCGAAATGCCTTTTTTACTTCTTTAGCTAACCCAACAGCAAGACCTTTCGGAACATTGATCCCATTTTGGAGCAGGATCCTCTGTTACCAAATATGTATGCTCCCTTGTTGCCTCTCACAAGGGGAGGGGAAATATGGTAAATAAATAAAAAGGTTTTTCATTTATTTATCATATTTGCCCCTCCCCTTGTGAGAGGCAACAGGGGAGCATACTTATTTGGTAGCAGATGATCTCAAGAGCCATGTTTACCCATTAATTCGGCTTCCTGTCCACTCACACATAAAACAATGTCAATAAATATAGATTAAATCTAGAAATTCTAACTTTGCTAGCTTAGGGTCTCCTCCAAAATGTAGAGCAAAATGTTTAATGTAGACAGAAATCCACAACTGAAATCACTTGTGCGAAAATGTTATCATCCGCACACTACAATTCATATAAATAGTGGAAAAAACATAAAATGAAAACATGATACTCGTGGATGTTTAGACAACGAAGTTGCTGTTGCTGTCATTTTCCGGCGACGGATAGAGACCGAGAAACAAGTTTATTGATCAAACCTCTTACCATATTTTAGATCTTCAGATACAAATGAAAGATAAAATGTCGGTAACAAAAGACGACACCGCCAGAAATAGAGAATGCCCTAACCAGCTCGAATTTCCTGTTTTTTCTTGTGAGATAATCTCCTATTTGTTTGCTTCTTAATTAGTGTTTGCCGAAGATATGACACTTTCATTAGAGTTTTCTCAAAGATCGTCTATTTATCTACTCTGATGTGCGAGCATTACATATATGAGAATTATGTAATGCTCGTACGATAATGTGAACATTATGTGAGTTTAAGCATTGATTGTCAGAAAATTGAAAGTTGTAGGCCTTTATTGTTGTTAGTGTATATAATATAATAATATATTATATTGATATATTATAGAGGAATGATAGAGAGCGCGACTGAGAGACAGCGACTTGGAGAGCGATGATCTACGTGGCCGACAGATGAAATTAATAAATAAATAAAAATATAATAATAATTAAAACACGTTTGTCGAATATTCTCTCTCCTCTTATTAATTAATTTCTCTCTCCTCTTATTAAATAATTTATCTCTCTATCTCTACAAATTAATTTATCTCATTCATCCATATTCTCACGATTATTATTTTACTCATTTATTTGATATTTATTATCTCTCATTTAATGTTAAAATAACACAATAATTTACAACAAACTCTCACATTAAATATTTTAATAATATGTTTAAATAAATTCTAAATCCCAAACCTTAAACCCTAAACCCTAAACTCTAAACCCTAAACCCTAAATACTAAATTTTAAACCCTAAACCCTAATTAATATCACTGATTAGTTGAATTATGAATTTATCTCTTTTATTTTTATTTTATTTTTATGACTTTTCAATTCATTTATTTATCAAATATTTTTTATTTATTTTATAGTCTCTTTTTTCTTTTTTCTATTATTTTATATGATATAAATTATTTAATAAGAAAAGAGAGAAAATAATTAATAATAGGAGAGATAATATTATACCTGTCAACCCACATAGTGGCATCGCTGGATCCGTCGCTGTCTCAAGTCGCGCTCTCTATCATTTTTCTATATTATATTATATTATATTATATTATATAATATAATATATTCTTATATTGCCTTTTATATAGCATTATGGTTTATTTAATTATTAATCTATATTATATTATATTATATAATATAATATATTCTTATATTGCCTTTTATATAGGTTTATTTAATTATTAATGGGTTTGAGATAAGCAATTTAGAGTTTTAGGCTAATTATTCCTATGTAAGAATTGTTTGTGAAGGTTGAATATAAAACAGTTAAGATTTTCAAGACTTTTTCTTCTTTAACAAATATCTATTTTATTTTTCAGGGTTTCATATTTTCATAGCTGTTCTTAAAAAGATTCAATAGTCAAAGCCAACACATTACAGATGAGAGAATCATGTAATGCTTAAAGCCAACACATTACAGATGGGAGAATCATGTACTGCTTGTACGATGATGTGTGAGCATTACAGATGCATTACAGATGCGAGAATCATGTAATGCTCATGAGATGAGAGTTTTTGTACCAATCAGGTAATGAAACATGATGAAAGGCGTCATCATCTTCATTGTCATAACAAACAATCATCAGCAGGTGCAAAATCATCAAGAAGATGGCAACCTTCATTGAGGAGCATCTCTACAATCATCAGCAGGTGCAAAATCATCAAGAAGATGGCAGGAGCATCTCTGAATCTACAAGTTGATCGATGATAATGATGATCACAATTAAGAGTTAAGATAATCTTCACTTTTATTTAGTTGTACATGAAAGAAAGGAGGAGAAAATCAATTTCATTTAACTGTGGATCTGAGTTAGTTTTAGGGATGATGATGATCTTCACTTCCAAATTCAGATTGATCTATCTAATAATAGAGGTGGAGAGAGGATTCGTAGAACTGTGCAATGATTTAAACCCTAAATTAATAAATGAAAATAGAAATTATATATTATATATAAGTATTTATTAAATATTTTTAAAATGAAAATATTATATATTATGAAAATTATTATTATATTATGAAAATTATTGTTATTATTATTATTATTATGAAAATTATTATTATTATTATTATGAAAATTATTGTTATTATTATTTTGAAAATTGTTATTATTAAAATTATTATTATTATTATTAAAATTATTATTATGAAAATTATTATTATGAAAATTATTGTTATTATTATTTGGAAAATTATTATTGTTATTATTATTATTATGAAATTTATTATTATTATTATAAAAATATTTATTATTATTATTATAAAAGTTATTATTATTATGAAAATTATTGTTATTATAATTTGGAAAATTATTATTATTGTTATTATTATTATTATTATTATAAAAATTATTATTATTATTATGAAAATTATTGTTATTGTTATTTGGAAAATTATTATTTTTGTTATTATTATTATAAAAATTATTATTATTATGAAAATTATAATTATTATTATGTTGAAAATTATTTTATTATTATTATTATTATTATGAAAATTATTATTATTATTAAGAAAAATATTGTTATTATTGTTATTATTATTATTATTGTTATTATTATTATTATGAAATTTATTATTATTATTATGAAAATTATTGTTATTTTTATGAAAATTATTATTATTATTATTATGAAATATATTTTTATTATTATTTTGAAAATTATTATTATTGTTATAAAATTTATTGTTATTTTGAAAATTATTATTTTTATTATTTTTATGAAAATTATTATTCTTATTAAAATTATTATTATTATTATTATTATTATTATTATTATGAAAATTATTATTATTATAAAAATTATTATTATGAAAATAGTAGTTATGAAAAAAAATTTATTATTATTTGGAAAATTATAATTATTATAAAAATTATTATTATTATGAAAATTATTGTTATTTTTATTTGAAAATTTATTATTATTATTATTATAAAATTATTATTATTATGAAAATTATTGTTATTATTATTTGGAAAATTATTATTATTATAAAATTATTATATTATGAATGTTAATCTGTATTCAGGTGAAGGTAGCTGAAGAAGGCGGGCCGTTGACGCGGTAGGTCTCAGAACCATCTTTATTATTATTATGAAAATTATTTATTATTATTATTATTATGAAAATTATTGTTATTTTTATTAGGAAAATTATTATTATTATTATTATAAAAGTTAGTATTATTATTATGAAAATTATTGTTATTATTATTTAGAAAATTATTATTATTGTTATTATTATTATTATAAAATTTATTATTATTATGAAATTTATTATTATTATTATGAAAATATTATTATTATGAAAATTATTGTTATTATTATTTGGAAAATTATTATTATAATAAAAATTATTGTTATTATGAAAATTATTGTTATTATTATTTGGAAAATTATTATTATTGTTATTATTATGAAAATTATTATTATTGTTATTATTATTATTATTATTATTATTTTATTATTATTATTATTATTATAAAATTATTATTATTATGAAAATTATTATTATTATGAAAATTATAATTATTATTATTATGTAGAAAATTATTGTTATTATTATTATGAAAATTATTATTATTATTATGAAAATTATTGTTATTAATATTTGAAAAAATTATTATTAATGTTATTATTATTATTATAAAAATTATTATTATTATTATGATGAAAATTATTGTTATTATTATGAAAATTATTATTATTATTATTATTATAAAAATTATTATTATTATGAAAATTATTATTTGGAAAATTATTATTATTATTATTATTATGAAAATTATTATTATTATGAAAATTATTATTATTATTATGAAAATTATTGTTATTATTATTATGAAAATTATTTTTATTATTATTTGGAAAATTATTATTATTATGAAAATTATTATTATTATTATTATTATGAAAATTATTAAGAAAATTATTATTATTATTATTATGAAATATAATGTTATTATTATTTTGAAATTATTATTATTGTTATTATTATTATGAAATTTATTGTTATTATGAAAATTATTATTATGAAAATTATTGTTACTATTATTATACAAATTATTATTATTATTATTATTATTATGAAAATTATTAAGAAAATTATTATTATTATTATTATTATTATTATTATTATGAAATATAATGTTATTATTATTTTGAAATTATTATTATTTTATTATTATTATTATGAAATTTATTGTTATTATGAAAATTATTATTATTATTATTATTATGAAAATTATTATTATTATTATAAAAATTATTATTATTATGAAAATTATTATTATTATTATTATTATTATTATGAAAATTATTATTATTATTATAAAAATTATTATTATTATGAAAATTATTATTATGAAAATTATTTTTATTATTATTTGGAAAATTATTATGTAAATTATTATTATTATTATTATAAAAATTATTATTATTATTATGAAAATTATTATTATTATTATAAAAATTATTATTATTATGAAAATTATTTTTATTATTATTTGGAAAATTATTATTATTGTTATTATTATTATGAATTTTATTTTTATTATGAAAATTATTATTATTAATATGAAATTATTATTATTATTATTATTATAAAAATTATTATTATTATTATGAAAATTATTATTATTTGGAAAATTATTATTATTATAAAAATTATTGTTATTTTTATTTGGAAAATTATTATTATTATTATTTTTTTTATGAAAATTATTAATTATTATTATTATGAAATTTATTTTTACTATGAAAATTATTATTATTATTAAATTTTTTATTATTATTATTATTATGAAAATTATTATTATGAAAATTATTTTTATTTTTATTTGGAAATTATTTAAATAATTTACTAATAAATATAATATATTGGAAATATAATATTGTGATAGACATATTATCTTTATATTATATTTCTAATATATTATATTTATTATAAACTAACAAACACCATTTAACTATGCTAATGCTATTGCATATGCAAAATAATAAACAATGCAAGATTATTTATAAATGGGTTGTGATTCTTTTTGGAAATAATGGCTAATAATAGATGTTATTACCCTTACTTAAGAACTCAATATAAAATATTTGGCCGGCAAAATGACAACCCTTATTAAGGAATTTTTGCATACAAATAACTAGTAGCTAGGATAACATAATAAAAATACAACTTGTAACGCATTGTCAACCCACTCTATTTAATTAATAGCCAAAATGATTGATGACCATGTTGTGAGCTTGGCTTGGCTTGACTTGTCCATAAAAATAGGTTGATTATTCCCGTTCACAAAACCAAAACGTGGCATAGGACATTTGTTGACGACGGGAGTCTTAAATCAAAGCGAGAGAGATCGGACCAATCTCATTCATTTTAGTTCAAGATATAAATCCTAACTTTGAAGCAGTTGCATGGTACTGACATCGTGGAGCATAAGGCACATGAACATTATTTTGCATGAGAGTATTAGTATTAGCTGCGAATTTTTACCTTTTACTAACTTGAGGTTCAACAGGTTTAAGCGGAATCTTTCTCTAAGTAAAATTTTTCGCTAGTTGCTTTAGTTTGATTGTAGGAGCATCTCTTCCGAATTGAATCAATAGATTGCTAAGAAAGGAATTGTCGATCTAAGTCATTCCCATTGGCAGGAGGTACGCCATCATTTATACAAATTCGTCGAGGAGAAATTTTCACTGAGCGAGCTTGAAGAAAAAAGATTTATTCATTGCCCGAAAAGAAGTTGCTAACAAAATATCATTGTTATCATTAACAACAAAATATTGGTATTAGCCATAGCCTATGTTGCACGGATACGGATACGGGTATCGTATCAAATACGATACGAATACGACGATACGACAAATTTTGAAATTATAGGATACGATACGTTTAGGATACGCATATTATTAAAAATTATTAAAAATATATATATATATATATATAAAATAATAATTAAAAAATATTAATAACTTGATGTGAATCTTAAGTTTATCTTAAGAGAAGTTTGAGTCAAGAGGAGTAGACAAAGTGAGATAAGAGAAGTTTGAGTCAAGAGGAGTAAATGTTAGTTTTGTTTTAAACATTTTAGTCCTCCTAAAATTTTTACTTTTTAAAAATTACCCAAAACGTATCCAAAAACGTACCGGAGCTGTATCCAAACCGTATCGGATTGGTCAACTCTATAAAAAGTCAACGACATTTCTACTCCGATTTTTTTTTGAGTATCCGTGCTACATTGGCCCTGGCTCACTATTCTAAATAGTATTATGGTGTATAAATATATATAATTTAATAAGTATTTATATGTGTAAGGTAATTATTAATTAGTTCTAAAGGGAGAAAATAAAAGATGGTATAATAAATAAAGTTGAAGACTAAATAATTATTGATCTCATCTTTAATAAAAAAAGTTGACAAGGTAAGGTAAAATATTATTTTATTTTTCATTAATTTATAAAAATATTATCTTTTGTTGGTGTTGAATTTTAAATAAAATGGGAATGAATTTCAATTTATTGTTTTTCTTATCATTTAAACGAAATACTTTTAAAAGTGAATTTAATGTTAAATATTATGTGTATAAATATAATTTTATTTATTAAATTTTGATGTATAGTGATTAAAAATACTGAAACAAAAAGAGAAAATTAGTAATTAACATTAGTCATTTCATTGTGACAAATATTTGAGAACTATGCAGCCGCTTAAGCTCCCTCTGTTTTAGGTCCTCCAATTTTATTTGTTTATAAAAATATATTTATTAAGGTTTGAATCTAAAATCATTTAAAAACTAATATAACATTTAACTGACTAAACTAATTATATTAAATATAATACAAAATTATTAATATTTTCAATATAACATAAAATATAATCATTTAAATAAAAATTAACATAGTAATTTTACTAGTGTTAAAACTTAACATATTACCTAAAGAACATATAAGTCTTCACATGACCCACCAATTTAATTTTAAATTATTTTTGTAATAAGAATTACAAATGAAACTTATTATAACAATTATAAATATGAAAAAAAAGTACAAGCCTACTTACTTCAATAATTCTTAATTTTAAATTTAAAGCAATTTTCATCATAATCAAATCTATAACCCATAGTGTTTTGATTTGACATTTTTTTTTCTTCCTTTTACCAGAGATTACGTGTTTTTATCAATGTTTTGAAAACCGTTTAGGTAATCAAACTGGTTGATTTGACGAATTCCGGTTTGACAACCTAATGAACCACCGGTCAGACCGAGTTTTAACTACACACCTCTTTCCGCTTATCTGTACACACTCTCATTCACCGCTTTTCTTTCTCTTTCCTCTTCTCTGTAAAAACTCTCGTTCACCGTTTTGCTGTCTCTTTCCTCTTCTCGGTAGACATTCACCACAAATCTTATCTACAGCCACAAACCAAACCAAACCAAACCCTATCTACATCCACAAACCCTAACCTATTTCAAATTTTAGATATGTGTTTTGAGACTAGGTTTGCCCCTATTGCGATGGTGGATTTTTCGAGGCGATTGACTCCGTTGGACTCATCGCGGCGTCATGCCTCCTCTACGATATATTCCTCAAACCCTCAAGTTTCAATCATGGTCGAAAATACACCGAATGCCCGTCTTTTAATCCGGTTATTTTTTACGTGTGTGGTTGATGGAGGCGAGGAAGATGGGAAAACTGAACTAATCGGATAGACACCCTCAAGAAGAATAAAAAATCAGATTGAAATTTAGGTATTTGGAGAGAAAAGGAATAGAAATGGACTAACATTTCCAACCGGGAATTTCGGGATCAGTTTTATGTCTGAACCGTCCGGTCGAACCGAAATTTGACTGGTTCGTACAGTGTGCGTATTGAAGCTAGAAACCGGTACAGTTGATCACCCGTTTCGCGGTCCGACCTGATGGACCGGCGGTCCGACTGCGTATTTCAAAACTTTGGTTTTTACATAAAAATATATAAATATTAAACATGGTCTAGTTTGATTAACTTATTCTCAGTTTATTGACGCATGCTTTTATCAGGCTTATTCTTAGGTATGTTTCTCTTAGGTATGTTTCATATTATTTCAGGTTTAACGTTTGAGTATGTTTGATTCAGCTTATATACCTAACTTATTTATTTTTTATATTTATAATATTATTTGATAATTAATATTATATATATTTATTAATTTATTTTTAAATATTAATAAATTATTTAAATTAAAAAATAGTATATATTTGAAAATAAATTATATTAATATATTAATTTTTATAAATTTTGTTAATATATAATTTTAAATAATAATAAATGACTTAAATTAAAAATTAATATATTTAAAAATAAATGATATAATAAAGAAAACAATTTATTATTATATATATATATATTTTTCACTTCAATCTTTGTCAATTATTTTTGAATTCTCTCCCCTTCTTCGGGTTATTATTTATTTCACGTTTGATTCATTTTAAATATAATAGATACTTTTAAATAATTAATTAAAGTTAATTGCTTTTTGAAATTATAATTATAAATATAAAATCACATTATATTAAATATTTTATATTTTATTTAATTATTTTATATATAAAATAATTAAGATTCATATATTATAAATAATAAATAAAAATATATTAAATGTATGTTTCTTTATTATAATAATAATTTTATATAAATATATAAAAGTATTATAATTATATGTAATAGATGAGTGAATGAATAAAATTATTAAAAATAGATTAAATAGATGTGAGCGAATGAATAAAATAATTAGAAATAAATGAGAGATAATGAATAAAAAAATATTTAAAAATGATAAAAGATAAAAATGGTGAGATTATAATATTAAACGTTGAATAAGAGGTAAAGAGAATGTTGAGTTTAAATGTAAAAGTGTGTTTGATTATAATTTTTTGCGTGAACTTATTACGTAAAGGTACTGTAGCAGCTTATTACACCCGCGCTCGTACGCGACTTATAACGCCAAATCAAACTAGACCCATGTTTCATATAAAAATATGAAGATGAACCTGGCCTACCAGATCTATACCATCATGGGACTAAGATTTATGCATGCATGTGCATGTTATATATAATAATGTCATCTTTAATTATATATAGAGAAGACAAAATATTATTGCATTTAATTAATTAATAGTTAGGCATGATGTCCTACTTAATTTTGGAAAAATACCAATGGCAAATTGAGCAGAACCATACATATTTACATTATTGACTTTGAATAAATTGAACTTTTATCATTTAAGAGAGGAAATTTTTGTATAAGACTACTCTTGTTATTTGAAAATTTGAACTTTCACTGAGCATCTTATGATTTATTCTTATTTATTTTTATTTTTATTATATTTAATATGTTAAAATTTATTAGACAACTTAAGTAATAAGAGACTTGTTGTCACAAAAAAATCTTAAAGTTGAAATTGTATAAATATCGTATTAACTTTTTTAATTAATATATATTAATATATTTAATGTGTTACAATATGATTTTAATGAATAAATCATTTTAAACATGGAAAAAAAATTATCACTGGTGAAAAAGGGGTCAAAACAGAGAGTTAAAACTCTCGGTTTTGACCCTATAACTTTCGTTGAAGACACCTTACCGAAGGTTTTAGTAACTCACGCCATCCCTCGGTATTGACTCTCTCGGGTTTTCCACAAAGAGAAAAACCGAGAGTTATATGAAAACTTTCGGGTTTTTCTCTTTGTGGAAAAACCGAGGGTTTTACAAAGACCTTTCGGTTTTTCTCTTTGTGGAAAAACCGAGGGTTTTACAAATAACTTTCGGTTTTTCTCTTTGTGGAAAAACCGAGGGTTTTGCAAATAACTTCCGGTTTTTCTCTTTGTGGGAAAACCGAGAGTTTTGATTTAACTTTCGGTTTTCCTCTTCGGGTAAAAACCGAGAGTTTTCTAATAACTCTCGGTTTTTAGCCAAAGAGAAAACCGAGAGTTATATGAAAACTCTCGGTTTTTACCCGAAGAGGAAAACCGAAAGTTAAATCAAAACTCTCGGTTTTCCTCTTTTGGGTAAAAACCGAGAGTTTTCTAATATCTCTCGGTTTTTCCACAAAGAGAAAAACCGAGAGATTTCAATATTACTTTCGGTTTTTTCCCGTAAATTTTTAAAAATGTGCGGATTATTTTGCTCGCAACCAAAACCTGTTCAGCCAAACCAATATATCAATGATAAAAGAAATGCAACATACATTAAACGATCACATTAATTGATCATGAACATTACAAAATTCAAAACCAAACTAATATTCTGAACAATCTGTTCTAAATTCAACCACTAATGAAAACATGTTCATAATCGAAACAAACTTAGCTTGTGGGGGGAGGAGGTAGTTGTTGCCTCATATACAATTCGATTCTCTCCATTCTTGCGTTCATCTCTAACTTCTCCCTCTCCATTCTTGTCACAATTTCATCCTTTTCCGCTTCCATTTCTTCCATTTTCCGCCTTCTTTCTTCATCCCTCTTCTCCAGTTCCTCCAGCTTGAGCTTCATTATTTGATTCTCTTCTAACAATCGCTCATTGTTTCGCTGTGAACTGTTTCCACTACGACGATCCTCACGAAAGTGTGTGGGCCGGACGCCCGATCCCATTCCGAACACTACCCCGTGTTTTTGTTGTCCGAACACCCTCTCAGTCAATTCAAAATCCGATATTCCCGGTTCGTTACTAACAACCTCCTCCATCTCAGCCTGCACAATTCAAATAAAATATCATTTCTATAATAAAAAAACTAGGCATATTCAATTCACTTACAATTTTCTCTTGCACGTGTTCGTCCGGGACGGGTGTTGGGTTTTCTTTTGTCGGTTTTGGTGTACGGGTCCTCTTGAATACTTCAATTACAGACGGTGCCCGTCCCATTTCAATCGCCTGTTGAAATAAATGATTTATATAATTAATAACAATCTTTAGATTAAGTTATTACAAATAATGTACTTACCAACTCGTCTTCAATTTGTGCAAACGGTCTACTTCCCGTTCGATGCGGGAATTTCAGATTCTTCCGGTTCTTAATATTTGTAGAACTGTGTCTCTGTATTTGAAATAACAAATGAAGTTAGATTAATTAATATCAACTTTTATTTGAATTATGAAACTGTACCTTAAACGTTTCTGTGAAGAAATGGTTGCGACACACAAACTCCCAATCATCTCTATCGTAGTCTGGTGGAGGATTAGCCAGTACCGCCGCCTCGTCTCCTTTGTGGACGCGGATATATGTCTTATTCAAATCCGACCGCCATCTATCCCATATCTGATTGGCGTGTCCCAACCCGGTCTTTCGAAAAGACTCAATGTCATCATTAGTCGCTTCGAACGGATCCTGAAAAAAATAACATCCAAATGTTAAAAATAATTATTTAATGACGTAATGTATAATCAAGTAATAAGTATTACCTTGATAGCAGTCCACAGTGAATCCAATTGGTCTGCACTTAAAGCCTTCCACTTGAGAAGACGGTGTGAGACGGCTGCGGGGTCCCGGATAATCGACCCCACATGTCTAGACCACCGTGTTCTTCCCATGTCTGTACCGCCTGGCCTTCCATCCTTCTCTCTAAACGTTAGAGGGATCCTCTTCCCCACTACCCTCTTAGACAGCGCAATATTCTTGTTCTTCCCCCGTCTCGTGCGGGCAGAAGATTCTTCAAAATTATCAAAATCATAATTAAATATGTCAATCAATTGAAACACTAACTAATTTGTAAACGAAATACATGTCGATGATGGGTCGGGAGTGGTCCCATGCTCCTCCTCGTCATCCTTCTCCTCGATAGACTCCTCAAGACCCTCGTCTTCAGCCTCATCGCTATGCACCATATCAGTGAATGTGCTCTCTATAAACTCTTGGAGCTCACTAGCCTCAACATCCTCGTCTGTTGGGGGAGGCGCAGTAGCTATCAGGACCACAACAATCGGTGGTTGGTCTCTAGAAGACGATCCTCGAAGCTTTAACGACTCGGATTGGGCAAGTAGGTTTTGGTAGCTTTTATCTAATTTCTTGGGTGTCTTCCTCATACTCTTCCAAGTTGTTTTAGGACCTTCAGACATTCTTAATTCACACCATTAATAAAATTGAGTGAATAATTGAAATAAAGTAGTAATAAAAATGAATATAAAGTTAAAAACATAAATCTACCTAATTAATTAATCTGAACTATATGTTTGTAAACCGCGGTTTTATTTTTGTCACAATCTTTCAACCGGGTCGGGCTGACATATCAGGGGCGTAGAATACTTTTTTTGCTTGACTTGCCAATATATATGGGTCTTGACTTTGGGTTTTCAAAATTCGGTTTACATTTACACTTACGAAGCCATATTTATCCACTTTCACTCCTAGTTCCCCCGAGTGTGTATCAAACCACTTACACTTGAATAAAATAACTCGTTTGTGAGAATAGTATTGTGCTTCGATTATATCCGTCAAAACTCCGTAGTATGACATAGTTTCAGATCCGTTGTACCCCTCAACAACCACCACACTATTTTGAGTTGTCAAACCTTCGTCGTGTTTTTCTGTACAGAATTTGAATCCGTTTACTTTACACCAAACATACATAGACGAGTACATACTTGGACCTTCTCCTAAGATCTTGAGGTCTCTTGATATGTCGTTAATTTCTGCTAAATGGGCGACCTATATATGTATCCGAAATAAAGTTGTTAAAATGAATAAAAAGAGTTAGGATATATGGTTTGTAATTTACTCACTCGATGCTTGAAATATGCGGCAAACGTTTCTCCACTGGACTCGTTGTTATAATCTCTGCAAATAGATCGAATATTAAATAACACACTCTTTAATGCTAATTAGTAACAACAACATTGAATCTTACACGTAAAAAGGTTCTGCTTCGGGACAATTTTTAAAATGTAAGAATGAGCTGTCACTCGATCGATATAATCCAAGTTGTATACTTTTCCGTTAGATAGGTCTTCCAATGATGCAAATATTGAAATGCCCGAGATCTTCATCGACATCGTCATTAACCACTTGAGTAGTACGTCTCTTTTCTCCATGAAAATACCAATACTCATAATGAACATTTATTCCATAAACGATGAGGTGAGTCTTCACTTCGTCTATTTCCATAAACGGCGTGTTCAGGCATTTCACGCAGGGACATTTCACGGTTTGTCGGGATGTATTCCTAACAGCATACTCGAGGAATTTGTCAACACCTTCCTCGTAATCTGGATGATCTCGACGTAAGGTCATCCAGCTTTTATCGGGTACTTCCATATTTCTAATAAAATGGAAAACAACCCGCATTATTATTTACTCAAATTTGTGTATATTTTTTAGGCTTACATAATGCTAACATAATTTCTATCTAACCTATCATTATCCAACCAAAATTCAACATACATATAATCTAACATTATTTCATTCATACACATTTCAAAGCAATCAATTATAATCCAACATAATTTTATTCAGACACAATTCATTCCATTTAACATTTCTATTCAAATCTAACATAAATCTAACATGATACCTAATCTAACATAAATCAAATCTAACATAAATCTAACATGATACCTAATCTAACCTAAATCAAATCTAACATAAATCAAACTTAAATCTAACATGAAAAGCTAACATAAATCTAGCATTAAACTAAACCTAACCATATAATAAACCAACAAGACTAACCTTGCACAAAAAGAGCAACGAAGAAGAGCAGCGGATGTAGACTGACGGGCGGGCAGGGGGCGGCTGAAATTCGTAATCCAAACCTAATAACATTAAATTACAACCAAATAAAATCAATCACAACCAAACCAAAACCTAAATCAAACCTCAATTAAACCTAAATCAAAACTCAAATATTTAACCCAAATCAAAGCAACCAAAATCAAACCAATAACACAATCCAATACAATTTCTAAACTTTTTTAACAAAAATCTAAGCAAAAACAAAATCCAACAACCAATTTGAAAAACCTAATCCAAATCCCAATCCAAAACCAAATCTAAAAATCCAATTCAAACAAATTTCAATCCAATTCATACCAATTCCCAAAAAACCAATTCAAGTCTAACATAAATCAATACTAACCTAAAATCCAATTCAATTCTAAATTCAATCCAATTCATACCAATTCCAATAAAATCCAATCCAATTCATACAAATTCCCAAAAAATCCAATTCTAAATTCAACCCAAAACATACAAATTTCTAAAATCAAATCCAATTCAATTCTAAATTCAATCCAATTCATACCAATTCCAATCAAATCCAATTCAATTCTAATTTCATTCCAATTCTAACAAATTCCCAAAAAATCAAATTCTAAATTCAATCCAAATCATACAAATTTCTAAAATCAAATCCAATTCAATTCTAAATCAAATATCTAACATAATTTCAATTAAATTAATTTAACTCAAATCCAATCTGACCTAATCTAAAATCTAATAGATTCAATCCTAAAATCTAACTAATCTAACCTAAAATTCAATATAACCTAAATTGAAACTAATATATATATAACTTCAATAACTAACCTTCTAATAGCGGCAGTCTCCGGCGGCGGTCTTCAAACAGCGACTGCGGCGGAAAGCGGCGGTCTTCAATCGGTCTTCAAACCGCGGGATCCTCGTCGTCTTCGGCTGGACAGTGGGCGGCGCGGAAGGGACGGTCTTCAATCGGCGCGGAATAGATGGTCTTCAAGCGGCGGCGCGGGAGGGACGGCGCGGAGGAAGAAGCGGAGAGATGAGAGCGGGGAGAGAGAAAAAGAAACGGGGAAGAAAAGTAGGGTTTTTTTAATTTAAAAGGTGATTCCCGAGAGTTATACCAAAACCTCTCGGTTTTTATTCAATTAAATTCCGAGAGTTAATTGAAAACTCTCGGTTTTTGATTGTTTGAATTCCGAGAGTTTATAGTAAAACTCTCGGTTTTTATTTTTTTTATAATTTTTATAATTAAATTTAATTTTATAAAAACCGAGAGGTTTTGGTAAATCCCTCGTTTTATATGCATATTTCCGAAAGTTATATATTAAACTCTCGGTTTAACAACATCACAAATTATTAAATTATTTGGTTTCTCACTTTCTAATAACGTTGAACAACATTAATTTAACACATTTGATATCCTTAAAACATTTCTCAATCCATATGATCAAACATTACACAAATACATAGGATAATCAAACATAAACATTCATATACACTTCTATATATAATCAAACACATTCATAAACATTTTAACATTAAAGACAATCTAAATTTTTAAAATAAAAACACACACTTGATTATATTACTTAGGAGTCTAGATTGGAAAGTAGAAAACCAATTAATTTAACAATTTTGTGAAATGATAATTCTGAAAGTTATATAATTAACTTTCGGAAATATCCATCAAAACCGAAGGGTTTATATAAAACTCCTGTTCTTGAGAAATGTAAAACTCGAAAGTTTATATAAAACTTTCGGTTTTGATGGATATTTCCGAAAGTTAACTATATAACTTTCGGAATTATCACTTGACAAATTGTTAAATTCTTTGGTTTTTCACATTCTAATGACCTTTAACAACATTAATTTAACACATTTGATATCTTTAAAATATTGCACAATCCATATGATCAAACATTACATACATTCATAAGATAATCAAACATAAACATTCATATAGACTTCTCTATAATAATCTAACACAATCATAAATATTTGAACATTAAACACAATATTAATTTTTAAAATACAACACAAAATTGATTATATTAGTTAGAAGTTAAGATTAGTGGGTTAAAAATAAAATAATTAAACAAACTAGGAAGTGTTAAAACCGAAAGTTATAAAATTAACTTTCGGTTTTGATGTGTATTTGCGAAGGTTTTAAATATACCTCTCGGTCTTGACCTTGATCAGAATGTTTTTTGGGAATTGTTAAAACCGAAGGTTTTCAAATAAACCTTCGGTTTTTACCCTTCCCCATACTTAGAAATTATTTTGATTTTTTTAAACATGGGTCAAAACCGAAGGTTTATTTGAAAACCTTTGGTTTTTACCCTTCCCCATACTTAGAAATTATTTTGATTTTTTTAAACATGGGTCAAAACCGAAGGTTTATTTGAAAACCTTCGGTTTTTACCCTCCCCCATACTTAGAAATTATTTTGATTTTTTTAAACATGGGTCAAAACCGAAGGTTTATTTGAAAACCTTCGGTTTTTACCCTCCCCATACTTAGAAATTATTTTGATTTTTTTAAACATGGGTCAAAACCGAAAGTTTATTTGAAAACATTCGGTTTTTACCCTCCCTCATACTTAGAAATTATTTTGATTTTTTTAAACATGGGTCAAAACCGAAGGTTTATTTGAAAACCTTTAGTTTTTACCCTTCCCCATACTTAGAAATTATTTTGATTTTTTTAAACATGGGTCAAAACCGAATGTTTATTTGAAAACCTTCGGTTTTTACCCTCCCCCATACTTAGAAATTATTTTGATTTTTTTAAACATGGGTCAAAACCGAAGGTTTATTTGAAAACCTTCGGTTTTTACCCTCCCCATACTTAGAAATTATTTTGATTTTTTTAAACATGGGTCAAAACCGAAGGTTTATTTGAAAACCTTTGGTTTTTACCCTCCCCCATACTTAGAAATTATTTTGATTTTTTTAAACATGGGTCAAAACCGAAGGTGTATTTGAAAACCTTCGGTTTTTACCCTCCTCCATACTTAGAAATTATTTTGATTTTTTTAAACATGGGTCAAAACCAAAGGTTTATTTGAAAACCTTCGGTTTTTACCCTTCCCCCATACTTAGAAAATTTTCAGATTTTTTAATCATGGGTAAAAACCGAAGGTTTATTTGAAAACCTTCGGTTTTTACCCTAAGATTTTTTAAAATATGGGTCAAAACCGAAGGTTTTCAAATAAACCTGCGGTTTTGGCCATGCGTTTTTTTTTTAAAAAAGGTGAAAAGTAAACAAAACATAATTATTTAACAACATATTAAATCAAACCAAACCAAACATAATAATAATATTTCATAAATATTAAAACATAACACATAAAAATATTAATTGTCATCGTTCGTACGGAAAAACTAATAAACCCATAATAAATCTAGAAATTAATTATTAGATGGGGTGGAAGGAGGGGGTGGTTGATTTAATCGACTCCTCAACAATACAAGTTCCTGTTCGAGATTCTCTAATCTCTAGGACATTTTGGCCCGGTCCGCTTTAATTTCACTGAGCAAACGACCTCTTTCCGCATCCCTTAATCGGATTTGTTCCATTTCCAGCGTCATCTGTCTTACCTCTTCCTCACGTGCCGCAATTTCTGATTGTGCTATCAGATTCTGGTAACACGGATGCAGTTTCTCCGGTGTACGCCGAAGTCTCTTCCATGTCGAATCACCCATATCCTAAATTAATGCATTTCAGATATATGTATATATATATATATATTAATCAAACAAAATAACGTAAACTAGCATAAATCTAGATCTATAATATATATATATATAAACTTAAGAAATCTAAATCTCATAATAAACAAAAAAAAACAAATGAAACAAATTACCTGAACGAGAGAGGAGAAGAACCGGCGTGGAGGAGGCAGGCGACGGCGGCGCGGAAGAGAGAGAAAGGAGAGAAGAGTGGAATGAAAAAGAGAAGGGTTAGGGTTTGTATTTATAGAGGTTGATGCCGAAGGTTTTCATAAAACTTTCGGTTTTGATATAAGTCAAAACCGAAAGTTTATTAAAGACCCTTCGGAAATAACCATTACTAAATTTAGAATTTTTTTTAATTATGCAAAACCGAAGGTTATTTGTAAAACTTTCGGAATCAAAAAAGGCAAAACCGAAGGTTCTTTGAATAACCTTCGCAATTAAAAATCCAGGGATTTCAACACCGAAGGTTTTTACAAAAACCTTCGCAAATAACCCACATCCAACACTTAGAATTTTTTTTGGTTTTTTGGGAAGGTAAGAACCGAAAGTTCTTTGTAGAAGTTTCGGTAATAGTTAATAAACCCGAAGGTTTTACACCCCACTCGGAATCTATTTTTAATCCCGAAGGATTTGCTCCTCTTGGGAGTATTTAGGAGAGGTTTACAAAAACCTTCGGTAAAAACTGTCGGTAAAGGTCCTTTTTTTACCAGTGTATTAAGTGATCTTGTGAGGTTGAAAGTGACACAATTGTCCTACATCACTCATCAAATATCTACTGTGTGCAAAAAATAAAAATAAAAATAAAAATATGACAGTCAATTCTTTATAATTATATTTATGGTGGAATACAAACATATTTGAGAGCTACCATCTTATAAGTCATCTTTTAAAAACATAATACATGTTAGCAGTTATTTTTTTTAATATTTAGCATTTATAAAAGTTATTATGCATAAAAAGAATAGTTATTTGTGAGAAATAATTAATTATATTAACATATTTAACACCTAATTTATTGATATTGGTGATATATATATATATATATATATATATATATATATATATATATATATATATATATATTTTGTTTTCTTCTTCTTTTAAAACTTATTTTATTGATACTGGTGATATATATATTGTTTTCTTCTTCTTTTAAAACTTATGATTTTGTAGTATGACAAAAAAAAAAAAAAAAAAAAAAAAACTAACAACCTTTCACATCATTATTATGTTTTGAATTGATAAAATAACATATATCTTAACTAATTTCAATGGTATTGCATACTTATGCCAAACTCATTTCTTCTCCTCCATAATTCATAAACGCATATAAGAATGAAATTCAAAACAAATCCCTAAAGTTTAATTTATTAATTGTTTTATTTGAATATTTAACTTTTTATATCATTTATTTTACATATTTAATTTAGAACTTTAATTTTTAATTTAATTTAATTTTTATATTTAGTTTTGTATATAACTTATTTATATGTTTATAACTTTTTTGTGTTTTATCTTATATATTTATATTAATATTTTTTATATATCATAAATTTATAATAATAAATAAAATTGATAGAAAACTAAAGAAATAACTAAATACAATAATTATGTTTCTTAAAAATACTTAAAAAATAAAAAATACATTTCTAATTATAATAATTAAAAATACATCTCTTACAATAAATAAATAAAAATTGTGTAGTATAATTTACGTTTATTTAATTATGTTTAATTTGTTCTTTTATATGCATAAATTATTGATTTATAATTAATTTTATCATAATTTTCTTTAATGAGTGTGGGTTTGAAAATGTATTGGGTTGAATTTGTAAAATTGATAAATATAAAGATAGTTATTGAAAAAGTTAAAAAAGATGATGTAAAATGAAATATTTCTAAAATATTTATTTGAGTTCGAAAATGAATTTTTGAGTTGGAAATAAATTGAGTTTTTGGTTGAAAATAAATTACTGTTTAATTTAATGTGATATTTTCTGTATTTTGAGTTTGAGAATAAATATATAAACAAAGTGAGTTATAATATATTTTTAACATTTACACCGTTTAGAGTTCAATAATATATATATATATATATATATATATATATATATATATATATTTTATATCATATGCAAATTTTTAATTAATTATATATAGTCTATATATTTAACTTTAACAAAGATTAGGTTAGTTAAGCTATCCTCTTATGTTATATGATCTATATATTTAATTTGAAATATTTTATTAAATTCGAGTATATTTTCATCAAAATGATTAACTTATGATAAATTGTCAAATATATTGCGTTTTATAAGAAAAACTAATTTCCATTTCAATAAATCTGTATCTAATACTATTTAGAGTAGATTGAATTTTATCATGTAATATAAAAAGTAGTTTTAAATTAGGTTAATTACTATATCATAAATTTCTATGACTTGATCTCATCACTAAAAAAAATATAATTATGTGATTTTTGTAATGGATAATTGGTATTTGTTTTGGGTTAAAATTTGTATCAAGTCTCAAATTGCTTCTTAATATTATATATATATATATATATTGTGAAATTTTGTTTAATATATTATTAAATAAATATAAAATGCATCATTTCAGAAATTAATAGTTATTTTTTTTTAATTCTTTATGATATATTTTTAATGAATTTTTTCTATTTCAAATTTTATTTAAAAATATTTTTAAAAAATAATATAAACCATAAGTTTAAGATGTCATTAAATTATAAATATTTTAATTTTTATTACAAAATATCTTATCATATTAAAACAATAATAACTAAATTTAAATAGAATACAAAATAAATCATTAAAAAATAAGTTAGAATATAATTGACATATTTTAAATAGTTTATTATTTTAATTTATAATATTATTGTATAATAAAAGGTTATGTTATTTTAAAAAATAAAAACAGATATCTTTTTTAAAAAAATGTTAAAATATATTTAAATTTAAAAAAAATATATATATATACTAATTATTCTTCATTATTCAAGATATTCTATGGTTAGAAATGTTTCTACATGATTTCCTAAATAAATTTAGGGGTTCAAATTTCTCTTTTATGATGATATTGACGAAACCCTAATTTAATGTTGTTTTATTATTGGCTTATCTCCAAGAATTATTATTATCCTGTCCCAATTTAAAATTGTTTTTCTTGGCTTACCTCAATTATAATTAATTATGTTCACTCGTTAACTTATTAACATTTGAAAGTAAATTAATTACCGTAGTTATTTTATAAACATATATATGATTTATCAATAGAACAAGACAACAACTAATATTGATTCAAATTATAGGAATTGGATTGTTACCAAATAAAATAGCTAGTTATAGAATGTCAATCATAAGGGTTATTCATTGATTAGTCATATTTTTGTTGTGATTTTAAATTACTCTAATTATTTTTTATTATGCATAAATTATTTTTAATATATACATATATATATATATATATATATATATATATATATATATATATATATATATATATATATATATATATATATATATATAAATTGTGTTTCAATTGTCAAGTTTAGTTGTCATAGATGATGACATAAATTGATAAGCACACTGCAAATGGTCTAATTAGTTCAATAAGTGTTCATGATACTTTCATACTTAATAAATTAGTTGACCCAGACTTTTGAGAGAAAATATTTTATACATGAGATGCAATTTTTCAATAAAAATAATATTATTTAAATAGATGAGAATGTAAAAACTTATCTCACTTTGCTTTTGTAAATTTTGAGATAACTGTAGATCGCAATGTGATAAGTATGATATAGCATGAGTGAAATTTAAAAAGTTTGTTAAACATAAAAACAAAACTTCTTTTATCACATAGGTGTTGGCTCAATTAAGATAAAGCTAACACAATGAAAGGATGTAAACACAACTCATAAACAGTCATCATCATATACAATAGTTCAATCATCAATAGTAAAATTTAAAGTCAAACATGTGAGGAGGTGAGGATGCGACGTAAATATAATAGTTGAGATTCGAGAATTGCAGATTGAGTTTTAAGAAATACATATTGAGATTATAAAACAGAGTAAGGGTAGTCAAAGATAAATCTCACAATAAAATCATAATTTTAAAATTGTAGGTCTTATATGATTTTGTTGTTTGTTATGTAATCTTTATTTGTTTGTTTCCAATGAGATACTCTAGGGTTGTTGTTTGTCGTCCTTCAATCCAAGCTAGGATATGGAATGTCTAATTTTGATTTTGACATTTTCTTTCACATTTGAACTTTTTAATGAAATGACGCTAAATAATTATTATTTTTAATTAGAAAGTTGTGAATTTAAATATTTTCATCAAACTTCTAATATTTAATCAAATTATTAAATATTAAGGTTAAGATGGTTAAAGCTAAATTTAAAATTTTGTTTTTGTAAGTGACTTTTTGAAAGGTAGTCTTATACAAAACATAGATTTGATCACTTTAAGACCTGCTCATTATTAAGTATCAATTACAATAATTTTGAATTTGAATCCTCCAAAGGATAAGAATCATGAATTAAGCACGAAACATTTATATTTGTATGAATCATAAAAAAAAAAAAGTGTTATTAATTAATTTAGATATAAAATAAAGTTCATAATCTTTCACCTTGAAGAAGGGACGTTGCCCCCACCCTTATAATAACTCTCTTAAACACTTACTTGGTAATATCGTAATACAATCTGTTGGCAATGGTCACTTAAAAATAAAAATAAAAAATCTCTCAAAAGTGTGAATTCTTCGTTTATACTATTTTTTATTAATTTTAAAAATACTAATATAGATGATGTATTTGGCTTAGTTGATTAATTATGTTTATTATATATAAAGAGTTCAAAGATTGCATCACCCTAGGATAAGAGAATCATTTATTAGAGTACTACTATGTATGACAAATCTAATTCTCAAATATTTTGACAAGAATAACAATCATTAAACATCAAAACTTTTTTTTTTTTTGTACATGCAGTTATAAAATAAAACTAACATTCAAAAAAAACTCTATGCATGAAAATTATATGGAAGAATTTCTAGTCAAATAAATTTGAATCAACCTATGTTTGACCGTTCAAATGCCAGTGGTATTTTTTGTTATCCAATGAAATTTAAACATTTTGTTTTCTCTTGATTGAAGGATGTTAAATGCTAGGGCTGCTTCAACATGTAAGTTCTATTTCATTCCTTCTTGTTGATGGTAAAGATTTTGCTAACTATTATCAAACAGTGGTTATATAATAATTAGTTATTTAATTTCTTTTTTATTTAAGTTAAATTAAACATAATTTTTTTTCAAAATTCTATGTCCTTAATTTATATGGCGGAATTCTTCTCCACACATTTGTCAAACTTATATTTATATAAATAAAAATTATATATAAAATTTATTTCAAACATTTTTTTCCTACGTATTATTAACTAGAGTAATACACCATCCTCTTCTCCCTCTTTTTTTTCCGATTAACACAGGACGCCGCTCTTTTTTCGCTTTGCCTCTCGTACCCACCAACAACTATTCCTCTATTAGCAACCCTCATGAGCCATTAAAACCCTTCATTTGCGTTACTCTTATCGGTGCCATCAAGTTTCTTCCCTCCAACTACCTCACCTGAAAACTTCAAGTTGAAGCTCACCTCGATGACATTTTAATTCTTTTAATACAATATTAGAAGCTAGAGAATTTATGAGAAAAAATTATTAAATATATCAAATCAAATAAATCCAATTTGTATATTACAGAGGATACTCTGGAAAATGCAAAACGGCCAAATCAGTTCCATGAGAAATTTAGATGAATATATTAGTAATAAAAATGTTCCATTGAGAAAATACAATACCTATTATTCAGGATGCCTCTCAGATCATGGGTTACTTTTTGACCTTCTCAGTTGCGTTGAGATGCAAGATTTTAATTCATTTGAATTTACGCCAGGTCGTGCAATATCCTTGACTTATGAAGATGGTAAGTTAATACCAAAGCAAAGAGTGATATCTATTATCAAATATATAGCATAATTAATCAAACTAGTGAAAACTATGATGGCGATTATGTATTACGAATCACAATCTGAGTCTATATGGAAGGGAAAAAAATGGATTGTCCTTCCCCATCTTCAGATGATAGAGATAGCTTACTTTCTTCAATCATTCGAGGACAATCGAGTGAGATCGAGCCACTAAGAGCTAAAGTCTTCAGTTATCGTAAGCGAAATTATCCCACCCATACCACAACACTCAAACCATCTAGAAAAGAGGTGAAACGCTTCATGCATGGTTGCTGATGCCGAGACAATATTGATCGATAACGTTCATAAACCTTATGCAACTGGTCTCTTAATGGCTCGTCCTGGTGAAGAGTTCAATGATATTATGGTTGATATTATAATTCTACCATCTTTGGTAATACTAATATCACCACCAGGTCCACCATTAGAACAATACATAGGTCCATCTCCTGGTCCAATAGATCGAATTTTATCATCAAAACTGTGTCTATCAAAAAGTGAAAAAAGCGTTGATTGGGATAATTCTTTCTATCATGATGAATAGGAATTCTTTTAATAATTTCATTATATCATCATTTTCAACTATAGGTTTAAGCTTTGTCAAAAGACTCTCTTTGAATTTGTCATATGAAACTTATAAACCCTTGAGATAGGCCCTTCTATCGATCGAATATAATTATAATAATAATTTCTATCGAATTTGAAGCCAAAGGTAAGAAGATTCAATTTTATAGTACTAGTATTTAACAATACTCCAGATACAAATATAGTTTTAAAATCACCCTCTAGAAAACCTAGATCCGACCAGATATCCAAAAGTAGGTATACATACCTTTCTGCTATCTAAAGAAAGATGAATGTCCTTCTTACCTTCTTTTCTCTAAAGGGCTGTGTAAGCACCTTGTACTTTTGAACATTCACTTACATACTTGGCATGTCTACTACTATATATTGAAACAGAATTTCAGTGTAGAACAAATTTGTCAAAATAAATAAAAAAAAAATGGAGAAAGGGACTCACAAGTATATAGGTGATTATTAATTTCAGAACCTAACTAAATAAAATCCTCCAGAATCAGGGCTTCAAACAAAACATTTAAGAATGAAACTTGAAGCCAACAAAAAGATCAAACCAATTTAACTTTTAATGATAAAACCACCCAACCAAACAAGTTGATTCAGATAGATTAATTAGGACTCGGATTGCATACAAAGAAAAGGGAAGTGGTAAAAAAAAATGGTTGCTTTCGAGAGGCATAACAGGAGCTTCAACCCTAAATATTGTGAAAATCATTTTGATTGGTAGCTGAACCCAAGTTTCTTCTTTTAAGCTTTGCTTCGTTGTTTGATATGGACAGTTTTCAAACTCGAATTCAATAGCTATAAAAACTTATATATGTCCCTGAAATTAAAACAGAAGAAAAGTCCCACATCGGAGAGGAGAACAAGTATAAGAAAACTAAGGAGGGAATAAATATGCTGCTTTGTTAATTATTTCAAACATGATCCTTCAGGCAGCAACAGAGATATGATGAGTGGTCAAAATCTCGCAACTTACTTGCGTGAAGGGTGTCCGCTCAAGCCTGGTTACGACAATTGGGCACCCTAATTTATAACCATCTGATCTCTATTTTAAGTTTATTTTTTTTATTAAAATTATTATATTTTATTATAAAATAATGATACTTTACTAATAATGTAGTTTTATTTTATTTAGAGGTATATAGTTTGTTAAGCATTTTTTTTAATTGTTATAATTTTGGAAATATTAATTTATTTAATCTATTAATATATTTTAAATTCTTAATGAGTATTCATGAAAAACATTCTTTTATATGTGACCAACTATTTCATCAACATCAATACATTTTTCATTGTTCAATCATTGGTGTTGTTTTATTGTTATATTTATCATGTATCTTTAAAGTCCTTTCTTATAAGAGTTTTTCAATTTTTTATTAATAATTAAAACTTTTGATCTTTTTAATTCTTGAAAAAATAAATGTAAAAATAAATTTGTTATTTAAGCGGTTGTCCAAACAATTACACAACTCCTTCTATATAAGTTTCACAATAATTTGTATTTAATAAAACTAACTAACTATTTAAACTAATCATAAGCACAATTTAAGAAATTTCCTTCTTTTTTTCAGCTATATTTGATATAGACAAATCAACAAGTCAAATTCAGTGAATTGTATTTTTTTTAATTGCAATTAATCTTTCTCTACGGCTGGAAAAGTTATCAAAATCTTATTTTAATCCAACAAAAGTCCCATTGTATCCGCAAACATATTCTTAAAAGAAGCCAATTTAACATTTTTCATTTTCAACCTTGAAATGTGAGAGTGCCTTACAGTTCAAGTTCAAGCAGCATTTCAGGTTTGCTGAAATAAACAAATTTATTGATAACATGTAGACTGCCACAACAAACAGATAAATTGGCACCAGAATTAACCACCTGCTCCAGGACAAAGTAGAAACAAATATTATAAAGCCATCGAAAAAGAAAAAAATCTGAAGAAACTATTTTGAGACTATTTTATAACCAACATGGATTAGGATAGGCAAAAGATCTTTACCGAACTTTTGGAAAAGAACAGGTCGCTCATTCAAAAATGCTTGCTTGTCCAGATTTATTTGAACATTTTGATTCCTCCCTAAGGCAGGGAGAAGTACATGAAGCAACCTTAGAACTTCATGAACCTGAACTGGCAAAATAGGATTCATTCTTAGGCTAAGGTGTCTGAGAGACAAGGATATTTATAAAAAACAACACACCAGATTCTGGACTACAGAAATCACAAAATTAGAATGAATCATGGTATATGTAGTCTCATCAGCAGATATCCTGTTTTAAAATATAGTGTATACGCTACACATACACCTTTTTACTAGTAGAAAAGTTACTTCTTTGAAGCAAATATTGGATAGAAATGCTGTGAAAAAATTGTAACTTAAGTAGTTGGGTTAGCATTATCTAGCTCCATCTTTTTGTCAAAATGGGTAAGTTAAATCCCCGTAATGGGAATTCTATGATCAGTTCAATTAAATTAGGAGAATTACTTGGTGATGTTTTCAGAAAAAGAAAATTGGAGTAGATAAGGTGGTTCTGCATTTCAAGCCTATAAGATGTGTGGCTTGAGCAATCACTCCGTGATCACAGAAAGTCTTGAGTCCTTGTGGAAAAAAAATGATTTGTTGAAGATCTAATATAAGAGAATTTATGGTTGTTCTTTTCCTCCTTCCCTACTCTTTCAACTTTGATCATGGAAACAAACACAATATGTGAGCAAGTCACTTGATGTAGATGCTAGTGCTACCCAGAGCCTCTTCATGGTATTTTTCTTGACGAATCCAAAGACGCTTCAGTTCCCCCATATCTTCTTAGATAAATCATAACAAGTCTGGTCTTGAGCTTTTGAGAAGAAAGTTCTATCATCATCATTGTTACGATTTGTCTAAAAAGTGTTGACTGTCTTATCTCATAAAAATTACACGTAAATGATATATGAAAATAATACAATGATAATAAAACAATACAACAGATTATTTAAGAAATGAAGAAAAAATCTTCTCGTTTGCTCCGAGGCCTGTGAAATCACAGTTCCCTTAAAACAGTTTCACCGTCTCCCGTTTGTGCTGGAGAGTTTCGTCGGTGGCTGCTTCCCAGGGTACAACGGAACCTGCAATGATTTAGCACAGAAAACCACTGCAACAGCGAACTAAACAAAAGTACCTGAATCACAATCACCGGGTTTCGCACAGAAATGATCGAGTCAAGAAACTCGAAGAACGCTCACAAGAACACTCACAAGAATACTCACAAGAACAAGAAAAGACTTTAGAATTCTAGAGAGAAGTGATAAGATAATGTGTGGAGAAGAATACAATGTGAAGGGATATTTATAGTTGAAAATTAAACTCATAATCAATTCTTTAATCCAACGGTCACTAATCCATCATCCATTCATCCAACGGTTATCGTTGCTTGCCTTTTCATTATCTTTGCAAGTTACATCCTACAATAAATATTTTGTAGTTACAATGGCAATTAACATCATTTGTTAATTGCCTCATTCAAGACATTTATGTTAATTGTAACAATTAACAAATTTAATTCACAATGAATTTGATGTGAATTTCATTTGGATGAAATTTCACCTTAATTCACATTTGAATTTCATGTGAATTTCATTTGGATTAATTTCACTTTAATTCACATTTGAATTTTATGTGAATTTCATTTGAATTAATTTCACTTTAATTCACATTTGAATTTCATGTGAATTTCATTTGGATTAATTTCACTTTAATTCACATTTGAATTTGGTGTGAATTTCATTTGGATTAATTTCACACTTAATTCACATTTGAATTTGGTGTGAATTTCATTAGCCCAAATGTCATTTCCATTTAACTAATGGAATTAGTTTAATTCCAACAATCCCCCACATTAATGGAAATTGAAAGATTAACCCGGTGAAAGGTTCAACAGTTGAATTTTACATAGGATAGGTAGGTGTAACCCTTTGAACCTTCCCTTATGAAAGTATATAACTTTACTAGCCGATTAGTAGACTCGATGTCCTTGAACTATTCTGCCTTTTGTGTAAACGATTACACACTTTCACATAAAATTCTTCCTGATACATGTCAGTTCTCATGATTGTGTTCGTTTTGGCCATGAACACTCGCCTGGTTCAGTGAGAGGGTCTAGAATTGAGCCGTGCAATTCTTTCGAAGCGGCCCCACTTCTCTCTCACATAGGTGATCTCTTTATTCATAAAGAATCATTAAAAACCTGTGTGCTTATCCTTTCCCGAAATGCTATTTTATCGTAGGATTTTTACCCATAGCAATCTACCAAGTTTAGTACAATTAGGTTGTCCCATTGAACCTAGTTCTTGGGATCTCCAGTCATCATAGGTTGGGTTTCCCTTCATACTAACTTATTGTAGGCTTAAGTCCCATTCCTTGTGAGGACTTTAACACCAACTCTCTATTTAACCCTTTGGTTAGCGGATCCGCAATATTATCTTTTGATTTTACGTAATCAATTGAGATAATTCCAGTAGAGAGTAATTGTCTAATGGTATTATGTCTACGACGTATATGTCTAGACTTACCATTATACATATGACTCTTAGCTCGTCCAATCGCAGATTGACTATCACAATGAATAGAAATTGCTGGTACGGGCTTAGACCATATTGGAATATCTTCTAAGAATAGACGTAGCCATTCAGCTTCTTCACCACATTTGTCAAGAGCTATAAATTCAGATTCCATCGTGGATCTTGCAATAACAGTTTGTTTAGAAGATTTCCAAGATATAGCAGCACCTCCAAGTGTAAATACATATCCACTTGTTGACTTAGAGTCTTTCATATCTGAAATCCAATTAGCATCAGTGTACCCTTCGATAACAGCAGGATGTCTCGTGTAGTGCAGACCATAATCACGAGTATTTCTTAAATACCTAAGTAATCGTACAATGGCTTTCCAATGATTATTACCCGGATTACTCGTGTATCTACTTAGTTTGCTTACTGCATAGGCTATATCTGGTCTTGTACAACTCATTAAGTACATTAGACTCCCAATTATTCGAGAATATTCTAATTGAGATACACTCTCTCCGCGATTTTTAGATAGATGTTGACTCGTATCTATCGGAGTCTTAGCCAATGCAGAATCATCATTGTTAAATTTTTCGAGGATTTTATCCACATAATGTGACTGACTTAGAACTATCCCTTCCGATGTTCTAATCACTTTGATTCCAAGAATCACATCAGCCAATCCCATATCTTTCATGTCAAATTTTGAATTTAACATATCTTTAGTGGATTTAACCATTTTATCATCACTTCCAATGATAAGTATGTCATCTACATAAAGACATAATATGACGTAACCATTTTTTGTGTCTTTAATATAAATACATTTATCACATTCATTGATCTTAAATCCACTTGAGATCATAGCATGATCAAATTTCTCATGCCATTGTTTTGGAGCTTGTTTTAAGCCATACAATGACTTAACTAATTTACAAACTTTATTTTCTTGCCCTTGAGAAGAAAACCCTTGAGGTTGATCTATGTAAATTTCTTCTTCCAAGTCTCCATTTAAGAAAGCTGTTTTTACGTCCATTTGATGAACTTCTAGATTGCGCAAAGAAGCAATCGCAAGAATTAATCGAATAGAAGTTATTCTCGTAACTGGAGAATATGTATCAAAATAATCAAGACCTTCTCGTTGGCGATATCCTTTTACCACCAGTCTTGCCTTATATTTATCAATTGATCCATCAGCTTTCATTTTCCTTTTGAAAATCCATCGGCAACCTAGTGGTTTATTTCCCGGAGGAAGATCCACTAGTTCCCATGTATGGTTTTGCAAGATAGATTCTATCTCACTATTAATTGCCTCTTTCCATTGAGGCCCTTCAGACGAGTTAATTGCCTCATTATACGTTTGAGGTTCACTTTCCATCATGAAAGTAATAAAATCTGGACCAAATGATTTTTCGGTTCTAGCTCGTTTACTTCGTCTAAGTTCAACCTCAACTTCATTCTCCTTTTCTTGTTCATCTAGTTCAAGAAATCCTTTTGGAGAACGTTGTTCTTCATTAGACTTATATGGAAGTACATGTTCAAAGAACGATGCATTTCTCGATTCCATTATCGTATTCTTATGAATATCCGGAATGTCCGATTTAAATACAAGAAAACGATAAGCACTACTGTTATGTGCATATCCAATAAATATACAATCAACAGTTTTTGGTCCAACTTTCACCTTTTTAGGTAATGGTACGGCTACCTTAGCTAGACACCCCCACATTCGTAAGTATTCATATGATGGTTTTCTTTCATGCCATAATTCATATGGACTCTTATCTAGCTTCTTTCGTGGAACCTTATTTAAAAGGTAATTAGCTGTCAAAATAGCTTCTCCCCACATGTTATGTGGTAGACCAGAACTTAATAGAAGTGAATTCATCATTTCTTTTAATGTTCTATTTTTTCTCTCAGCCGTACCATTTTGCTGAGGAGAATAAGGTGCTGTCGTCTCATGGATTATACCATGTTGAGCACATAGCTCGGCAAAAGGAGATTCATATTCACCTCCTCTATCACTTCTTAACACCTTGATCTTTTTACCAAGTTGGTTTTCAACCTCATTTTTATAAAGAGTGAATTTTTCTATGGCTTCATCTTTACTTTTAAGAATATACACATAACAAAATTTTGTGTTATCATCAATAAAAGTAATGAAATATTTTCCTCCACCACGTGTTGGTGTTCCTTTTAAATCACACACATCTGTATGAATTAAATCAAGCGGTCTATTACTTCTTTCAACGTTTCGAAAGGATGATCTCGTCAATTTCGCTTCAACACAAATTTCACACTTGTGTTTCTCATTAATTTCGAATGTAGGTATACTATTCAATTTTATTAATCGATGCATCGAATCATAATTAATATGACCTAGTCTACCATGCCATAAAATGGAAGACTCCAACAAATAAATAGAAGACTTATTCTTTTCATTCATACTTGGCTTAACTGCCATTACATTTAGCTTAAAAAGCCCATCAGTAGCATAACCTCTACCTACAAACATTCCACCTTTGGATAAAATAATTTTATCCGACTCAATCACAATTCTAAAACCATGCTTACTTAGAAGAGATCCGGATATCAAATTTTTCCGAATCTCCGGAACATACAACACATTAGTCAATGTTAAATCTTTCCCTGAAGACAACCTTAACACCACTTTTCCTTCACCTTGTATGTCAGAAGTGGCAGAATTCCCCATGAACAGCTTTTCACCATTCTTCACTTCTTCGAGGCTTGAAAATACATCTTTGTTGGAGCAAACATGTCTTGTAGCTCCTGTGTCAACCCACCACTCTCGTGGATTAGACCCCACCAAGTTAACCTCAGATATCATCGCACATAGATCCATGTCCGATAATCCTTGAGTCAAGTTAGCCTCTCGAACTCTTCTCGGCTTCTTGCACTCGGAAGATCTATGGCCCATGCCATTGCAATTGAAACACTTGCCAGTGAACTTCTTAGAGATTCTGATATTATGAGAACTATACGTATACAATATAAAATCTAGGTTTGACAGTACCTTAGTAACTGCCGATAAGATGTGTCAATAAGATGAGAGATTAGAGAGTAGAGAATGAGAATAATTGCAGATCTGCAATTGATAGGAAGAAGAGATTGAATTAGAAGAGAGATTAGACGAGATGTAGAATGGGAATAGGAAGAGTTAATCAGGATTACCTGAAGAGTCAATTCATCAGTCGTGGTTTCGAATCCAGTTTAGCAAGTATTTAAGACAGAATCATTCACCCCTTTACAGGACTCTCTAACTGCCTTTGCCAGCTGGCAAGACCAGCTGTTACTACCCTTCTGTTATAACTAATGCAGTTACTCAACTGCTACAAGACCTTTCATATGCTGTGTAACAACTTATTCCAAACTAAAAGACCTGCTGTGTGAATACAGCTTATTAACAACGAAATTACCGAAATTACCGAACCTGCCGACTTCGTTAACAATCCGTCGACTTATTAAGAGTTAGAAACCCTAACCCTAAAATCCTCTCGTAACATTAGCCTCCCCATCAACACTTGTTCGCCCACGAACAAGTTGATTGAAAGAAGCTGTGTCTCCCACCGTCAACACAAATTGAGGATACTTTGTCATCAACCATGACTCTTCCTCCCCGCTAGCATCATCATCTGAAGCGTTAGACCACCTGATCAGGAATTGTCCCATACTGACTCCATCCTTCCAAACAATTCTCTCATCTAGAATTGCCACTGGTTCCACAAGGCTGTCCTCTTGTAGGATAGGAATATGAGGATTGGCTACTGCATTTCCCCTCGTAACATTAGCCTCCCCTTCAATATTTGTTCGACGAACAACACAATTAAAAGAAGAAGCCAACTTATTTCCAACAAACCAAAGTTTTGGAAATTCATGTTCCAACCAAGATTCATTCTCCCCTGTAGATAATAAATGAAGGTTTAATTGACACTCCCAAGTATCTGGTGGCTCTTCAAACCACACAAATTGTTTCAAAATATCTCCCAATTGTAAGGCATAAGAACAATTGCAAAACTCTGCATCTGGTGGTTCTTCAAACCATAATAAGTAGTTGCATCTCATCCATGTTTTATACCATAAAAAGCAAGATCCAACATAAGGTCTCAAACTGACAGTCTGCGCTCCCTCTTTCAAACAAATTTGGTGATCATAGCTTCTATTAGGAGGTAAACCGGTTGGCTCTTGGAACAAATCGTTAAACTCATAAAGAAGATCTCTTATCTGATTCTCTATATCCGTCTCGGGTAATGAAGCCAGGAATGAAAACAATTCTGTATTATTATCTTCTTGATGTATGATACTCAACATAGCCACCTTTGCTCCCTTTCTGATTGTAGTTCCCAAGGTTCGGCCTTCTAACATTTCCACTTCCTTGGTAGTATGACCGTGTAAATTCACCATTCTTCCTGATTGTTGAAAGGACATTACCAATCCATTAAAATCCCAATTTAGATTACCCAAGGTTGACAGCCATTCGATCCCCAAAATGATATCATATTTTGGTATGGACATCAGTCTTGCATTAACAACAAAATCCTCACCCTGGGAAGACCATTTCAAACCCCTGCATTCACTGCTGGTTATTAACTGATGCCCGTTCGCCACTGTTACAGTTAACGGTCTTGTAGGAGATGTGACAAACTCAGTACCTCGAATTGCCCTAGGATTCACAAAATTATGTGTGCTGCCTGAATCCACCAACACATATACAGTGTTCTTACCCACATTGCCTTTGATCTTCATTGTCTCAAATGTGGTAGCTCCTTCGAGGCTCACTGCCAATGCCTCTACTGTTATTTCTTCTGTTTCTGTTCCGTCAATATCATCCACTTGACTTTCAGCTTCCATCACTTCAATACTCATAACTACAGGCCCAGACTTACATCTATGCCCATATTCCCACCTTTCTTCACAATAGAAACATTGATTCTTCTTTCTTCGTTCATCCAAAGTTTTCTGGTCGATATTAACCCTTCGAGAACTCTGATTAGTGACTGCTGGTTTCGACAATGCTCCCTCATTAACAGCACTAATAGAAGTACTCGTACCTGATCGATTATAGCCTCCCAAGTAGTTGCTTCTACTGCCAAATACAAGTTGCTTAGGATTGGGCAGTAGAGGACTCCCTTTATTTGCTAGATAGCCCCGGCGTACCAATGAATCACACACTGCCTCTTGCAATTTAATATTTGTTCTCTCTTGCAGTTTAGCCATTCCCATAGCCTCCGATAATGATCCCGGTTTTTGAATTCTGATTGGATTTGCAATCTCCTCTTTCAATCCGTTTAAATAACCTTTAATCGAGTACTCTTCCGTAAGGTGTGGTAACTTGTAGATGACGTCCAAGTAATTCTTACCAAATTCCTTAACCGAAGCTGACTGTTTAAGATCTTTCCATTCGTCTAACGGATCATCAAATTCACTCGGACCAAACTCTTTTAGTACCAGCGCCTTTAACTCCTGCCAAGTCATAGCTCTTCCCGGTAACCTGTGTTGTAGATGAGAACTGAACCAACATCGGGCTCTTCCTTTTAAGTGTGCACAAGCATATTCTAATTTTGATTCTTCCAATGTGTGATCCACCTGAAAGAACATTTCCACTTCATATATCCAATCATCTACCTCCTCGCCATTAAATTTCGGGAAATCCATTTTTGATAGTCTCGTCGGTGGTTGATACATATAATCACGTGGTTCTCTATCTTCAGGATGTTCACCTCGATATCTTCTTTCTTCACCACGTCTGCGATCAGGTTGGCGTCCACCTCCGTATTCACCTCCACCTTCACCTCTCGGATCTGGATTATTGCTACTGGATGCTGGAGTTAGCCGTATAAGTGCATCGTTCATTGAAGTCATCATTGCCTCCATCCGATCGAAACGATTTTCTTGCGCTTGTAAGCGTTCTTCCTGCGCCTGGCTACGGCTACGTATCTCATTCAGTTCTCCTTCCATTCGCGTTTCCACCATAATGCCAAGAAAGTTGCTCTGATACCAATGATATTATGAGAACTATACGTATACAATATAAAATCTAGGTTTGACAGTACCTTAGTAACTGCCGATAAGATGTGTCAATAAGATGAGAGATTAGAGAGTAGAGAATGAGAATAATTGCAGATCTGCAATTGATAGGAAGAAGAGATTGAATTAGAAGAGAGATTAGACGAGATGTAGAATGGGAATAGGAAGAGTTAATCAGGATTACCTGAAGAGTCAATTCATCAGTCGTGGTTTCGAATCCAGTTTAGCAAGTATTTAAGACAGAATCATTCACCCCTTTACAGGACTCTCTAACTGCCTTTGCCAGCTGGCAAGACCAGCTGTTACTACCCTTCTGTTATAACTAATGCAGTTACTCAACTGCTACAAGACTTTTCATATGCTGTGTAACAACTTATTCCAAACTAAAAGACCTGCTGTGTGAATACAGCTTATTAACAACGAAATTACCGAAATTACCGAACCTGCCGACTTCGTTAACAATCCGTCGACTTATTAAGAGTTAGAAACCCTAACCCTAAAATCCTCTCGTAACAGATTCCTCCTTTAGGATTAAGGCTCCGGTTTTTGACAAAAGAATTGTGTTTCTTCTTGTCTTTACCATGCTCAACCACATTTGCTTTAGCCACATGTTGACTAAAGTATTTTTTTGAGGCGCTTTTATTTTCCTCTTCAATGCGTAGACGAATCACCAATTCTTCTACGTTCATCTCCTTTCGCTTGTGCTTAAGGTAGTTCTTGAAATCGTTCAAGACGGTGGCAACTTCTCAATAATAGCAGCCACTTGGAAAGTTTCTCCCAAACTCATGCCCTCAGCATGAATTTCGTGCAAAATAACTTGGATCTCTTGAACTTGTTTAATGACCGGTCTTGAATCTACCATTTTGTAGTCCAAAAATCGACCGACCATAAACTTTTTTGCACCCGCATCTTCTGTTTTGTACTTACGTTCAAGAGATTGCCATAGTTCTTTGGCCGTATTCTTTTCACTGTACACATTGTACAATGAATCTGATAAGCCATTCAGCACGTAATTTCTGCATAAGAAATCTGAATGGTGCCAAGCATCAATGGCCGAAGCCGCTTGCACATCAACTTTCGGATGCACGTTTGCATCCGACGATGAAGCCACGTTTGGCTCATCGATTTTGGGAGTGGGAGGATCCTCCGTGAGGAATCGCGCAAGACTTAGGGTCGTGAGGTAGAAGAACATCTTTTGTTGCCATCTCTTAAAGTTTGATCCATCAAACTTTTCTGGCTTATCTAGATGGTTAGCTGGAACTGGCATCCTCATGTTAGAAGCAGGTGTTTCGGTAGTCATTCTGAATCACAAAACCAGAAACGTGTAAGAATCTGAGATAAGTAATATTTGCTGACTGTTTTAAGATTGTTGACTGTCTTATCTCATAAAAATTACACGTAAATGATATATGAAAATAATAAAATGATAATAAAACAATACAACAGATTATTTAAGAAATGAAGAAAAAATCTTCTCGTTTGCTCCGAGGCCTGTGAAATCACAGTTCCCTTAAAACAGTTTCACCGTCTCCCGTTTGTGCTGGAGAGTTTCGTCGGTGGCTGCTTCCCAGGGTACAACGGAACCTGCAATGATTTAGCACAGAAAACCACTGCAACAGCGAACTAAACAAAAGTACCTGAATCACAATCACCGGGTTTCGCACAGAAATGATCGAGTCAAGAAACTCGAAGAACGCTCACAAGAACACTCACAAGAACAAGAAAAGACTTTAGAATTCTAGAGAGAGAAGTGATAAGATAATGTGTGGAGAAGAATACAATGTGAAGGGATATTTATAGTTGAAAATTAAACTCATAATCAATTCTTTAATCCAACGGTCACTAATCCATCATCCATTCATCCAACGGTTATCGTTGCTTGCCTTTTCATTATCTTTGCAAGTTACATCCTACAATAAATATTTTGTAGTTACAATGGCAATTAACATCATTTGTTAATTGCCTCATTCAAGACATTTATGTTAATTGTAACAATTAACAAATTTAATTCACAATGAATTTGATGTGAATTTCATTTGGATGAAATTTCACCTTAATTCACATTTGAATTTCATGTGAATTTCATTTGGATTAATTTCACTTTAATTCACATTTGAATTTTATGTGAATTTCATTTGGATTAATTTCACTTTAATTCACATTTGAATTTTATGTGAATTTCATTTGGATTAATTTCACTTTAATTCACATTTGAATTTGGTGTGAATTTCATTTGGATTAATTTCACACTTAATTCACATTTAAATTTGGTGTGAATTTCATTAGCCCAAATGTCATTTCCATTTAATTAATGGAATTAGTTTAATTCCAACAAAAAGATATGGGAAACTGAATCTAACGGAAGTTATAGCGCCAAGGTTTTGAGGAAAGAGAAGAATGTTGATGCCAAAGCTAACTTGGGTTCTCCTAACCTGGAGAGGAGTGTTGTACCCACTAATAAAACAAAAGGGCAAAAGAATATAGATATGGAGGTTGATCAATCTTCTGTTGTTGTTGTTGCTGCTGCTATTCCATCCAAGGCTGAACCATTCTATAGACAACCAGAACCAGAAGGCTCCAGCTTGGAAAAAGAAATTGTGAAATACGGTTCACAATTGATAACAGGTGCAAAGAAGTTAGAATTAGACAATAAGTTGGTGACATGTTTGTGTTGACAGGTTAGTTAATATAGAATTAGGTTATATAGTTTAGGGGTTGTTTAACATGAAGATTTTTGTTTTTCTTGAATCCCTGCAGTGGGGAGATGCTGAGTATCACCAAGAGACATTGGAAAACTTGAGGACTTCTTCTGAAAATTAGAGCTCCAAATGTGCATATTATTTAAGTTTGTATAATGTGGTGGTGCCTGTTTTCAATCTGATTGCTTGCAATGATGATTCTAATGGTATAGTCATGCGTTTGCTTGCTGTGTCTATTTCAGGTTATTATCTTAGATACAGTCGATGCAGAATTGCAGGTTGTCGAAGTCAATTTCTCTTCAGGAGGAGGATGCTAATTAAAGTTGTTCTCACTCCTGATAAAGGTCAAGAGACGTCTTCTTCTTCTGAGTTGCTACCCATCAACTTCCCTGGATTGGCAAAGGTTGAGGAGGAACATTGTTCTGGAGTGATGTAGGGGTTAATCAGCGTTGGTTGTGTTTTTACAGTCAATGAAGAAGGAAGAGGAGACACCATCTTTGTTTACAGGCATGCAGTGAAAAATCTACTTATGTTTGGCTAGAGGTAGTTTCTCTATCCCTTGATCATATCCATGTCTAGCAATATTAGTTTTTTTTTGTTTACAGGCAGTGAAAAATCTACTTCTGGTCATTTTATACATGTATTTGTTGACCACCTACAAATTGAATGGTGTGGGTTAGCTGCAGCTTCCTCTTGCTCATTGCTTTCCTTCTATTCCGGTGTATTCCTTTAACCCCTTTTGTTTATCATTAAACTTCAATGTCGACGCAGTTTTAGTTTATCATTAAACTTCAACATTGACGCAGTTTTTAGATTTATGAACTTGAGATAGGAGTCTTGTTATCAAACCTAATAATCGAGGATGTTAAACTTTTTGTACATATATTTTTTTGCTAATTGAATAGTTACTAGCATATAGCATGGACTTGTTTGGTTATGAGTTAGAATCACTTTTGATTGACTAATAGCTAGTTTTTATTGACATATAAGAGACTTTTAATTGATATTTTAGAATGAAAGAATCTAGATATTGTTAAATTCAATATTTATCCTAAATAGTTCCTATATTTAGCCTGCAATATCTTAGGATAAAGTGATGAAGGGGAAGAAGAAGGGGATCTTGCTATGCTATTTATGTGTTATTGTGGTGTTCAATTCTAGTTTCTTTAGATTTCCAATCATAGCGTTGGATGTTTCAATTTTTATTGCCGGAAACACAATCGATTTTGTCATTTACTGGAGGTTCAGCGTCATCTCAGGTCATTAGTACATGGGAGGTGAAGAACAAGATTGACTTTATCTCGCTATCATACACTCGACATGCAGAGGATGTTCATGAAGTAAGGAAGTAATTTCAACTTTACTTTCTTTCTTCATGCTATTGGTATAATCTTTAATCTTCTAAAAGGCTCGTGATTTCCTAGCAAAGCTAGGTGATCTTTCTCAAACTCAAATATTTGCAAAAATTGAGAATGTTGAGGTGAATGTCCTTGCAGCATATCTTTATGTATAAAACAAATTTTCTCCCTTTAGGGCTTAACCCATTTTGATGAGATCCTAAAAGAGGCAGATGGAATTATTCTTTCTCGTTGCAATCTTGGAGTAGAACTCCCACCTGAAAAGGTTTGCAGTTCATGTTTTGGAGTTTTACTTTGATTTTGATTTCATGACTCATTTATGATACTTTACACAGTTTCTATATTTTACTTCATGATATGTCATGCTTTGCAATATTTTGGAATAAGAATAGGAATAACCAAGAATTTAAGAATCTACATTTGTTATGATTTATAGATTATCTAAAAATGTAAGCTGATTCATGATGCAAAAAATAATTTGGAATAAGAATAGGAATAACCAAGAATCTAAATCTGTTATTTTTTGCTTATGGCTTCAAAGGCATTCCTGTTTCAAAAGGCTGCTCTTTACATGTGTAACATGGCTGGAAAGACCGCAGTGGTGACTCGTGTTAAAAAATAATTTGTATATTAAATGAAGCAACAAAAATCCTACTAGAATCTGAAAATCACTATCCAAAATATCTAATACCAAACTAAAAATAAAATTTTCTTTTAACTTTGCCATTTTTAATTAGATCGTGAATGTGGAAAAATACGAGTTTTTAAATAGGCTCTATGTGTTCCTAGATACACCTCTCTCCAAGTTTCCATTGTGAAGATGCCTAAGCAATGAAGACTCTTTTCATACCTGTCCATGTGTTCTGTCAACGGCGAACTCAGGACCGGGGACGAATGAATCGCAGTTCTTCCTGTGTACGGCGAAGACTTGAGTGGCTTGACGGATGGAAAGCATGTTGTGTTTGGACAGGTTGTTGATGGAATGGATGTTGTGAAGGCGATTGAGATAGTTGGATAGTCTGGTGGTAGCCTGGTAGGACTTCGAAGGCTGTTATAATTGTTGAGATAGATAGATTGTGGTCAGGTTGTTGCTTAAATCTTTGGATGCTGCTTATAGATCAATCTATCTATCGATTATGCTTTTATTTCATCTTCTTTTAATGATTCTTGGCTTTGTTTGCTAAGAGTCTAAGACTAAGAAATTGTGCTATGCTAAATTGCTAATGGTGATTATTATTATTATTATCATAAATCATGATCCAAGATATCTCTTCAGAATTACAGAACTTGATTACTGATAGAGAAAAATTTTCAATGATGTTTTAGGTATTGTATATTTGTTGGTATTTAGTTCATTATTTAGAAATTATTTCAGGTGAGTTGGTAGATAATAAGATAAATATCTAAAAAATGTCAAATGGATCTGATATATCCAATCTACCGGTTTATATCCGAATGTATATGTAGTGATAAAGTATAATCGATGCAAATGTTGAAATGTAATTTATCAAAAAAAAAAAAAAATACAACTCAATTCAAGATCATCTTTAACCATAATAATAAAAATCAAATTTAAATATGAGACTAACTCATTAATAAAAAAAATAGTAAGTAAATCATAAAAATTGAAATAGAATATAAAAGTGGTTTTTAAATTGCCACATTTTAATGTATGTTTTTTTTAGTGTATAGAGATTTATTTTTAAATCATAATTCAATTTTTAAATTGTTTTTTTTAGAAAACTGCATCTTCAATCCTTTAAATATATTTATGTATTATTCCAAACTAGTATGAACCAAGAATACTTGATTTGTCTGTTATAAGATGGGATTTAGAGTCTGAATTGAATATGATATCCACTACAATCTTATTTTTTTTAGACCTATTAACTAACTTAATTAGTTAATAAATTTTATTTGAAATTGTTATTATATTAATATTTTTATTTGATTTTGTTTAATTAGTTGTTTTAAAATTAATTAAAAAATATTGAATATGAATTATTAAAAAATAGAGTTGAATATTAAAATAGTTGTAAAATTGACCTAATATCTAATATTCAATCCATCTAGGTCGGCCCTGAGGATTGGGCCAATATGCAATTTAGATTTTGTGGTCATTTAAATAGTTGAATATTAATATCTGAATATGAATTATCGAAAAAATAGAGTTAATATTAAAATAGACATAATATCTTATATATTCAATCCGGCCGGATGTAAATTTAGATTTTGTGGCCATATTTTTTTTTATTTCATTTGTAATGAAATAAAAAAATGAGATAAATATATATATATATATATATATATATATATATATTTATATATATAATATGAAAAAAGAAAAATGGAAAAATGGAAAAATGGAAAAATAAGATTAATAATATAATATATAATTAATTATACTATTATATTTGAAAATTGGGGGCTATGCAACGATATATTTTGTATTATCAAGGGTCGGTCCTAAATCCGTTGGATACATGGTCTAGAATCTTGATTGAGTATAACCGATGTATTATGATTGTATTTAAATTTATCTAAAAAATTGACGCAATTCGTTCGTAATTATCCTAATTTATTGTATTTATTTCTATTAGAGGTGACAATTCATTTTGGGTTGGCAAATTCGAGTTGATAGGCTGACGAGTTGAGCGATATTAACCTAAACTTGACATGCTTAGTATTTTGTGTCAAAATCTCTAACCTGAACCCAATTTGTTTATTTCTAATTAGTGTTGACCCCATTTAATTAAAAATAAATAGGATTTTAATTAATTTATTAGATTTTTAACATAATATTTTGTAGCTTAGTGGTTCAAGATTAAGAAAACAAATTTTATTGGGTTATTAATTGAAATCTCATCAATAACATTTTTGTTAATAATTTGTTTTAACTAAAATTTAGGCATTAAATTGTTTTTCCACCGAATGGGACAGCCCAATTATTGAGGTCAACACTATTTGTAATCAACCTAAACCTGACTCAATTGACTTGGCTCAACTCGGATCCACAATTGATTTAACCCGATGTAAATAATATTACATATCTCTATTTCATATGAACAATGAAGTTAAATCACAACGAACAAAAATAAATAAATGTGTAACTCCAACGACAAAAAGCGACTTTCATAACTAGGAATAAGGATGACAATGGGTAGCCTACCTGTTGGGTAATGAAATACACATCCTTGAACCCGATCTTTATTTTATTACCCGACCCCGAGTATCGGCCCGACGGGTATCTCTAGGGGTGTTCATCGGTTCGGTTTTCGGGTTATTCGAGTTTCTCGGTTCGGTTTATTCAAATTTTTAATTTTTTTAGCCAATTTGAAAACCGAACTAAATTTGAATAAATTTTAATTAAACCGAACCGAATTTGAATTTAATATTTGGTTCGAATAATTCAAATTCGTTTTTATTTTTTGGAATTAGCATAACTCAAAATAAATTGCACCAAGCCATGAATTAAACTAGTGTCTGTCTATTCTACCACTAGACCACATATGCTTTTGTTTCATTTTTCTTTATTTGTATCCTCATCACCTATTCATTGGATACCCGATCTTTTTATAAATACCCTTTTATCCAATTAAAATATGATTTTTTATTTATTATTTTCTAAATATTATAATACAAATGAAAATATTATTTATTTGTATATTATTATGTTATAGAAGTTGAAAAATATTTACAGCTTTATTGTTATTACAATAACAAAGTTCAACAAAAACTAGAAAGAATAATGAAAGAATAATGAAAGAACACATTTTGTTATTAAAGAAAGATTAAGAGTACTGAGAACATAAATTAAAATTATGATGGGTTGGAGTGTGGTATAAATAATTAAATACTATATTTATTATAAATTTGTAATAATTGTATTGACTTAAATTTGAAAAGACATTTTAAATTTTTACAAATATATATTTTTAATATTAAATATTTCAGGTATAGGGTTTGGGTTTTTTAAAATTTTACAAATATATATTTTTAATATTAAACATTTTTCCCCAAACTCGATTTAGTAATCATTTTCACTTCATATCCCCGATCCCAATTTAAAATATCCGTACTTAAACCCGATCATCGGATATCCACGAATATCGGGTACCCATTGTCATCCTAACTAGGGATGTGTTGATGACTGCATAGTAGCGATGCACGGAACGACGAACCAATTCTGAAAAGGAAAAGAAAGTTTCGAACTTTTTGGATAGGGAAGAAAGTTGGAGCGAAAACGAGGAAAGAGTCAAGTTGAAAACTAAAGAAGACTTCGAATTTGTGTGTGAGAGGGCACACAAAACATCAAAAATAAAAATTTAAATAATTGATGAGTTTTTGGTCATTTCAGGTCGACCCGATTTTGACTAGTTTATAATCAAATTAAATGAATCGATCTTATTTCGACCCCAACCTAAAAACACATTACCCAAATCTATTTCTTTATTTTTTTTTAAAGGGTAAAAAGATTGTCTACCCTAATATTTGTCTATAAATCTACTTAAAGTACACTAACATGATGTTAGGGTTGTGGAACATATATATTTTTTTTTCTGTAATTTGGCTTTTACTAACATCTGAGCTCTTCATGGTATTTTTCTTGAAGAATCAAAAGATCGCTTCAGTTCTCCGTATCTTTTTTCGATAAATCGTAACACTTTTGGTCTCGAGCTTTTGAGAAAGTTCTATCATCACCATTGTTATTTTTCTTCAGATTTGTCATATATTTATTGTTCGGCTGAAGAAGAAGTATAAGTATATGACAAATCTCAAGAAAAATAACTCAACTCAAGACCAGACGTGTTACGATTTGTCTAAAAAGATATGAGGAGCTGAATCTAACGGAAGTTATAGCGCCAAGGTTCGAGGAAAGGGAAGAATGTTGATGCCAAAGCTAAAAAAGCAAACTTGGGTTCTGCTAACCTTTGAGGAGTGTTGTACCCACTGATAAAACAAAAGGGCAAAAGAATATAGATATGGAGGTTGATCAAAATGCTGTTCTTGTTGCTGCTGCTGCTATTCCATCCAAGACTGAACCGTTCTATAGACAACCAGAACCAGAAGGCTCGAGCTTGGAAAAAGAAATTGTGAAATACGGTTCACAATTGATAACAGGTGCAAAGAAGTTAGAATTAGACAATAAGTTGGTGATAGGTAGGTTAGTTAGTATAGAATTAGGTTATAGTTTAGGGTCTGTTTGACTATGAAGAGTTTTGTTTTTCTTGAATCCCTGCAGTGGGGAGATGCTGAGCATCACCAAGAGACATTGGAAAACTTGAGGGCTTCTTCTGAAAATTAGAGCTGCAAGAAGCTGTGTGCAAAGTACTGTGCATATTATTTAACTTTGTAAAATGTGATGGTGGTGCCTGTTTTCAATCTGATTGCTTGCAATGATGATTCTAATGATATAGTCATGCGTTTGCTTGCTGTGTCTATTTCAGGTTATTATGATGGATACAGTCGGTGCAGAATTGCAGGTTGTTGAAGTCAATTTCTCTTCAGGAGGAGGATGCTACTTAAAGTTGTTCTCACTACTGATAAAGGTCAAGAGACGTCTTCTTCTTCTTCTGAATTGCTACCCATCAACTTCCCTGGATTGGCAAAGCTTGAGGAGGAACATTGTTCTGGATTGGCAAAGTTCAATCAGCATTGGTTGTGTTTTTACAGGCAATGAAGAAGGGAGAGGAGACACCATGTTTGCTTACAGGCAGTGAAAAATCTACTTCTGTTTGGCTAGAGGTAGTTTCTCTATCCCTTGATCATATCCATGTCTAGTAATATTAGTTTTTTTTGTGTGTTTATAAAAGAGTTGATTTCTTTATAATGAAACTAGCTAGAGCTGAGGTTTTATCTGAGTTGATGAGCTGAGGATGATAATGCCGTGGTTATTTATTTGTCTGAGCAGGTAGATGAATTGAAAGGGGAGGATGTGGTCTGTGTGATAAAGAACACTTTAACTGGGTCACTGTTCACCTTACCTGCCTTGCAAGTTCGCAGATAGTTAATAGGGATAAAGAGGTGGTGAGTATGATTTGGATAGACAGAATGACTTCATTTTATACATGTATTTCTTCACCACCTACAAATTGAATGGTGTGGGTCAGCTTTCTTGCTCACTGCTTTCTTTCTATTCCAGGCTATTCCTCTAACCCCTTTTGTTGTTTTTGTTTCTCATTAAACTTCAATGTCGACGCAGTTTGTAGTCTCATTAAACTTCAACATTGAAGTTTGTAGATTTGTGAACTTGAGATATGAATCTTGTTATCATACCGAATAATCAAGGATAGTTACTAATCTTTTTGTATTCATATTTTTTTGCTAATTGAATAGTTACTACTAGCATATACATGGACTTGTTTGGTTATGAGTTAGAATCGCTTTTGATTGACTATTAGCTAGTTTTTATTGACATATAAGAGACTTTTAATTGATATTTTAGAATAAAAGAATCCAGATGTTGTTAAATTCAAAATTTATCCTAAATATCTCTATGCCTTAAGTTTATTGTTGCATAGTTTAAATGGTAACTCTCAGAAAGCCTGGTATGTATAAAACTAATTTTCTCCCTTTAGGGTTTAACCACCAATTTTGATGAGATTCTACAAGAGGCGGATGTAATTATTCTTTCTCGTGGCAATCTTGGAGTTGAACTCTCACCTGAAAAGATTTGCAGTTAATGTTTTGGAGTTGAACTCCCACCTGAAAAGGTTTTGCAGTTAATGGTGCTTTAAACAATTTTTATATTTTGTTTTCATGACTCATTTATGATACTTTACACAGTTTCTATATTTTGCTTCATGATATGTCAAACTTTGCAATATTTTGGAATAAGAATAGGAATAACCAAGAATCTAAATCTGTTATTTTCTTCTTATGGCTACAAAGGTCTTCCTGTTTCAAAAGGCTGCTCTTTACAAGTTACAACTGAAACATGGCTGGAAAGACCACAGTGGTGACTCGTGTTGTTGACAGTATGACTGTGAATCTTAGACCAACTCGTGCTGAAGCTACTGGTGTGGCTAATGCTGTGCTGGACGGTGAGTAATTTAAGAATCTACATTTGTTATGATTTTTAGATTATCTAAAAAAATAAGCTAATTCATGATGCAAAAAATAATTTGACCCTATACCAAATGATAAGAAAGTTACAATATATTATGGATTATGAGTTAGAAAATAATTTGTATATTAAATGAAGCAACAAAAACCATACTAAAATCTGAAAATTATGATCCAAAACATCTTATACCAAACTAAAAATAAACTTTTAATTTTAACTTTGCAATTTTCAATTAGATCATGAATGTGAAAAAATACGAGTTTTCAAATAGGGTCACTGTCTGTGATTCTAGATACACCTCTCTCCAAGTTTCTATTGTGAAGATGCCTAAGAAAAAAGAATATTTTCATACCGGTCCAGGTGTTCTATCAATGGCGAACTCAGGACTGGGGACAAATGAATCACAGTTCTTCTTGTGTACTAAATCATAAAATAGAATATAGAAGTGTTTTTAAACTGTCACATTTTAATGTATGTTTTTTAGTGTATAGAGATTTATTTTTAAATCATAATTATCATGAAAATTGCATCTTCAATCCTTTATATATATTTAGGTGACTTTGTCATTCATTTATAAAAGAGTTTACATTCTTATAATATGTAAAAAAAAAAGTTTCGTTTAGATACTTTAAATAATATAAACTAATATGAACCTAAGAATACTTGATTAGTATGTTATAAATTGGAATTTATAGTCTGAATTGAATATAAGAGATATAGCATGCTATATATATATATATTTAATATATCTTTTCAATGAAAGGTGTAGCTTAATCCTCGTATATAAGATATACACTTCAATTTTAGTGTTTTATTCTATTGTGATTTGAAGTAACTTAAATGAGTTAATAAATTTTATTTGAAATTATTATTATATTAATATTTTTAATTGATTTTATTTAATTAGTTGTTTTAAAATTAAATAAAAAATGTCAAATATGAATGATTGAAAATATAAAGTTGAATATCAAAATAATTGTAAATTTGACATAATATCCGATATATTCAATCCGTTGGATACATGGTCTTAATATTGATTGAGTATAACCGATGTAGTATGATCGTATTTAAATTTATCCAAAAAATTGACGCAATTCGTTCGTAATTATCCCTAATTTATGCTATTTATTTCTGTTAGAGGTGACAATTCAGTTTGGGTGGCAAATTCGAGTTGACGAGTTGAGTGATACTAACTTAAACCTGTCATATTTAGTATTTTGTGTGAAAATTTCAAATATGAACCCAATTTGTTTATTTGTAATCGACTCAAACTCGACCTAATTACTTGACTCAACTCGAATATAAATTAATTTAACCCGATGTAATTAATATTATATATCTCTACTTCAAATGAAAATAATATCGACGCAAAAGAACAATGAAGTTAAATCACAATGAACAATAATAAATAAATGTGTGACTCCAACAACTAAAAACGAATTTCATAACTAGGGATAGAGATGGCAAACCTGTCGGGTAATGAAGTACCCATCCCTGAACTCAAATTTATTTTATTACCCGACCCCGAACTCGAACCTAACGGGTATCTCTATTTGTATCTTCATCCCCGATTTATTGGGTACCCGATCCTTGACGGATACTCCGTTACCCGATTAAAATATAAATTTTTATTTATTATTTTTTATATACAGTAAACTCTCTATAAAGTAATAACGTTGAGCCAACTAAAAAATATTTTATTATCGAAATATTATTTAATCAATAAAGTAATGATTTATTATTTTACATGTATAATAATAAAATATAATTTTATTCAATATTGTTAAATTTCAAAATTCAAATTTTATATAGTGGGGTTCATTTATTTTATAAGTGGTTAAAGTATAATAAATTGTAAAATATTTTTTATTCTGAAAGTCATTTAATATGTAAATAGTGTAATATCTTATGTTGTAAGATGATTTTCATCTCAAAATATTCATCTTTAAGTACATTCAATACACAATCTTCTACTACTCTTCTATCTTCTTTCTTCTCTAGTCAATCTTATACTACTCTATTCTTTCTTGTTGTATTAATCTCTAATGACTTCTATCTCAAATGGTGAAGTATACGACCATGACATGTGAAATGCGTAAAGCATTGTGCGAGTATAAAAGCGAGAATCCAACGTAGAGAGCTCCGAATTATTTATCAACTAGGAGAGCGGCTCAGAAACTAAGCCCAAATGATAGGTTGAGTTCGTCTCAAAAAGAGCTACAAAATGGGTTTCTAAAAATTTAACATCCAACTTAGTCGAGCAACAATACTGAATACAATTAAGTGGTCATCGAAATATCTTTCGGCTAATTTGACGAAACCTGATGCCAAACGACACAAATTTGCAAAGTTTCCAAATCTAGAAAACACTTTGTATGAATGGAATTCTTCAACATCATGAGCGGGTAAATATATCGGGAGAGTTAATTCAAGAGAAGGAAAAATATTTTATGAAAATATTGTATAGTGATAATGGTCTAGAATTTGATTACTCTCTTGGTTGGGTGGAGAGGTTTAAATCATGGCATGATATCAAGTCCTTTAGGCGTTTTAGCGAAAACAGGTCTGTCACTATGGGAGATGTGGATAGCAACTTGCTAACAATAAGAGAAACTAGGGCTATTTGTCATGAAAGATGTTTTTAACATGGATGAAACTGAGTTATTTTATAGATTACAAGCTGATAATTCATTGGCTACAAAACAACTTGAAGGAAAAAAAAAAGACAAATAAAGAATGACAGTAGACATTTGTTGCAATGAAGATGGGTAAGAGAAAATGCCATTATGGATCCTTGGTAAGTTTGCGGAACACGACCGAGATTAACTGATGAAGAAATTATTGAGGGTCTTAGAAAAAAAACAATCAAGATGAAGACAATGATGATGATAGTCGTGTTTTGGAGCCATTTTTTCGCAAAAAAACAATTAGAGCAACAATAAAACTTAGTGATTTTCTCCTACAATTTGATAGAAACACTCCACAACTTCATAAAGTTTTAAAAAATGCGAATGATGAGATTAAATAAATTTTCATACAAAACAGACAACGGTGGACTCATATTTCACAAAGGCACTCTAAATTATTAAAAAAATAGTACATTATTACTTTATATATCGATTGAGACCTATATGCGCCAAATAATTATATTATTTAATAAATTTATTGAAATTATTATTTTAGCTATTTGAAAATAATTTGAGAGACAGAGATTGAGAGTCTGTAAATAGGAAATAATAAATAAAAAGGAACGAAGAAAAATGTATAGAGAGACGAAATAGAGAGATCGGAAGAGAAATTGTCTCGATTAATTGGATTTACTCATCTAATTCAAGAGGCAGAAATCTGATTTCTGTGACAGGATTCAATCATTACAAGCAACTTCAACTAGCTGGCTCAGGTATAAACCCTAATCTTCCATTAACATAAATCATCAAATTCTCCCTAGTTAGTTTATATCATACACTAGTTTATGCAGATACAACTGTTGAATAAACTTAAATTAATAAGGTATTTGTTTTTTTTGATGTTTAATATTCCTAGAGTAATAATACCAAGAGTTTTGAGTGGAAGCTATTTAATATGCAGAATAATTTATTTTGTTATTTGAAGAGTCAAGCATATGAAGAGTCTATGATTTCTTATAAAAAATTGTAAAATCCATTTGAGATGGATAATAAAAAAGATATATTTTGGCATCTTGTTATCAACAAATTGGTATCAGAGCTATTGTGTGTGAGGTGAACGTGAGAAAACCTATTAGTCTCAAAAGAGAACGCCGCAGTGCGCGCTGGCCGAGAGAGAAAAACAAGAGCGATCGAGAGCCTTATGAGGTGTGTGTGTTGAGTGTAAACACTTGAGAGGAATGGAAGGTCTAACCAATGGCATCCCGCTACCCAAGTTGACAAAAGGCGTCAACTACGACAACTGGAAGGTGCAGATGAAGGCCCTTTTCGGTTCCCAAGATAACTGGGATGTGGTCGAGCCTAGGTATGAGGAACCGAAGAACACATATGAGTATTCAAATGCCCAATTGAACGTGTTGAAGGTCGTTCGAGCTAAAGATAGGGCGACTCTATATCTACTATACCAATCTGTCGACAAATCTGGTTTTGAGAAGATAGTTGACGCAAAATCTTCCAAAGTGGCATGGGATACACTCGAAATAGCAAACAAAGGAGACGAACGGGTGAAGCAAGTCCGACTTCAAACCCTAAGGGGCGATCTGGAAAACATGAGGATGAAAGAGTCTGAAAGCGTATCTGAGTTCATTACTCGAGTGGAGACCGTGGTGAACAAACTAAATCAGAATGGTGAGAGTCTTTCATCAAACCGAGTTGTTGAAAAGATTCTAAGGTCATTGACAGATAGTTTCGAAAATATTGTGTGCGCAATAGAGGAATCTAAGGATCTATCAATGCTCACCATTGAAGAGCTTGCTGGGTCCCTGGAAGCGCATGAGCAGAGAAGGAAAAACAAGAAGGGGGATTCTCTTGAACATGCTCTCCAGGCGAATGCGACAATAAAAGAGGAGAAGGTGATCTATGCTCAGAGTACCAGAGGAAGAGGAAGAGGCAGAAGCCTAGGTGGTAGAGGAAGAGGAGGACGAGGAAGTGAGCAAGTCGGCCAACAGAACTGGCATGGCAGAGGTCAAGCTCGGGGTGGCTGGACAAACACAAATAATAATATTGAGTGTTATAACTATGGAAAGAATGGGCATGTTACCAAGGATTGTTACTCGATAAAATGCTATAATTGCGGAAAGCTGGGTCATATTTCTAAAGATTGTAGATCCGAGAAGAAAAAGGAGGAACCAACAAACTTCTTTGTTGAGAAAGAAGATGAAGGGTTGTTGCTGGTGACAAAAATTCCAGAAACTGAGATCAAACCAAGCTGTTCTGATAACTCATTTCGGTACTTGAATACTGGCGCAAGTAACCACATGTGCGGCGACGAGAGCTTATTCAAAATACTCTCAAAGGTGGAGTCCGGATCTATTTCTTTCGGCGATGTTTCAAAAGTAGCCGTCAAAGGTCGAGGAACGATCATGTATCAGCAGAAAAATGGGGGAATCGGAGATATCAAAGATGTTTACTACGTACCTGATCTCAAAAGCAACATACTGAGCATGGGACAGTTGATGGAGAAAGGGTACTCGGCTATAATGAATTATTATTATTATTATGAAAATTATTGTTATTATTATTTTGAAAATTGTTATTATGAAATTTATTGTTATTATTAAAATTATTATTATTATTATTAAAATTATTATTATGAAAATTATTATTATTATGAAAATTATTGTTATTATTATTTGGAAAATTATTATTATTGTTATTATTATTATAAAAATTATTATTATTATGAAATTTATTATTATTATTATAAAAATATTTATTATTATTATTATAAAAGTTATTATTATTATGAAAATTATTGTTATTATAATTTGGAAAATTATTATTATTGTTATTATTATTATTATAAAAATTATTATTATTATTATGAAAATTATTGTTATTATTATTTGGAAAATTATTATTTTTGTTATTATTATTATAAAAATTATTATTATTATGAAAATTATAATTATTATTATGTTGAAAATTATTTTATTATTATTATGAAAATTATTATTATTATGAAAATTATTGTTATTATTGTTATTATTATTATTATTGTTATTATTATTATTATGAAATTTATTATTATTATTATTATGAAAATTATTGTTATTTTTATGAAAATTATTATTATTATTATTATGAAATATATTTTTATTATTATTTTGAAAATTATTATTATTGTTATTATTATTGTTATTATTATTATAAAATTTATTGTTATTTTGAAAATTATTATTTTTATTATTCTTATGAAAATTATTATTCTTATTAAAATTATTATTATTATTATTATTATTATGAAAATTATTATTATTATAAAAATTATTATTATGAAAATAGTAGTTATGAAAAAAAAATTATTATTATTTGGAAAATTATTATTATTATAAAAATTATTATTATTATGAAGATTATTGTTATTTTTATTTGAAAATTTATTATTATTATTATTATAAAATTATTATTATTATGAAAATTATTGTTATTATTATTTGGAAAATTATTATTATTATAAAATTATTATATTATGAATGTTAATGTGTATTCAGGTGAAGGTAGCTGAAGAATGCGGGCCGTTGATGCGGTAGGTCAGAACCATCTTTATTATTATTATTATTATTATTATGAAAATTATTTATTATTATTATTATTATGAAAATTATTGTCATTTTTATTAGGAAAATTATTATTATTATTATTATTATAAAAGTTAGTATTATTATTATGAAATTATTGTTATTATTATTTAGAAAATTATCATTATTGTTATTATTATTATTATAAAAATTATTATTATTATGAAATTTATTAATATTATTATGAAAATATTATTATTATGAAAATTATTATTATTATGAAAATTATTGTTATTATTATTTGGAAAATTATTATTATAATAAAAATTATTGTTATTATGACAATTATTGTTATTATTATTTGGAAAATTATTATTATTGTTATTATTATGAAAATTATTATTATTGTTATTATTATTATTATAATTTATTATTATTATTATTATTATGAAAATTATTGTTATTAATATTTGAAAAAATTATTATTAATGTTATTATTATTATTATAAAAATTATTATTATTATTATGATGAAAATTATTGTTATTATTATGAAAATTATTATTATTATTATTATTATAAAAATTATTATTATTATGAAAATTATTATTTGGAAAATTATTATTATTATTATTATTATGAAAATTATTATTATTATGAAAATTATTGTTATTATTATCATGAAAATTATTTTTATTATTATTTGGAAAATTATTATTATTATTATTATTATAAAAATTATTATTATTATGAAAATTATTATTATTATTATTATCATGAAAATTATTAAGAAAATTATTATTATTATTATTATTATGAAATATAATGTTATTATTATTTTGAAATTATTATTATTGTTATTATTATTATGAAATTTATTGTTATTATGAAAATTATTATTATGAAAATTATTGTTATTATTATTATGAAAATTATTATTATTATTATTATTATGAAAATTATTAAGAAAATTATTATTATTATTATTATTATGAAATATAATGTTATTATTATTTTGAAATTATTATTATTTTATTATTATTATTATGAAATTTATTGTTATTATGAAAATTATTATTATTATTATTATTATGAAAATTATTATTATTATTATAAAAATTATTATTATTATGAAAATTATTATTATTATTATTATTATGAAAATTATTATTATTATTATGAAAATTATTATTATTATTATGAAAATTATTATTATTATGAAAATTATTATTATTATTATAAAAATTATTATTATTATGAAAATTATTTTTATTATTATTTGGAAAATTATTATGTAAATTATTATTATTATAAAAATTATTATTATGAAAATTATTATTATTATTATAAAAATTATTATTATTATGAAAATTATTTTTATTATTATTTGGAAAATTATTATTATTGTTATTATTATTATGAATTTTATTTTTATCATGAAAATTATTATTATTAATATGAAATAATTATTATTATTATTATTATAAAAATTATTATTATTATTATGAAAATTATTATTATTTTATTATTATTATTTGGAAAATTATTATTATTATAAAAATTATTGTTATTTTTATTTGGAAAATTATTATTATTATTATTTTTATGAAAATTATTAATTATTATTATTATTATGAAATTTATTTTTACTATGAAAATTATTATTATTATTAATTTTTTTATTATTATTATTATGAAAATTATTATTATGAAAATTATTTTTATTTTTATTTGGAAATTATTTAAATAATTTATTTAAAATACAAATAGTAATTATTCAAACTAATAAATATAATATATTAGAAATATAATATAATATATTGGAAATATAATATTGTGATAGACATATTATCTTTATATTATATTTCTAATATATTATATTTCTAATATATTATATTTAGGAAAAAAACACACTTACAAGTACGTAGCCTCTTTTAATAATCGTAGTTGATTTTTATTTTTAAATTTATATATTTATTAATTAAATATTAATATATTTTCTCTCTCCTTCTTTTTTATTAATTAAATTAGGTAATTTATTTTATTCTTAAATTTTATTATTTTAATATTCATTTTTCTTTTATATTTTATCTTTTTTTTATTAGTTTTTATTTCTCATATTTCTTAAATTCTCATTTTTTTAAAAAATTTAACAATTTATTTATGAATTTTATGTTTTACTGTAATATTTTTTGAAGGGTTTTTCTTATTTAACTTAATATAATAAAAATGAAAAAAAGTTTTTTCTTATTTAGTTTAATATAAACAAAAATGAAATTAATAAAAAAAAAAAAATTTATTCCCAACTTATATTAGTAGTAAATGAATTGTTTTGTCTAATAATTGATTATTACTCTTTTAGTGTTTGATAAATGAATTTTTATTATTATTCAATTTTTAATTAATTTATTTTTGTGTTGAAAATTTTTTATTGTTTAAAGAATTTACATTGTTATATTCAATTATAGGGATCAAACAATTTAAAAATAATTAATAATTAATGTGAATATAAAAAATATATAAAAAAGAAGAAGAAATATAAAGTTAAAATAATTAATGATGAATGCTCATATATATATAATAAAATTAAAATAATCAATCATAAATACTCATATAAAAATAAAAATAAAAATTATAAAATAAAAATAAAAATAAAAAGTTCATTTATTAGTAATAAATAAACCCTAAACCCTAAACCCTAACCAACACCATTTAACTACCATAATGCTAATGCTATTGCATATGCAAAATAATAAACAATGCAAGATTATTTATAAATGGGTTGTGATTCTTTTTGGAAATAATGGCTAATAATAGATGTTATTACCCTTACTTAAGAACTCAATATAAAATATTTGGCCGGCAAAATGACAACCTTTATTAAGGAATTTTTGCATACAAATAACTAGTAGCTAGGATAACATAATAAAAATACAACTTGTAACGCATTGTCAACCCACTCTATTTAATTAATAGCCAAAATGATTGATGACCATGTTGTGAGCTTGGCTTGGCTTGGCTTGACTTGGCTTGTCCATAAAAATAGGTTGATTATTCCCGTTCACAAAATGTGGCATAGGACATTTGTTGACGACGGGAGTCTTAAATCAAAGCGAGAGAGATCGGACCAATCTCATTCATTTTAGTTCGAGATATAAATCCTAACTTTGAAGCAGTTGCATGGTACTGACATCGTGGAGCATAAGGCACATGAACATTATTTTGCATGAGAGTATTAGTATCAGCTGCGAATTTTTACCTTTTACTATCTTGAGGTTCAACAGGTTTAAGTCCAATTTATTCAAATGCTTTTAAGGATGTCTTGTGTATCATTTTGGATGAAGAGAAATGCTAGAGTTTTCTCTAGAACAAGAGAATGAAGACCAAGTATGAAATGATATTATTGTTGGTGGGAGTCTTTCTCTAAGTAAAATTTTTCGCTAGTTGCTTTAGTTTGATTGTAGGAGCATCTCTTCCGAATTGAATCAATAGATTGCTAAGAAAGGAATTGTCGATCTAAGTCATTCCCATTGGCAGGAGGTACGCCATCATTTATACAAATTCGTCGAGGAGAAATTTTCACTGAGCGAGCTTGAAGAAAAAAAGATTTATTCATTGCCCGAAAAGAAGTTGCTAACAAAATATCATTGTTATCATTAACAACAAAATATTGGTATTAGCCATAGCCTATGTTGCACGGATACGGATACGGGGTATCGTATCAAATACGATACGGATACGACGATACGACAAATTTTGAAATTATAGGATACGATACGTTTAGGATACGCATATTATTAAAAATTATTAAAAATATATATATATATATATAAAATAATAATTAAAAAATATTAATAACTTGATGTGAATCTTAAGTTTATCTTAAGAGAAGTTTGAGTCAAGAGGAGTAGATAAAGTGAGATAAGAGAAGTTTGAGTCAAGAGGAGTAAATGTTAGTTTTGTTTTAAACATTTTAGTCCTCCTAAAATTTTTACTTTTTAAAAATTACCCAAAATGTATCCAAAAACGTACCCGAGCTGTATCCAAACCGTATCGGATTGGTCAACTCTATAAAAAGTGAACGATACTTCTTTTGTCGTATCCGATACCCGTTTTGCCGTATCGTATCCGTATCCGATACTCCGATTTTTCCTTTTTTTGAGTATCCGTGCTACATTGGCCCTGGCTCACTATTCTAAATAGTATTATGGTGTATAAATATATATAATTTAATAAGTATTTATATGTGTAAGGTAATTATTAATTAGTTCTAAAGGGAGAAAATAAAAGATGGTATAATAAATAAAGTTGAAGACTAAATAATTATTGATCTCATCTTTAATAAAAAAAAGTTGACAAGGTAAGGTAAAATATTATTTTATTTTTCATTAATTTATAAAAATATTATCTTTTGTTGGTGTTGAATTTTAAATAAAATGGGAATGAATTTCAATTTATTGTTTTTCTTATCATTTAAACGAAATAATTTTAAAAGTGAATTTAATGTTAAATATTATGTGTATAAATATAATTTTATTTATTAAATTTTGATGTGTAGTGATTAAAAATACTGAAACAAAAAGAGAAAATTAGTAATTAACATTAGTCATTTCATTGTGACAAATATTTGAGAACTATGCAGCCGCTTAAGCTCCCTCTGTTTTAGGTCCTCCAATTTTATTTGTTTATAAAAATATATTTATTAAGGTTTGAATCTAAAATCATTTAAAAACTAATATAACATTTAACTGACTAAACTAATTATATTAAATATAGTACAAAATTATTAATATTTTCAATATAACATAAAATATAATCATTTAAATAAAAATTAACATAGTAATTTTACTAGTGTTAAAACTTAACATATTACCTAAAGAACATATAAGTCTTCACATGACCCACCAATTTAATTTTAAATTATTTTTGTAATAAGAATTACAAATGAAACTTATTATAACAATTATAAATATGAAAAAAAAGTACAAGCCTACTTACTTCAATAATTCTTAATTTTAAATTTAAAGCAATTTTCATCATAATCAAATCTATAACCCATAGTGTTTTGATTTGACATTTTTTTTCTTCCTTTTTACCAGAGATTATGTGTTTTTATCAATGTTTTGAAAACCGTTTCGGTAATCAAACTGGTTGATTTGACGAATTCCGGTTTGACAACCTAATGAACCACTAGTCAGACCGAGTTTTAACTACACACCTCTTTCCGCTTCTCTGTACACACTCTCATTCACCGCTTTTCTTTCTCTTTCCTCTTCTCTGTAAAAACTCTCGTTCACCGTTTTGCTGTCTCTTTCCTCTTCTCGGTAGACACTTCCTTCACCACAAACCTTATCTACAGCCACAAACCAAACTCTATCTACATCCACAAACCCTAACCTATTTCAAATTTTAGATATGTGTTTTGAGACTAGGTTTGCCCCTATTGCGATGGTGGATTTTTCGAGGCGGTTGACTCCGTTGGACTCATCGTGGCGTCATGCCTCCTCTACGGTATATTCCTCAAACCCTCAAGTTTCAATCATGGTCGAAAATACACTGAATGCCCGTCTTTTAATCCGGTTATTTTTTACGTGTGTGGTTGATGGAGGCGAGGAAAATGGGAAAACTGAACTAATCGGATAAACACCCTCAAAAAGAATCAAAAATCAGATTGAAATTTAGGTATTTGGGGAGAAAAGGAATAGAAATAGACTAACATTTCCAACCGGGAATTTCGAGATCAGTTTTATGTCTGAATCGTCCGGTCGAACCGAAATTTGACTGGTTCGTACAGTGTGCATATTGAAGCCAGAAACCGGTACAGTTGATCACCCGTTTCGCGGTCCGACCTGATGGACCGGCGGTCCGACTGCATATTTCAAAACTTTGGTTTTTACATAAAAATATATAAATATTAAACATGGTCTAGTTTGATTAACTTATTCTCAGTTTATTGACGCATGCTTATCCAGCTTATTCTTAGGTACGTTTCATATTATTTCAGCTTATTTAAACGTTAAGCTTGAGTATGTTTGATTCAGCTTATATACCTAACTTATTTATTTTTTATATTTATAATATTATTTGATAATTAATATTATATATATTTATTAATTTATTTTTAAATATTAATAAATTATTTAAATTAAAAAATAGTATATATTTGAAAATAAATTATATTAATATATTAATTTTTATAAATTTTGTTAATATATAATTTTAAATAATAATAAATGACTTAAATTAAAAAATAATATATTTAAAAATAAATGATATAATAAAGAAAACAATTTATTATTATATATATATTTTTCACTTCAATCTTTGTCAATTATTTTTGAATTCTCTCCCTTTATTATTTATTTCACGTTTGATTCATTTTAAATATAATAGATACTTTTAAATAATTAATTAAAGTTAATTGCTTTTTGAAATTATAATTATAAATACAAAATCACATTATATTAAATATTTTATATTTTATTTAATTATTTTATATATAAAATAATTAAGATTCATATATTATAAATAATAAATAAAAATATATTAAATGTATGTTTCTTTATTATTATAATAATTTTATATAAATATATAAAAGTATTATAATTATATGTAATAGACGAGAGAATGAATAAAATTATTAAAAATAGATTAAATAGATGAGAGAGAATGAATAAAATAATTAGAAATAAATGAGAGATAATGAATAAAAAAATATTTAAAAATGATAAAAGATAAAAATGCTGAGATTATAATATTAAACGTTGAATAAGAGGTAGAGAGAATGTTGAGTTTAAATGTAAAAGTGTGTTTGATTATAATTTTTTGCGTGAACTTATTACGTAAAGGTACTGTATCAGCTTATTACACCCATGCTCGTACGCAACTTATAACGCCAAATCAAACTAGGCCCATGTTTCATATAAAAATATGAAGATGAACCTGGCCTACCATATCTATACCATCATGGGACTAAGATTTATGCATGCATGTGCATGTTATATATAATAATGTCATCTTTAATTATATATAGAGAAGACAAAATATTATTGCATTTAATTAATTAATAGTTAGGCATGATGTCCTACTTAATTTTGGAAAAATACCAATGGCAAATTGAGCAGAACCATACATATTTACATTATTGACTTTGAATAAATTGAACTTTTATCATTTAAGAGAGGAAATTTTTGTATAAGACTACTCTTGTTATTTGAAAATTTGAACTTTGACTGAGCATCTTATGATTTATTCTTATTTATTTTTATTTTTATTATATTTAATATGTTAAAATTTATTAGACAACTTAAGTAATAAGAGACTTGTTGTCACAAAAAAATCTTAAAGTTGAAATTGTATAAATATCGTATTAACTTTTTTAATTAATATATATTAATATATTTAATGTGTTACAATATGATTTTAATGAATAAATCATTTTAAACATGGAAAAAAATTATTAAGTGATCTTGTGAGGTTGAAAGTGACACAATTGTCCTACATCACTCATCAAATATCTACTGTGTGCAAAAAATAAAAATAAAAATAAAAATATGACAGTCAATTCTTTATAATTATATTTATGGTGGAATACAAACATATTTGAGAGCTACCATCTTATAAATCATCTTTTAAAAACATAATACATGTTAGCAGTTATTTTTTTTAATATTTAGCATTTATAAAAGTTATTATGCATAAAAAGAATAGTTATTTGTGAGAAATAATTAATTATATTAACATATTTAACACCTAATTTATTGATATTGGTGATATTTGATACTGGTGATATATATATTGTTTTCTTCTTCTTTTAAAACTTATGATTTTGTAGTATGACAAAAAAAAAAAAAAAAAAAAAAAAAAAAAAAAAAAAAAAACTAACAACCTTTCACATCATTATTATGTTTTGAATTGATAAAATAACATATATCTTAACTAATTTCAATGGTATTGCATACTTATGCCAAACTCATTTCTTCTCCTCCATAATTCATAAACGCATATAAGAATGAAATTCAAAACAAATCCCTAAAGTTTAATTTATTAATTGTTTTATTTGAATATTTAACTTTTTATATCATTTATTTTACATATTTAATTTGGAACTTTATTTTTTAATTTAATTAATTTTTTATATTTAGTTTTGTATATAACTTATTCATATGTTTATAACTTTTTTGTGTTTTATCTTATATATTTATATTAATATTTTTTATATATCATAAATTTATAATAATAAATAAAATTGATAGAAAACTAAAGAAATAACTAAATACAATAATTATGTTTCTTAAAAATACTTAAAAAATAAAAAATACATTTCTAATTATAATAATTAAAAATACATCTCTTACAATAAATAAATAAAAATTGTGTAGTGTAATTTACGTTTATTTAATTATGTTTAATTTGTTCTTTTATATGCATAAATTATTGATTTATAATTAATTTTATCATAATTTTCTTTAATGAGTGTGGGTTTGAAAATGTATTGGGTTGAATTTGTAAAATTGATAAATATAAAGATAGTTATTGAAAAAGTTAAAAAAAGATTGTGTAAAATGAAATATTTCTAAAATATTTATTTGAGTTCGAAAATGAGTTTTTAAGTTGGAAATAAATTGAGTTTTTGGTTGAAAATAAATTACTGTTTAATTTAATGTGATATTTTCTGTATTTTGAGTTTCAGAATAAATATATAAACAAAGTGAAAGTGAGTTATAATATATTTTTAACATTTACACCGTTTAGAGTTCAATAATATATATATATATATATATATATATATATATATATATATATATATATATATATATATATATTTTATATCATATGCAAATTTTTAATTAATTATATATAGTCTATATATTTAACTTTAACAAAGATTAGGTTAGTTAAGCTATCCTCTTATGTTATATGATCTATATATTTAATTTGAAATATTTTATTAAATTCTAGTATATTTTCATCAAAATGATTAACTTATGATAAATTGTCAAATATATTGCGTTTTATAAGAAAAACTAATTTCCATTTCAATAAATCTGTATCTAATACTATTTAGAGTAGATTGAATTTTATCATGTAATATAAAAAGTAGTTTTAAATTAGGTTAATTACTATATCATAAATTTCTATGACTTGATCTCATCACTAAAAAAAATATAATTATGTGATTTTTGTAATGGATAATTGGTATTTGTTTTGGGTTAAAATTTGTATCAAGTCTCAAATTGCTTCTTAATATTATATATATATATATATATATATATATATATATATATATATATATATATATATATATATATATATATATATATATTGTGAAATTTTGTTTAATATATTACTAAATAAATATAAAATGCATCATTTCAGAAATTAATAGTTAATTTTTTTTAATTCTTTATGATATATTTTTAATGAATTTTTTCTATTTCAAATTTTATTTAAAAATATTTTAAAAAAATAATATAAACCATAAGTTTAAGATGTCATTAAATTATAAATATTTGAATTTTTATTACAAAATATCTTATCATATTAAAACAATAATAACTAAATTTAAATAGAATACAAAATAAATCATTAAAAAATAAGTTAGAATATAATTGACATATTTTAAATAGTTTATTATTTTAATTTATAATATTATTGTATAATAAAAGGTTATGTTATTTTAAAAAATAAAAACAGATATCTTTTTTAAAAAAATGTTATAATATATTTAAATTTTAAAAAATATATATATATATATACTAATTATTCTTCATTATTCAAGATATTCTATGGTTAGAAATGTTTCTACATGATTTCCTAAATAAATTTAGGGGTTCAAATTTCTCTTTTATGATGATATTGACGAAACCCTAATTTAATGTTGTTTTATTATTGGCTTATCTCCAAGAATTATTATTATCCTGTCCCAATTTAAAATTGTTTTTCTTGGCTTACCTCAATTATAATTAATTATGTTCACTGTTAACTTATTAACATTTGGAAGTAAATTAATTACCGTAGTTATTTTATAAACATATATATGATTTATCAATAGAACAAGACAACAACTAATATTGATTCAAATTATAGGAATTGGATTGTTACCAAATAAAATAGCTAGTTATAGAATGTCAATCATAAGGGTTATTCATTAATTAGTCATATTTTTGTTGTGATTTTAAATTACTCTAATTATTTTGTATTATGCAGAAATCAATTTTAATATATATGAAAAAAAATTGTGTTTCAATTGTCAAGTTTAGTTGTCATAAATTGATAAGCACACTGCAAATGGTCTAATTAGATGTGACGCTTATATTATGAATATATTATAAGTATTCATGATACTTTCATACCCAATAAGTTAGTTGATGAGAGAAAATGTTTTATACATGAGATGCAATTTTTCAGTAAAAATAATATTATTTAAATAGATGAGAATTTAAGAACTTATCTCACTTTGCTTATGTAAATTTTGAGATAACTATAGATCGCAATGTGACAAGTAGGCTATAGTATCAGTGAAATTTAAAAAGTTTGTTAAACATAAAAACAAAATTTCTTTTATCATATATATAGGTGTTGGCTTAATTAAAACAAAGCTAACACAATGAAAGGATGTAAACACAGCTCACAAACAGTTATCATCATATGCAATAGTTCAATCATCAATAGTAAAATTTAGAGTCAAACATGTGAGAATGTGAGGATGCGACGTGAATATAATAGTTGAGATTCGAGAATTGCAGATTGAGTTTTGAGAAATATATATTGAGATTATAAAACAGAGTAGGGGTAGTCAAAGATAAATCTCACAATAAAATCATAATTTTAAAATTGTAGGTCTTATATGATTTTGTTGTTTGTTATGTAATCTTTATTTGTTTGTTTCCAATGAGATACTCTAGGGTTGTTGTTTGTCGTCCTTCAATCCAAGCTAGGATATGGAATGTCTAATTTTGATTTTGACATTTTCTTTCACATTTGAACTTTTTAATGAAATGACGCTAAATAATTATTATTTTTAATTAGAAAGTTGTGAATTTAAATATTTTCATCAAACTTCTAATATTTAATCAAATTATTAAATATTAAGGTTAAGATGGTTAAAGCTAAATTTAAAATTTTGTTTTTGTAAGTGACTTTTTGAAAGGTAGTCTTATACAAAACATAGATTTGATCACTTTAAGAACGGCTCATTATTAAGTATCAATTACAATAATTTTGAATTTGAATCCTCCAAAGGATAAGAATCATGAATTAAGCACAAAACATTTATATTTGTATGAATCATAAAAAAAAAAGTGTTATTATGGAAGGGTCGGGTGGAATTCATGGCCATCCCCTTGATGATTTCGACTTCAAAGTTCATAATCTTTCACCTTGAAGAAGGGACGTTGCCCCCACCCTTATAATAACCCTCTTAAACACTTACTTGGTAATAAGTTACCATATATATCCGGTCATATCGTAATACAATCTATTGGCAATGGTCACTTAAAAATAATAAAAAAATCTCTCAAAGGTGTGAATCTTCATTTATACTAAACTATTTTTTATTAATTTTAAAAATATTAATATAGATGATGTATTGAGATTAGTTGATTAATTAATTATGTTTATTATATATAAAGAGTTCAAAGATTGCATCACCCTAGGATAAGAAAATCATTTATTAGAGTACTACTATGTATGACAAATCTAATTCTCAAATATTTTGACAAGAATAACAATCATTAAACATCAAAACTTTTTTTTTTTGGTACATGCAGTTATAAAATAAAACTAACATTCAGAAAAACTCTATGCATGAAAATTATATGGAGGAATTTCTAGTCAAATAAATTTGAATCAACCTATGTTTGACCGTTCAAATGCCAGTGGTATTTTTTTGTTATCCAATGAAATTTAAACATTTTGTTTTCTCTTGATTGAAGAATGTTAAATGCTAGGGCTGCTTCAACATGTAAGTTCTGTTTCATTCCTTCTTGTTGATGGTAAAGATTTTGCTAATTATTATCAAACAGTGGTTATATGTATAGATTATAACAATTAGTTATTTAATTTCTTTTTTATTTAAGTTATATTGGTGAAAATACAATACCTATTATTCAGGATGCCTCTCCGATCATGGGTTACTTTTTGACCTTCTCAGTTGCGTTGAGATGCAAGATTTTAATTCATTTGAATTTACGCCCGGTCGTGCAATATCCTTGACTTATGAAGATGGTAAGTTAATACCAAAGAGTGATATCTATTATCAAATATATAGCATAATTAATCAAACTAGTGAAAACTATGATGGCGATTATGTATTACGAATCACAATCCGAGCCTATATGGAAGGGAAAAAAATGGATTGTCCTTCCCCATCTTCAGATGATAGAGATAGCTTACTTTCTTCAATCATTCGAGGACAATCGAGTGAGATCGAGACACTAAGAGCTAAAGTCTTCAGTTATCGTAAGCGAAATTATCCCACCCATATCACAACACTCAAACCATCTAGAAAAGAGGTGAAACGCTTCATGCATGGTTGCTGATGCCGAGACAATATTGATCGATAACGTTCATAAACCTTATGCAACTGGTCTCTTAATGGCTCGTCCTGGTGAAGAGTTCAATGATATTATGGTTGATATTATAATTCTACCATCTTTGGTAATACTAATATCACCACCATTAGAACAATACATAGGTCCATCTCCTGGTCCAATAGATCGAATTTTATCATCAAAACTGTGTCTATCAAAAAGTGAAAAATGATTGGGATAATTCTTTCTATCATGATGAATAGGAATTCTTTTAATAATTTCATTATATCATCATTTTCAACTATAGGTTTAAGCTTTGTCAAAAGACTCTCTTTGAATTTGTCATATGAAACTTATAAACCCTTGAGATAGGCCCTTCTATCGATCGAATATAATTATAATAATAATTTCTATCGAATTTGAAGCCAAAGGTAAGAAGATTCAATTTTATAGTACTAGTATTTAACAATACTCCAGATACAAATATAGTTTTAAAATCACCCTCTAGAAAACCTAGATCCGACCAGATATCCAAAAGTAGGTATACATACCTTTCTGCTATCTAAAGAAAGATGAATGTCCTTCTTACCTTCTTTTCTCTAAAGGGCTGTGTAAGCACCTTGTACTTTTGAACATTCACTTACATACTTGGCATGTCTACTACTATATATTGAAACAGAATTTCAGTGTAGAACAAATTTGTCAAAATAAATAAAAAAAAATGGAGAAAGGGACTCACAAGTATATAGGTGATTATTAATTTCAGAACCTAACTAAATAAAATCCTCCAGAATCAGGGCTTCAAACAAAACATTTAAGAATGAAACTTGAAGCCAACAAAAAGATCAAACCAATTTAACTTTTAATGATAAAACCACCCAACCAAACAAGTTGATTCAGATAGATTAATTAGGACTCGGATTGCATACAAAGAAAAGGGAAGTGGTAAAAAAAAATGGTTGCTTTCGAGAGGCATAACAGGAGCTTCAACCCTAAATATTGTGAAAATCATTTTGATTGGTAGCTGAACCCAAGTTTCTTCTTTTAAGCTTTGCTTCGTTGTTTGATATGGACAGTTTTCAAACTCGAATTCAATAGCTATAAAAACTTATATATGTCCCTGAAATTAAAACAGAAGAAAAGTCCCACATCGGAGAGGAGAACAAGTATAAGAAAACTAAGGAGGGAATAAATATGCTGCTTTGTTAATTATTTCAAACATGATCCTTCAGGCAGCAACAGAGATATGATGAGTGGTCAAAATCTCGCAACTTACTTGCGTGAAGGGTGTCCGCTCAAGCCTGGTTACGACAATTGGGCACCCTAATTTATAACCATCTGATCTCTATTTTAAGTTTATTTTTTTATTAAAATTATTATATTTTATTATAAAATAATGATACTTACTAATAATGTAGTTTTATTTTATTTAGAGGTATATAGTTTGTTAAGCATTTTTTTTAATTGTTATAATTTTGGAAATATTAATTTATTTAATCTATTAATATATTTTAAATTCTTAATGAGTATTCATGAAAAACATTCTTTTATATGTGACCAACTATTTCATCAACATCAATACATTTTTCATTGTTCAATCATTGGTGTTGTTTTATTGTTATATTTATCATGTATCTTTAAAGTCCTTTCTTATAAGAGTTTTTCAATTTTTTATTAATAATTAAAACTTTTGATCTTTTTAATTCTTGAAAAAATAAATGTAAAAATAAATTTGTTATTTAAGCGGTTGTCCAAACAATTACACAACTCCTTCTATATAAGTTTCACAATAATTTGTATTTAATAAAACTAACTAACTATTTAAACTAATCATAAGCACAATTTAAGAAATTTCCTTCTTTTTTTCAGCTATATTTGATATAGACAAATCAACAAGTCAAATTCAGTGAATTGTATTTTTTTAATTGCAATTAATCTTTCTCTACGGCTGGAAAAGTTATCAAAATCTTATTTTAATCCAACAAAAGTCCCATTGTATCCGCAAACATATTCTTAAAAGAAGCCAATTTAACATTTTTCATTTTCAACCTTGAAATGTGAGAGTGCCTTACAGTTCAAGTTCAAGCAGCATTTCAGGTTTGCTGAAATAAACAAATTTATTGATAACATGTAGACTGCCACAACAAACAGATAAATTGGCACCAGAATTAACCACCTGCTCCAGGACAAAGTAGAAACAAATATTATAAAGCCATCGAAAAAGAAAAAAATCTGAAGAAACTATTTTGAGACTATTTTATAACCAACATGGATTAGGATAGGCAAAAGATCTTTACCGAACTTTTGGAAAAGAACAGGTCGCTCATTCAAAAATGCTTGCTTGTCCAGATTTATTTGAACATTTTGATTCCTCCCTAAGGCAGGGAGAAGTACATGAAGCAACCTTAGAACTTCATGAACCTGAACTGGCAAAATAGGATTCATTCTTAGGCTAAGGTGTCTGAGAGACAAGGATATTTATAAAAAACAACACACCAGATTCTGGACTACAGAAATCACAAAATTAGAATGAATCATGGTATATGTAGTCTCATCAGCAGATATCCTGTTTTAAAACATAGTGTATACGCTACATATACACCTTTTTACTAGTAGAAAAGTTACTTCTTTGAAGCAAATATTGGATAGAAATGCTGTGAAAAAAATTGTAACTTAAGTAGTTGGGTTAGCATTATCTAGCTCAATCTTTTTTGTCAAAATGGGTAAGTTAAATCCCCGTAATGGGAATTCTATGATCAGTTCAATTAAATTAGGAGAATTACTTGGTGATGTTTTCAGAAAAAGAAAATTGGAGTAGATAAGGTGGTTCTGCATTTCAAGCCTATAAGATGTGTGGCTTGAACAATCACTCCATGATCACAGAAAGTCTTGAGTTTTCCTTGTGGAAAAAAAATGATTTGTTGAAGACCTAATATAAGAGAATTTATGGTTGTTCTTTTCCTCCTTCCCTACTCTTTCAACTTTGATCATGGAAACAAACACAATATGTGAGCAAGTCACTTGATGTAGCTGCTACCCAGAGCCTCTTCATGGTATTTTTCTTGACGAATCCAAAGACGCTTCAGTTCCCCATATCTTCTTAGATAAATCATAACAAGTCTGGTCTTGAGCTTTTGAGAAGAAAGTTCTATCATCATCATTGTTACGATTTGTCTAAAAAGATATGGGAAACTGAATCTAACGGAAGTTATAGCGCCAAGGTTTTGAGGAAAGAGAAGAATGTTGATGCCAAAGCTAACTTGGGTTCTCCTAACCTGGAGAGGAGTGTTGTACCCACTAATAAAACAAAAGGTTTGCAGTTCATGTTTTGGAGTTTTAATTTGATTTTGATTTCATGACTCATTTATGATACTTTACACAGTTTCTATATTTTACTTCATGATATGTCATGCCTTGCAATATTTTGGAATAAGAATAGGAATAACCAAGAATTTAAGAATCTACATTTGTTATGATTTATAGATTATCTAAAAATGTAAGCTGATTCATGATGAAAAAAATAATTTGACCATGATTGTGAGAGAAAACTCTATACCAAATGAGACGAATGGATTATTAGTTAAAAAATAATTTGTATATTAAATGAAGCAACAAAAATCATATTAGAATCTGAAAATCGCGATCCAAAATATCTTATACCAAACTAAAAATAAAATTTTCTTTTAACTTTGCCATTTTCAATTAGATCGTGAATGTGGAAAAATACGAGTTTTTAAATAGGCTCTATGTGTTCCTAGATACACCTCTCTCCAAGTTTCCATTGTGAAGATGCCTAAGCAATGAAGACTCTTTTCATACCTGTCCATGTGTTCTGTCAATGGCGAACTCAGGACCGGGGACGAATGAATCGCAGTGCTTCCTGTGTACGGCGAAGACTTGAGTGGCTTGACGGAAAGCATGTTGTGTTTGGACAGGTTGTTGATGGAATGGATGTTGTGAAGGCGATTGAGAAAGTTGGATAGTCTGGTGGTAGCCTGGTAGGACTTCGAAGGCTGTTATAATTGTTGAGATAGATAGATTGTGGTCAGGTTGTTGCTTAAATCTTTGGATGCTGCTTATAGATCAATCTATCTATCTATGATCTATCTATCTATCGATTATGCTTTGATTTCATCTTCTTTTAATGATTCTTGGCTTTGTTTGCTAAGAGTCTAAGACTAAGAAATTGTGCTATGCTAAATTGCTAATGGTGAAAAAAATTCATTACTTCATTATTATTATTATTATTATTATTATTATCATAAATCATGATCCAAGATATCTCTTCAGAATTACAGAACTTGATTACTGATAGAGAAAAATTTCCATTGATGTTTTAGGTATTGTCTATTTGTTGGTATTTAGTTCATTATTTTGAAATTATTTCAGGTGAGTTGGTAGATAATAAGATAAATATCTAAAAAATGTCAAATGGATCTGATATATCCAATCTACCGGTTTATATCCGAATGTATATGTAGTGATAAAGTATAATCGATGCAAATGTTGAAATGTAATTTATCAAAAAAAAAAAATATAGCTCAATTCACGATCATCTTTAACCATAATAATAAAAATCAAATTTAAATATGAGATTAACTCATTAATAAAAAAAAAATAGTAAGTAAATCATAAAAATTGAAATAGAATATAAAAGTGGTTTTTAAATTGCCACATTTTAATGTATGTTTTTTTAGTGTACAGAGATTTATTTTTAAATCATAATTCAATTTTTAAATTGTTTTTTTAGAAAACTGCATCTTCAATCCTTTAAATATATTTATGTATTATTCCAAACTAGTATGAACCAAGAATACTTGATTTGTCTGTTATAAGATGGGATTTAGAGTCTGAATTGAATATGATATCCACTACAATCTTATTTTTTTTTAGACCTATTAACTAACTTAATTAGTTAATAAATTTTATTTGAAATTGTTATTATATTAATATTTTTATTTGATTTTGTTTAATTAGTTGTTTAAAATTAATTAAAAAATATTGAATATGAATTATTAAAAAATAGAGTTGAATATTAAAATAGTTGTAAAATCTCTATATATATATATAATGATGCTTAATTTTTAAAGTGTCCGGATTGTCGGGTCGAGAGCTGTGGTTAATTTGAATACTTGGGTCGGATTGTGGGTTGACCCGTTTTTAAATTTAAAACGGTTAAAAATAAAATTAAAAATGCTATAGGTATGTTTCGAAATTGCAACCTAACAAAACAAGTACAACTCTTTAACCAACTAGGTTACAAAGACTTTATATTTTAAATTCAACACCAAATTTAATAAACGCAGGACGTTTTAATATTAATAAAAGTTCAACTTTTTAACTAACTAATCTATATATATATAATGATGCTTAATTTTTAAAGTGTCCGGATTGCCGGGTCGAGAGTTGTGGTTAATTTGGATACTTGGGTCGGATTGTGGGTTGACCCGTTTTTAAATTTAAAACGGTTAAAAATAAAATTAAAAATGCTAGAGGTATGTTTCGAACTTGCAACCTAACAAAACAAGTACAACTTTTTAACCAACTAGGCTATAAATCTTTATATTTTAAATTCAACACGAAATTTGATAAACGCGAAACGTTTTAATATTAATATAAGTTCAACTTTTTAACTAACTAATCTATATATATATATAAGGATGCTTAATTTTTAAAGTGTCCGGATTGCCGGGTCGAGAGCTGTGGTTAATTTGGATACTTGGGTCGGATTGTGGGTTGACCCGTTTTTAAATTTAAAACGGTTAAAAATAAAATTGAAAATGCTAGAGGTATGTTTCGAACTTGTAACCTAACAAAACAAGTACAACTCTTTAACCAACTAGGCTATAAAGATTTTATATTTTAAATTCAACACCAAATTTGATAAATGCGGGACGTTTTAATATTAATATAGGTTCAACTTTTTAACTAACTAATCTATATATATATAATGATGCTTAATTTTTAAAGTGTCCGGATTGCCGGGTCGAGAGCTGTGGTTAATTTGGATACTTGTAACAAAACAAGTACAACTCTTTAACCAACTAGGCTACAAAGACTTTATATTTTAAATTCAACACCAAATGTGATAAACGCGGGACGTTTTAATATTAATTTAAGTTCAACTTTTTAACTAACTAATCTATATATATATAATGATGCTTAATTTTTAAAGTGTCCGGATTGCCGGGTCGAGAGCTGTGGTTAATTTGGATACTTGGGTGGATTGTGGGTTGACCCGTTTTTAAATTTAAAACGGTTACAAATAAAATTAAAAATGCTAGAGGTATGTTTCGAACTTGCAACCTAACAAAACAAGTACAACTCTTTAACCAACTAGGCTACAAAGACTTTATATTTTAAATTCAACACCAAATTTGATAAACGCGGGACGTTTTAATATTAAAAAAAATTCAACTTTTTAACTAACTAATCTATATATATATAATGATGTTTAAATTTTAAAATGTCCGGATTGCCGGGTCGAGAGCTGTGGTTAATTTGGATACTTGGGTCGGATTGTGGGTTGACCCGTTTTAAAATTTAAAACGGTTAAAAATAAAATTAAAAATGCTAGAGGTATATTTCAAACTTGCAACCTAACAAAACAAGTACAACTCTTTAAACAACTAGGCTACAAAGACTTTATATTTTAAATTCAATACCAAATTTGATAAACGCGGGACGTTTTAATATTAATATAAGTTCAACTTTTTAACTAACTAATCTATATAATGATGCTTAATTTTTAAAGTGTCCGGATTGCCTGGTCGAAAGTTGTGGTTAATTTGGATACTTGGGTCGGATTGTGGGTTGACCCGTTTTTAAATTTATAACGGTTAAAAATAAAATTAAAAATGCTAAAGGTATGTTTCGAACATTCAACCTAACAAAATAAGTACAACTCTTTAACCAACTAGGCTATAAAGACTTTATATTTTAAATTCAACACGAAATTTGATAAACGCGAAACGTTTTAATATTAATAAAAGTTCAACTTTTTAACTAACTAATCTATATATATATAATGATGCTTAATTTTTAAAGTGTCCGGATTGCCGGGTCGAGAGCTGTGGTTAATTTGGATACTTGGGTCGGATTATGGGTTGACCCGTTTTTAAATTTAAAACGGTTAAAAAATAAAATTGAAAATGCTAGAGGTATGTTTCGAACTTGCAACCTAACAAAACAAGTACAACTCTTTAACCAACTAGGCTATAAAGATTTTATATTTTAAATTCAACACCAAATTTGATAAATGCGGGACGTTTTAATATTAATATAGGTTCAACTTTTTAACTAACTAATCTATATATATATAATGATGCTTAATTTTTAAAGTGTCCGGATTGCCGGGTCGAGAGCTGTGGTTAATTTGGATACTTGTAACAAAACAAGTACAACTCTTTAACCAACTAGGCTACAAAAACTTTATATTTTAAATTCAACACCAAATGTGATAAACGCAGGACGTTTTAATATTAATATAAGTTCAACTTTTTAACTAACTAATCTATATATATATAATGATGCTTAATTTTTAAAGTGTCCGGATTGCCGGGTCGAGAGCTGTGGTTAATTTGGATACTTGGGTCGGATTGTGGGTTGACCCGTTTTTAAATTTAAAACGGTTAAAAATAAAACTAAAAATGCTAGAGGTATGTTTCGAACTTGCAACCTAACAAAACAAATACAACTCTTTAACCAACTAGGCTACAAAGACTTTATATTTTAAATTCAACACCAAATTTGATAAATGCGGGATGTTTTAATATTAATATAGGTTCAACTTTTTAACTAACTAATCTATATATATATAATGATGCTTAATTTTTAAAGTGTCCGGATTGCCGGGTCGAGAGCTGTGGTTAATTTGGATACTTGGGTCGGATTGTGGGTTGACCCATTTTTAAATTTAAAACGGTTAAAAATAAAATTAAAAATGCTAGAGGTATGTTTCGAACTTGCAACCTAACAAAATAAGTACAACTCTTTAACCAACTAGGCTACAAAGACTTTATATTTTAAATTCAACACAAAATTTGATAAACGCGGGACGTTTTAATATTAATAAAAGTTCAACTTTTTAACTAACTAATCTATATATATATAATGATGTTTAATTTTTAAAGTGTCCGGATTGCCGGGTCGAGAGTTGTGGTTAATTTGGATACTTGGGTCGGATTGTGGGTTGACCCATTTTTAAATTTAAAACGGTTAAAAATAAAATTAAAAATGCTAGAGGTATGTTTCGAACTTGCAACCTAACAAAACAAGTACAACTCTTTAACCAACTAGGCTATAAAGACTTTATATTTTAAATTCAACACGAAATTTGATAAACGCGAAACGTTTTAATATTAATATAAGTTCAACTTTTTAACTAACTAATATATATATATATAATGATGCTTAATTTTTAAAGTGTCCGGATTGCCGGGTCGAGAGCTGTGGTTAATTTGGATACTTGGGTCGGATTGTGGGTTGACCCGTTTTTAAATTTAAAACGGTTAAAAATAAAATTGAAAATGCTAGAGGTATGTTTCGACTTTGCAACCTAACAAAACAAGTACAACTCTTTAACCAACTAGGCTATAAAGATTTTATATTTTAAATTCAACACCAAATTTGATAAATGCGGGACGTTTTAATATTAATATAGGTTCAACTTTTTAACTAACTAATCTATATATATATAATGATGCTTAATTTTTAAAGTGTCCGGATTGCCGGGTCGAGTTCTGTGGTTAATTTGGATACTTGTAACAAAACAAGTATAACTCTTTAACCAACTAGGCTACAAAGACTTTATATTTTAAATTCAACACCAAATGTGATAAACGCGGGACGTTTTAATATTAATATAAGTTCAACTTTTTAACTAACTAATCTATATATATATATATAATGATGCTTAATTTTTAAAGTGTCCAGATTGCCGGGTCGAAAGCTGTGGTTAATTTGGATCTTTGGGTCGGATTGTGGGTTGACCCGTTTTTAAATTTAAAACGGTTAAAAATAAAATTAAAAATGCTAGAGGTATGTTTCGAACTTGCAACCTAACAAAACAAGTACAACTTTTTAACCAACTAGGCTACTAAGACTTTATATTTTAAATTCAACACCAAATTTGATAAACGCGGGACGTTTTAATATTAAAAAAAATTCAACTTTTTAACTAACTAATCTATATATATATATATAATGATGTTTAATTTTTAAAATGTCCGGATTGCCGGGTCGAGAGCTGTGGTTAATTTGGATACTTGGGTCGGATTGTGGGTTGACCCGTTTTTAAATTTAAAACGGTTAAAAATAAAATTAAAAATGCTAGAGGTATGTTTCAAATTTGCAACCTAACAAAACAAGTACAACTCTTTAAACAACTAGGCTACAAAGACTTTATATTTTAAATTCAATACCAAATTTGATAAACGCGGGACGTTTTAATATTAATATAAGTTCAACTTTTTAACTAACTAATCTATATATATATAATGATGCTTAATTTTTAAAGTGTCCGGATTGCCGGGTCGAGAGCTGTGGTTAATTTGGATACTTGTAACAAAACAAGTACAACTCTTTAACCAACTAGGCTACAAAGACTTTATATTTTAAATTCAACACCAAATGTGATAAACGCGGGACGTTTTAATATTAATTTAAGTTCAACTTTTTAACTAACTAATCTATATATATATAATGATGCTTAATTTTTAAAGTGTCCGGATTGCCGGGTCGAGAGCTGTGGTTAATTTGGATACTTGGGTGGATTGTGGGTTGACCCGTTTTTAAATTTAAAACGGTTACAAATAAAATTAAAAATGCTAGAGGTATGTTTCGAACTTGCAACCTAACAAAACAAGTACAACTCTTTAACCAACTAGGCTACAAAGACTTTATATTTTAAATTCAACACAAAATTTGATAAACGCGGGACGTTTTAATATTAAAAAAAATTCAACTTTTTAACTAACTAATCTATATATATATAATGATGTTTAAATTTTAAAATGTCCGGATTGCCGGGTCGAGAGCTGTGGTTAATTTGGATACTTGGGTCGGATTGTGGGTTGACCCGTTTTAAAATTTAAAACGGTTAAAAATAAAATTAAAAATGCTAGAGGTATATTTCAAACTTGCAACCTAACAAAACAAGTACAACTCTTTAAACAACTAAGCTACAAAGACTTTATATTTTAAATTCAATACCAAATTTGATAAACGCGGGACGTTTTAATATTAATATAAGTTCAACTTTTTAACTAACTAATCTATATAATGATGCTTAATTTTTAAAGTGTCCGGATTGCCTGGTCGAAAGTTGTGGTTAATTTGGATACTTGGGTCGGATTGTGGGTTGACCCGTTTTTAAATTTATAACGGTTAAAAATAAAATTAAAAATGCTAAAGGTATGTTTCGAACATTCAACCTAACAAAATAAGTACAACTCTTTAACCAACTAGGCTATAAAGACTTTATATTTTAAATTCAACACGAAATTTGATAAACGCGAAACGTTTTAATATTAATATAAGTTCAACTTTTTAACTAACTAATCTATATATATATAATGATGCTTAATTTTTAAAGTGTCCGGATTGCCGGGTCGAGAGCTGTGGTTAATTTGGATACTTGGGTCGGATTATGGGTTGACCCGTTTTTAAATTTAAAACGGTTAAAAATAAAATTGAAAATGCTAGAGGTATGTTTCGAACTTGCAACCTAACAAAACAAGTACAACTCTTTAACCAACTAGGCTATAAAGATTTTATATTTTAAATTCAACACCAAATTTGATAAATGCGGGACGTTTTAATATTAATATAGGTTCAACTTTTTAACTAACTAATCTATATATATATAATGATGCTTAATTTTTAAAGTGTCCGGATTGCCGGGTCGAGTTCTGTGGTTAATTTGGATACTTGTAACAAAACAAGTACAACTCTTTAACCAACTAGGCTACAAAGACTTTATATTTTAAATTCAACACCAAATGTGATAAACGCGGGACGTTTTAATATTAATATAAGTTCAACTTTTTAACTAACTAATCTATATATATATATAATGATGCTTAATTTTTAAAGTGTCCAGATTGCCGGGTCGAAAGCTGTGGTTAATTTGGATCTTTGGGTCGGATTGTGGGTTGACCCGTTTTTAAATTTAAAACGGTTAAAAATAAAATTAAAAATGCTAGAGGTATGTTTCGAACTTGCAACCTAACAAAACAAGTACAACTTTTTAACCAACTAGGCTACTAAGACTTTATATTTTAAATTCAACACCAAATTTGATAAACGCGGGACGTTTTAATATTAAAAAAAAATTCAACTTTTTAACTAACTAATCTATATATATATATAATGATGTTTAATTTTTAAAATGTCCGGATTGCCGGGTCGAGAGCTGTGGTTAATTTGGATACTTGGGTCGGATTGTGGGTTGACCCGTTTTTAAATTTAAAACGGTTAAAAATAAAATTAAAAATGCTAGAGGTATGTTTCAAATTTGCAACCTAACAAAACAAGTACAACTCTTTAAACAACTAGGCTACAAAGACTTTATATTTTAAATTCAATACCAAATTTGATAAACGCGGGACGTTTTAATATTAATATAAGTTCAACTTTTTAACTAACTAATCTATATATATATAATGATGATTAATTTTTAAAGTGTCCGGATTGCCGGGTCGAGAGTTGTGGTTAATTTGGATACTTGTAACAAAACAAGTACAACTCTTTAACCAACTAGGCTACAAAGACTTTATATTTTAAATTCAACACCAAATGTGATAAACGCGGGACGTTTTAATATTAATTTAAGTTCAACTTTTTAACTAACTAATCTATATATATATAATGATGCTTAATTTTTAAAGTGTCCGGATTGCCGGGTCGAGAGCTGTGGTTAATTTGGATACTTGGGTGGATTGTGGGTTGACCCGTTTTTAAATTTAAAACGGTTACAAATAAAATTAAAAATGCTAGAGGTATGTTTCGAACTTGCAACCTAACAAAACAAGTACAACTCTTTAACCAACTAGGCTACAAAGACTTTATATTTTAAATTCAACACCAAATTTGATAAACGCGGGACGTTTTAATATTAAAAAAAATTCAACTTTTTAACTAACTAATCTATATATATAATGATGTTTAAATTTTAAAATGTCCGGATTGCCGGGTCGAGAGCTGTGGTTAATTTGGATACTTGGGTCGGATTGTGGGTTGACCCGTTTTAAAATTTAAAACGGTTAAAAATAAAATTAAAAATGCTAGAGGTATGTTTCAAATTTGCAACCTAACAAAACAAGTACAACTCTTTAAACAACTAGGCTACAAATACTTTATATTTTAAATTCAATACCAAATTTGATAAACGCGGGACGTTTTAATATTAATATAAGTTCAACTTTTTAACTAACTAATCTATATATATATATAATGATGCTTAATTTTTAAAGTGTCCGGATTGCCGGGTCGAGAGCTGTGGTTAATTTAGATACTTGGGTCGGATTGTGGGTTGACCCGTTTTTAAATTTAAAACGGTTAAAAATAAAATTGAAAATGCTAGAGGTATGTTTCGAACTTGCAACCTAACAAAACAAGTACAAATCTTTAACCAACTAGACTATAAAGATTTTATATTTTAAATTCAACACCAAATTTGATAAATGCGGGACGTTTTAATATTAATATAGGTTCAACTTTTTAACTAACTAATCTATATATATATAATGATGCTTAATTTTTAAAGTGTCCGGATTGCCGGGTCGAGAGCTGTGGTTAATTTGGATACTTGGGTCGGATTGTGGGTTGACCCGTTTTTAAATTTAAAACGGTTAAAAATAAAATTAAAAATGCTAGAGATATGTTTCGAACTTGTAACCTTACAAAATAAGTACAACTCTTTAACCAACTAGGCTATAAAGACTTTATATTTTAAATTCAACACCAAATTTGATAAATGCGGGACGTTTTAATATTAATATAGGTTCAACTTTTTAACTAACTAATCTATATATATATAATGATGCTTAATTTTTAAAGTGTCCGGATTGCCGGGTCGAGAGCTGTGGTTAATTTGGATACTTGGGTCGGATTGTGGGTTGACCCGTTTTTAAATTTAAAACGGTTAAAAATAAAATTAAAAATGCTAGAGGTATGTTTCGAACTTGCAACCTAACGAAACAAGTACAACTCTTTAACCAACTAGGCTATAAAGACTTTATATTTTAAATTCAACACGAAATTTGATAAACGCGAAACGTTTTAATATTATTATAAGTTCAACTTTTTAACTAACTAATCTATATATATATATATAATGATGCTTAATTTTTAAAGTGTCCGGATTGCCGGGTCGAGAGCTGTGGTTAATTTGGATACTTGGGTCGGATTGTGGGTTGACCCGTTTTTAAATTTAAAACGGTTAAAAATAAAATTAAAAATGCTAGAGGTATGTTTCGAACTTGCAACCTAACAAAACAAGTACAACTCTTTACCCAACTAGGCTATAAAGACTTTATATTTTAAATTCAACACGAAATTTGATAAACGCGAAACGTTTTAATATTAATATAAGTTCAACTTTTTAACTAACTAATCTATATATATATAATGATGCTTAATTTTTAAAGTTTCCGGATTGCCAGGTCGAGAGCTGTGGTTAATTTGGATACTTGGGTCGGATTGTGGGTTGACCCGTTTTTAAATTTAAAACGGTTAAAAATAAAATTAAAAATGCTAGAGGTATGTTTCGAACTTGCAACCTAACAAAACAAGTACAACTCTTTAACCAACTAGGCTATAAAGATTTTATATTTTAAATTCAACACCAAATTTGATAAATGCGGGACGTTTTAATATGAATATAGGTTCAACTTTTTAACTAACTAATCTATATATATATAATGATGCTTAATTTTTAAAGTGTCCGGATTGCCGGGTCGAGAGCTGTGGTTAATTTGGATACTTGGGTTGGATTGTGGGTTGACCCGTTTTTAAATTTAAAACGGTTAAAAATAAAATTAAAAATGCTAGAGATATGTTTCGAACTTGTAACCTTACAAAATAAGTACAACTCTTTAACCAACTAGGCTATAAAGACTTTATATTTTAAATTCAACACCAAATTTGATAAACGCGGGACGTTTTAATATTAATAAAAGTTCAACTTTTTAACTAACTAATCTATATATATATAATGATGCTTAATTTTTAAAGTGTCCGGATTGCCGGGTCGAGAGCTGTGGTTAATTTGGATACTTGGGTCGGATTGTGGGTTGACCCGTTTTTAAATTTAAAACGGTTAAAAATAAAATTGAAAATGCTAGAGGTATGTTTCGAACTTGCAACCTAACAAAACAAGTACAACTCTTTAACCAACTAGGCTATAAAGATTTTATATTTTAAATTCAACACCAAATTTGATAAATGCGGGACGTTTTAATATTAATATAGGTTCAACTTTTTAACTAACTAATCTATATATATATAATGATGATTAATTTTTAAAGTGTCCGGATTGCCAGGTCGAGAGCTGTGGTTAATTTGAATACTTGTAACAAAACAAGTACAACTCTTTAACCAACTAGGCTACAAAGACTTTATATTTTAAATTCAACACCAAATGTGATAAACGCGGGACGTTTTAATATTAATATAAGTTCAACTTTTTAACTAACTAATCTATATATATATAATGATGCTTAATTTTTAAAGTGTCCGGATTGCCGGGTCGAGAGCTGTGGTTAATTTGGATCTTTGGGTCGGATTGTGGGTTGACCCGTTTTTAAATTTAAAACGGTTAAAAATAAAATTAAAAATGCTAGAGGTATGTTTCGAACTTGCAACCTAACAAAACAAGTACAACTCTTTAACCAACTAGGCTACAAAGACTTATATTTTAAATTCAACACCAAATTTGATAAACGAGGGACGTTTTAATATTAAAAAAAATTCAACTTTTTAACTAACTAATCTATATATATATATAATGATGTTTAATTTTTAAAATGTCCGGATTGCCGGGTCGAGAGCTGTGGTTAATTTGGATACTTGGGTCGGATTGTGGGTTGACCCGTTTTTAAATTTAAAACAGTTAAAAATAAAATTAAAAATGCTAGAAGTATGTTTTGAATTTGCAACCTAACAAAACAAATACAACTCTTTAAAAAACTAGGCTACAAAGACTTTATATTTTAAATTCAATACCAAATTTGATAAACGCGGGACGTTTTAATATTAATATAAGTTCAACTTTTTAACTAACTAATCTATATATATATATAATGATGCTTAATTTTTAAAGTGTCCGGATTGCCGGGTCGAGAACTGTGGTTAATTTGGATACTTGGGTCGGATTGTGGGTTGACCCGTTTTTAAATTTAAAACGGTTAAAAATAAAATTAAAAATGCTAGAGGTATGTTTCGAACTTGTAACCTAACAAAACAAGTACAACTCTGTAACCAACTAGGCTATAAAGACTTTATATTTTAAATTCAACACCAAATTTGATAAACGCGGGACGTTTTAATATTAATATAAGTTCAACTTTTTAACTAACTAATCTATATATATATAATGATGCTTAATTTTTAAAGTGTCCGGATTGCCGGGTCGAGAGTTGTGTTAATTTGGATACTTGGGTCGGATTATGTGTTGACCCGTTTTTAAATTTATAACGGTTAAAAATAAAATTAAAAATGTTAAAGGTATGTTTCGAACTTGCAACCTAACAAAACAAGTACAACTCTTTAACCAACTAGGCTATAAAGACTTTATATTTTAAATTCAACACCAAATTTGATAAACGCGGGACGTTTTAATATTAATATAAGTTCAACTTTTTAACTAACTAATCTATATATATATAATGATGCTTAATTTTTCAAATGTCCGGATTGCCGGGTCGAGAGCTATGGTTAATTTGGATACTTGGGTCGGATTGTGAGTTGACCCGTTTTTAAATTTAAAACGGTTAAAAATAAAATTAAAAATGCTAGAGGTATGTTTCGAACTTGCAACCTAACAAAATAAGTACAACTCTTTAACCAACTAGGCTACAAAGACTTTATATTTTAAATTCAACACCAAATGTGATAAACGCGAGACGTTTTAATATTAATATAAGTTCAACTTTTTAACTAACTAATCTATATATATATATAATGATGCTTAATTTTTAAAGTGTCCGGATTGCCGGGTCGAGAGCTGTGGTTAATTTGGATACTTGGGTCGGATTGTGGGTTGACCCGTTTTTAAATTTAAAACGGTTAAAAATAAAATTAAAAATGCTAGAGGTATGTTTTGAATTTGCAACCTAACAAAACAAGTACAACTCTTTAACCAACTAGGCTACAAAGATTTTATATTTTAAATTCAACACCAAATTTGATAAACGCGGGACATTTTAATATTAATATAAGTTCAACTTTTTAACTAACTAATCTATATAGGTGTTGAGTAAATAGATATTTGGGTCGGATTGTGGGTTGACCCACCCATAAACTAAAAACGGTTAAAAATAAAATAAAAAATGTAATCCGTAATTTTTTTCACGGTTTTTATATTAATACTCGTGTAAATGCACGGGCTAAATGCTAGTTGACATAATATCTAATATTCAATCCGTCTAGGTCGGCCCTGAGGATTGGGCCAATATGCAATTTAGATTTTGTGGTCATTTAAATAGTTGAATATTAATATCTGAATATGAATTATCGAAAAAATAGAGTTAATATTAAAATAGACATAATATCTTATATATTCAATCCGGCCGGATGTAAATTTAGATTTTGTGGCCATATTTTTTTTATTTCATTTGTAATGAAATAAAAAATGAGATAAATATATATATATATATATATTTATATATATATAATATGAAAAAGAGAAAAATGGAAAAATAAGATTAATAATATAATATAATTAATTATACTATTATATTTGAAAATTGGGGGCTATGCAACGGTATATTTTGTATTATCAAGGGTCGGTCCTGAATCCGTTGGATACATAGTCTAGAATCTTGATTGAGTATAACCGATGTATTATGATTGTATTTAAATTTATCTAAAAAATTGACGCAATTCGTTCGTAATTATCCTAATTTATTGTATTTATTTCTATTAGAGGTGACAATTCATTTTGGGTTGGCAAATTCGAGTTGATAGGCTGACGAGTTGAGCGATATTAACCTAAACTTGACATGCTTAGTATTTTGTGTCAAAATCTCTAACCTGAACCCAATTTGTTTATTTCTAATTAGTGTTGACCCCATTTAATTAAAAATAAATAGGATTTTAATTAATTTATTAGATTTTTAACATAATATAATATTTTGTAGCTTAGTGGTTCAAGATTAAGAAAACAAATTTTATTGGGTTATTAATTGAAATCTCATCAATAACATTTTTGTTAATAATTTGTTTTAACTAAAATTTAGGTATTAAATTGTTTTTCCACCTAATGGGACAGCCCAATTATTGAGGTCAACACTATTTGTAATCAACTTAAACCTGACTCAATTGACTTGGCTCAACTCGGATCCACAATTGATTTAACCGATGTAAATAATATTACATATCTCTATTTCATATGAACAATGAAGTTAAATCACAACGAACAAAAATAAATAAATGTGTAACTCCAACGACAAAAAGCGACTTTCATAACTAGGAATAAGGATGACAATGGGTAGCCTACCTGTTGGGTAATGAAATACACATCCTTGAACCCGATCTTTATTTTATTACCCGACCCCGAGTATCGGCCCGACGGGTATCTCTAGGGGTGTTCATCGGTTCGGTTTTCGGGTTATTCGAGTTTCTCGGTTCGGTTTATTCAAATTTTTAATTTTTTTAGCCAATTTGAAAACCGAACTAAATTCGAATAAATTTTAATTAAACCGAACCGAATTTGAATTTAATATTTGGTTCGAATAATTCAAATTCGTTTTTATTTTTTGGAATTAGCATAACTCAAAATAAATTGCACCAGGCATGAATTAAACTAGTGTCTGTACTGTAGCAATATACTATTCTACCACTAGACCACATATGCTTTTGTTTCATTTTTCTTTATTTGTATCCTCATCACCTATTCATTGGATACCCGATCTTTTATAAATACCCTTTTATCCAATTAAAATATGATTTTTTATTTATTATTTTCTAAATATTATAATACAAATGAAAATATTATTTATTTGTATATTATTATAGAAGTTGAAAAATATTTATAACTTTATTGTTATTACAATAATGAAGTTCAACAAAAAGAATAATGAAAGAACACATTTTGTTATTAAAGAAAGACTAAGAGTACTGAGAACATAAATTAAAATTATGATGGGTTGGAGTGTGGTATAAATAATTAAATACTATATTTATTATAAATTTGTAATAATTGTATTGACTTAAATTTGAAAAGACATTTTAAATTTTTACAAATATATATTTTTAATATTAAATATTTCAGGTATAGGGTTTGGGTTTTTAAAATTTTTACAAATATATATTTTTAATATTAAACATTTTTCCCCAAACTCGATTTAGTAATCCTTTTCAATTCATATCCCCGATCCCGATTTAAAATATCCGTACTTAAACCTGACCATCGGATATCCACGAATATCGGGTACCCATTGTCATCCTAACTAGGGATGTGTTGATGACTGCATAGTAGCGATGCACGGAACGACGAACCAATTCTGAAAAGGAAAAGAAAGTTTCGAACTTTTTGGATAAGGAAGAAAGTTGGAGCGAAAACGAGGAAAGAGTCAAGTTGAAACCTAAAGAAGACTTCGAATTTGTGTGTGAGAGGGCACACAAAACATCAAAAATAAAAATTTAAATAGTTGATGAGTTTTTGGTCATTTCAGGTCGACCCAGGTCGACCCGATTTTGACTAGTTTATAATCAAATTAAATGAACCGATCTTATTTCGACCCCAACCTAAAAACACATTACCCAAATCTATTTCTTTATTTTTTTTCAAAGGGTAAAAAGATTGTCTACCCTAATATTTGTCTATAAATCTACTTAAAGTACACTAACATGATGTTAGGGTTGTGGAACATATATATTTTTTTTCTGTAATTTGGCTTTTACTAACATCTGAGCTCTTCATGGTATTTTTCTTGAAGAATCAAAAGATCGCTTCAGTTCTCCGTATCTTTTTTCTCGATAAATCGTAACACTTTTGGTCTTGAGCTTTTGAGAAAGTTCTATCATCACCATTGTTATTTTTCTTCAGATTTGTCATATATTTATTGTTCGGCTGAAGAAGAAGTATAAGTATATGACAAATCTCAAGAAAAATAACTCAACTCAAGACCAGACGTGTTACGATTTGTCTAAAAAGATATGAGGAGCTGAATCTAACGGAAGTTATAGCGCCAAGGTTCGAGGAAAGGGAAGAATGTTGATGCCAAAGCTAAAAAAGCAAACTTGGGTTCTGCTAACCTTTGAGGAGTGTTGTACCCACTGATAAAACAAAAGGGCAAAAGAATATAGATATGGAGGTTGATCAAGATGCTGTTCTTGTTGCTGCTGCTGCTATTCCATCCAAGACTGAACCGTTCTATAGACAACCAGAACCAGAAGGCTCGAGCTTGGAAAAAGAAATTGTGAAATACGGTTCACAATTGATAACAGGTGCAAAGAAGTTAGAATTAGACAATAAGTTGGTGATTGGTAGGTTAGTTAGTATAGAATTAGGTTATAGTTTAGGGGCTGTTTGACTATGAAGATTTTTGTTTTTCTTGAATCCCTGCAGTGGGGAGAGGCTGAGCATCACCAAGAGACATTGGAAAACTTGAGGGCTTCTTCTGAAAATTAGAGCTGCAAGAAGCTGTGTGCAAAGTACTGTGCATATTATTTAACTTTGTAAAATGTGATGGTGGTGCCTGTTTTCAATCTGATTGCTTGCAATGATGATTCTAATGATATAGTCATGCGTTTGCTTGCTGTGTCTATTTCAGGTTATTATGTTAGATACAGTCGATCCAGAATTGCAGGTTGTCGAAGTCAATTCTCTTCAGGAGGAGGATGCTAATTAAAGTTGTTCTTACTCCTGATAAAGGTCAAGAGACGCCTTCTTCTTCTGAATTGCTACACATCAACTTCCCTGGATTGGCAAAGGTTGAGGAGGAACATTGTTCTGGATTGGCAAAAGGTTAATCAGCATTGGTTGTGTTTTTACAGGCAATGAAGAAGGGAGAGGAGACACCATCTTTGTTTACAGGCATGCAGTGAAAAATCTACTTCTGTTTGGCTAGAGGTAGTTTCTCTATCCCTTGATCATATCCATGTCTAGTAATATTAGTTTTTTTTTGTGTGTGTATAAAAGAGTTGATTTCTTTATAATGAAACTAGCTAGAGCTGAGGTTTTATCTGAGTTGATGAGCTGGTAGGATGATAATGCCGTGGTTATTTATTTGTCTGAGCAGGTAGATGAATTGAAAGGGGAGGATGTGGTCTGTGTGATAAAGAACACTTTAACTGGGTCACTGTTCACCTTACCTGCCTTGCAAGTTCGCAGATAGCTAATAGGGATAAAGAGGTGGTGAGTATGATTTGGATAGACAGAATGACTTCATTTTATACATGTATTTCTTCACCACCTACAAATTGAATGGTGTGGGTCAGCTTTCTTGCTCACTGCTTTCTTTCTATTCCAGGCTATTCCTCTAACCCCTTTTGTTGTTTTTGTTTCTCATTAAACTTCAATGTCGACGCAGTTTGTAGTCTCATTAAACTTCAACATTGAAGTTTGTAGATTTGTGAACTTGAGATATGAATCTTGTTATCATACCGAATAATCAAGGATAGTTACTAATCTTTTTGTATTCATATTTTTTTGCTAATTGAATAGTTACTACTAGCATATAGATGGGACTTGTTTGGTTATGAGTTAGAATCGCTTTTGATTGACTATTAGCTAGTTTTTATTGACATATAAGAGACTTTTAATTGATATTTTAGAATAAAAGAATCCAGATGTTGTTAAATTCAAAATTTATCCTAAATATCTCTATGCCTTAAGTTTATTGTTGCATAGTTTAAATGGTAACTCTCAGAAAGCCTGGTATGTATAAAACTAATTTTCTCCCTTTAGGGTTTAACCACCAATTTTGATGAGATTCTACAAGAGGCGGATGTAATTATTCTTTCTCGTGGCAATCTTGGAGTTGAACTCTCACCTGAAAAGATTTGCAGTTAATGTTTTGGAGTTGAACTCCCACCTGAAAAGGTTTTGCAGTTAATGGTGCTTTAAACAATTTTTATATTTTGTTTTCATGACTCATTTATGATACTTTACACAGTTTCTATATTTTGCTTCATGATATGTCAAGCTTTGCAATATTTTGGAATAAGAATAGGAATAACCAAGAATCTAAATCTGTTATTTTCTTCTTATGGCTACAAAGGTCTTCCTGTTTCAAAAGGCTGCTCTTTACAAGTTACAACTGAAACATGGCTGGAAAGACCACAGTGGTGACTCGTGTTGTTGACAGTATGACTGTGAATCTTAGACCAACTCGTGCTGAAGCTACTGGTGTGGCTAATGCTGTGCTGGACGGTGAGTAATTTAAGAATCTACATTTGTTATGATTTTTAGATTATCTAAAAAAACAAGTTAATTCATGATGCAAAAAATAATTTGACCCTATACCAAATGATAAGAAAGTTACAATATATTATGGATTATGAGTTAGAAAATAATTTGTATATTAAATGAAGCAACAAAAACCATACTAAAATCTGAAAATTATGATCCAAAACATCTTATACCAAACTAAAAATAAACTTTTAATTTTAACTTTGCAATTTTCAATTAGATCATGAATGTGAAAAAATACGAGTTTTCAAATAGGGTCACTGTCTGTGATTCTAGATACACCTCTCTCCAAGTTTCTATTGTGAAGATGCCTAAGAAAAAAGAATATTTTCATACCGGTCCAGGTGTTCTATCAATGGCGAACTCAGGACTGGGGACAAATGAATCACAGTTCTTCTTGTGTACTAAATCATAAAATAGAATATAGAAGTGTTTTTAAACTGTCACATTTTAATGTATGTTTTTTAGTGTATAGAGATTTATTTTTAAATCATAATTATCATGAAAATTGCATCTTCAATCCTTTAAATATATTTAGGTGACTTTGTCATTTATTTATAAAAGAGTTTACATTCTTATAATATGTAAAAAAAAAGTTTCTTTTAGATACTTTAAATAATATAAACTAATATGAACCTAAGAATACTTGATTAGTATGTTATAAGTTGGAATTTAGAGTCTGAATTGAATATAAGAGATATAGCATGCTATATATATATATATATATATATATATATATATATATATATATATATATATATATAGATATATATATTTAATATATCTTTTCAATGAAAGGTGTAGCTTAATCCTCGTATATAAGATATACACTTCAATTTTAGTGTTTTATTCTATTGTGATTTGAAGTAACTTAAATGAGTTAATAATTTTTATTTGAAATTATTATTATATTAATATTTTTAATTGATTTTATTTAATTAGTTGTTTTAAAATTAAATAAAAAATGTCAAATATGAATGATTGAAAATATAAAGTTGAATATCAAAATAATTGTAAATTTGACATAATATCCGATATATTCAATCCGTTGGATACATGGTCTTAATATTGATTGAGTATAACCAATGTAGTATGATCGTATTTAAATTTATCCAAAAAATTGACGCAATTCGTTCGTAATTATCCCTAATTTATGCTATTTATTTCTGTTAGAGGTAACAATTCAGTTTGGGTGGCAAATTCGAGTTGACGAGTTGAGTGATACTAATTTAAACCTGTCATATTTAGTATTTTGTGTGAAAATTTCAAATATGAACCCAATTTGTTTATTTGTAATCGACTCAAACTCGACTTAATTACTTAACTCAACTCGAATATAAATTAATTTAACCCGATGTAATTAATATTATATATCTCTACTTCAAATGAAAATAATATCGACGCAAAAGAACAATGAAGTTAAATCACAATGAACAATAATAAATGAATGTGTGACTCCAACAGCTAAAAACGAATTTCATAACTAGAGATAGAGATGGCAAACTTGTCGGGTAATGAAGTACCCATCCCTGAACTCAAATTTATTTTATTACCCGACCCCGAACTCGAACCTAACGGGTATCTCTATTTGTATCTTCATCCCCGATTTATTGGGTACCCGATCCTTGACGGATACTCCGTTATCCGATTAAAATATAAATTTTTATTTATTATTTTTTATATACAGTAAACTCTCTATAAAGTAATAACGTTGAGCCAACTAAAAAATATTTTATTATCGAAATATTATTTAATCGATAAAGTAATGATTTATTATTTTACATGTATAATAATAAAATATAATTTTATTCAATATTGTTAAATTTCAAAATTCAGATTTTATATAGTGGGGTTCATTTATTGTATAAGTGGTTAAAGTATAATAAATTGTAAAATATTTTTTATTCTAAAAGTCATTTAATATGTAAATAGTGTAATATCCTATGTTGTAAGATGATTTTTATCTCAAAATATTCATCTTCAAGTACATTCAATACACAATCTTCTACTACTCTTCTATCTTCTTTCTTCTCTAGTCAATCTTATACTACTCTATTCTTTCTTGTTATATTAATCTCTAATGGCTTCTATCTCAAATGGTGAAGTATACGACCATGACATGTGAAATGCGTAAAGCATTGTGCGAGTATAAAAGCGAGAATCCAACGTAGAGAGCTCCGAATTATTTATCAACTAGGAGAGCGGCTCAAAAACTAAGCCCAAATGATAGGTTGAGTTCGTCTCAAAAAGAGCTACAAACTGGGTTTCTAAAAATTTAACATCCAACTTAGTCAAGCAACAATATTGAATACAATTAAGTGGTCATCGAAATATCTCTCGGCTAATTTGACGAAACCTCATGCCAAACGACACAAATTCGCAAAGTTTCCAAATCTAGAAAACACTTTGTATGAATGGAATTCTTCAACATCATGAGCGGGTAAATATATCGAGAGAGTTAATTCAAGAGAAGGAAAAATATTTTATGAAAATATTGTATGGTGATAATGGTCTAGAATTTGATTACTCTCTTGGTTGGGTGGAGAGGTTTAAATCATGGCATGATATCAAGTCCTTTAGGCGTTTTAGCGAAAACAAGTCTGTCACTATGGGAGATGTGGATAGCAACTTGCTAACAATAAGAGAAACTAGGGCTATTTGTCATGAAAGATGTTTTTAACATGGATGAAACTGAGTTATTTTATAGATTACAAGCTGATAATTCATTGGCTACAAAACAACTTGAAGGAAAAAAAAGACAAAGAAAGAATGACAGTAGACATTTGTTGCAATGAAGATGGGTAAGAGAAAATGCCATTATGGATCCTTGGTAAGTTTGCGGAACACGACCGAGATTAACTGATGAAGAAATTATTGAGGGTCTTAGAAAAAAAAACAATCAAGATGAAGACAATGATGATGATAGTCGTGTTTTGGAGCCATTTTTTCGCAAAAAAACAATTAGAGCAACAATAAAACTTAGTGATTTTCTCATACAATTTGATAGAAACACTCCACAACTTCATAAAGTTTTATAAAATGCGAATGATGAGATTAAATAAATTTTCATACAAAACAGACAACGGTGGACTCATATTTCACAAATGCACTCTAAATTATTAAAAAAATAGTACATTATTACTTTATATATCGATTGAGACCTATATGCGCCAAATAATTATATTATTTAATAAATTTATTGAAATTATTATTTTAGCTATTTGAAAATAATTTGAGAGACAAAGAGTGAGAGTCTGTTAATAGGAAATAATAAATAAAAAGGAACGAAGAAGAATGTATAGAGAGACGAAATAGAGAGATCAGAAGAGAAATTGTCGCGATTAATTGGATTTACTCATCTAATTCAAGAGGCAGAAATCTGTTTTCTGTGACAGGATTCAATCATTACAAGCAACGTCAACTGTCTAGCTCAGGAATAAACCCTAATCTTCCATTAACATAAATCATCAAATTCTCCCTAGTTAGTTTATATCATACACTAGTTTATGCAGATACAACTGTTTGTTGAATAAACTTAAATTAATAAGGTATTTGTTTTTTTTATATTTAATATTCCTAGAGTAATAGTAAGGGGTGAGTGAGATAACCAAGAGTTTTGAGTGGAAGCTATTTAATATGCAGAATAATTTATTTTGTTATTTGAAGAGTCAAGCATATGAAGAGTCTATGCTTTCTTATAAAAAGTTGTAAAATCCATTTGAGATGGATAATAAGAAAGATATATTTTAGCGTCTTGTTATCAACAAATTGGTATCAGAGCTATTGTGTGTGAGGTGAACGTGAGAAAACCTGTTAGTCTCAAAAGAGAACGCCGCGGTGTGCGCTGGCTGAGAGAGAAAAACAAGAGCGATCGAGAGCCTTATGAGGGGTGTGTGTTGAGTGTAAACACTTGAGAGGAATGAAAGGTCTAACCAATGGCATCCCGCTACCCAAGTTGACAAAAGGCGTCAACTACGACAACTGGAAGGTGCAGATGAAGGCCCTTTTCGGTTCCCAAGATAACTGGGATGTGGTCGAGCCTGGGTATGAGGAACCGAAGAACACATATGGGTATTCAAATGCCCAGTTGAATGTGTTGAAGGTCGTTCGAGCTAAAGATAGGGCGACTCTATATCTACTATACCAATCTGTCGACAAATCTGGTTTTGAGAAGATAGTTGACGCAAAATCTTCCAAAGTGGCATGGGATACACTCGAAATAGCAAACAAAGGAGACGAACGGGTGAAGCAAGTCCGGCTTCAAACCCTAAGGGGCGATCTGGAAAACATGAGGATGAAAGAGTCTGAAAGCGTATCTGAGTTCATTACTCGAGTGGAGACCGTGGTGAACAAACTAAATCAGAATGGTGAGAGTCTTTCATTAAACCGAGTTGTTGAAAAGATTCTAAGGTCATTGACAAATAGTTTCGAAAATATTGTGTGCGCAATAGAGGAATCTAAGGATCTATCAATGCTCACCATTGAAGAGCTTGCTGGGTCCTTGGAAGCGCATGAGCAGAGAAGGAAAAACAAGAATGGGGATTCTCTTGAAAATGCTCTCCAGGCGAAGGCGACAATAAAAGAGGAGAAGGTGATCTATGCTCAGAGTACAAGAGGCAGAGGAAGAGGCAGAAGCCTAGGTGGTAGAGGAAGAGGAGGACGAGGAAGTGAGCAAGTCGGCCAACAAAACTGGCATGGCAGAGGTTAAGCTCGGGGTGGCCGGACAAACACAGATAATAATATTGAGTGTTATAACTGTGGAAAGAATGGGCATGTTACCAAGGATTGTTACTCGATAAAATGCTACAATTGCGGAAAGCTGGGTCATATTTCCAAAGATTGTAGATCCGAGAAGAAAAAGGAGGAACCAACAAACTTCTTTGCTGAGAAAGAAGATGAAGGGTTGTTGCTGGTGACAAAAATTCCAGAAACTGAGATCAAACCAAATTGTTCTGATAACTCATTTGGTACTTGGTTACTGGCGCAAGTAACCACATGTGCGGCGACGAGAGCTTATTCAAAATACTCTCAAAGGTGGAGTCCGGATCTATTTCTTTCGGCGATGCTTCAAAAGTAGCCGTCAAAGGTCGAGGAACGATCATGTATAAACAGAAAAATGGGGGAATCGGAGATATCAGAGATGTTTACTACGTACCTGATCTCAAAAGCAACATACTGAGCATGGGACAGTTGATGGAGAAAGGGTACTCGGCTATAATGAAGGACCGAGAAATGCAGCTGAAGGATAAACTTGGGAGACTCATTGCCCAGGTAGAAATGAAGAAAAATCGTATGTACAAACTTGAGCTTAAAATAGTTCAAGATAAATGTATGCAACTTGATCTAGAGGATGAGGCCATGAAGTGGCATTATCGGTTCGGTCATCTTCACTTCGGGGGGTTGAACGAGCTGGTGAAAAAGGAGATGGTTCTTGGACTGCTTAACATTATATTTGAAAAGAGGTTATGTGAAGAATGTGTGATCGGGAAGCAATCGAGGACTTCTTTCCCAAGCAGTTCTGAATACAGAGCAAAGGAGCAACTCAGACTGATTCACACTGATTTATGTGGGTCAATAACTCCATAATCATTTAGTGGTAAGAGATACTTCATTTCTTTAATTGATGATTTTTCGAGAAAGACGTGGGTTTATTTTCTGAAAGAGAAGTCAGAAGTGTATGAAAATTTCAAGAAATTTAAAGTGATGGTGGAGAAAGAAACAAACAAAGTTATCAAAGCAGTCCGATCTGATAGAGGAGGTGAGTTCACTTCTAACGAGTTCAATAAATACTACGAGGAACATGGAATCAAGCGTTTCTTGACTGCTCCATATTCTCCGCAGCAAAATGGTGTAGCAGAACGAAAGAACCGAACTATTCTCGATATAGTTCGATCTATGTTGAAAGGAAAAAATATACCGAAACAGTTTTGGGCAGAGGCAGTACAATGCGCAGTCTATGTGCAAAATAGATGTCCACATGCAAAGCTAGGAGAGAAGACGCCTCAAGAGATTTGGAGTGGTATGAAGCCGAGTGTCTTTCATCTCAAGGTATTCGGTAGTGTGGCCTATGGGAAAGTACCAAGTCAGCACAGGACAAAGTTAGAAGATCGAAGTAAGAAGTACATATTTATCGGGTATGATGAAAAATCTAAGGCATATAAATTGTTTGATCCTATTAATAAGAAATTGGTGGTGAGTCGAGATGTTCACGTGGAAGAATCAATGACATGGAACTGGAGTAACCCGATTGAGGAAGAAACAAGTTTAGAGGCTGTTATGCCTCCGATATCAACAACCACCGAGCTTTCAGAAGATGAATTCGATCCTCTACAACCCAGAATGAGAAGTCTACGGGAGATATATGACACTACAAATAAAGTCCACATTGTATGTCTCCTTGCCGACTCAGAAGATTTGAATTTTGAGAAAATTGTACAAGACAAGAAATGGAGATCGGCTATGGATGAAGAAATTGGGGCAATTGAACGCAATAAAACCTGGGAGCTAACCGACCTTCCTGAAGGAACTCGACCCATTGAAGTAAAATGGGTGTACAAAAAAAAGATGAATGTCGAAGGAGAGGTTGAGCGTTATAAGGCTCGACTTGTGGTGAAGGGCTATAGATAAAAGGAGGGAATCGATTATGATGAAGTCTTTGCTCCTGTCACGAGAATGAAGTCAATCTGACTTCTGATCTCGTTAGCTGCTCAAAATCAATGGCCGATTCTACAAATGGATGTGAAATCAGCCTTTCTAAATGGAGTGCTGAAGGAGGAGGTGTACGTCGAGCAACCACTTGGGTGTATGAAGAGAGGTGATGAGAAGAAGGTGTTGAGATTGAGAAAAGCCCTCTATGGGCTGAAGCAGACTCCTCGTGCTTGGAATGAGAGAATTGACGAGTATTTCAAGAAAAATGGGTACCAGCAATGTCCGTACGAGCATGCCTTGTACACAAAGAAATTAGAAAATGATATGATGGTAGTCGCTCTCTAAGTCGACGACCTCATATTCACCGGAAGCAACACAAAACTGATTGAGGAGTTCAAGGAGGTAATGAAGAAGGAGTCCGAGATGACAAACTTAGGTTTGATGAAATATTTTCTTGGCCTAGAAGTGAAGCAATCGGAGGAAGGGATTTTTATATCCCAAGAGAGGTATGCGCTTAAAATTTTAAAGAAGTTTAAAATGGAGGACTGCAACCCAGTTTCAACTCCAATGGAACCAGGCACTAAACTCTCAAAGTTTGATGGAGGAGAACGAGCTGATGCTGGGAGATATCGAAGTTTAGTCGGAAGTTTAAGGTATCTTACAAGCACGAGACCCAACCTAATGTTGAGTGTTGGGATAACAAACAGATTCATGGAGGATCCAAGCTATACACATTGGAAGGCCTTGAAGAGAATTCTGAGATATGTTCGAGGAACTCTTTCACTTGGTATTTTCTATTCAAAATCAGATAACTACCAATTAGTGGGTTACTCTGATAGTAACTGGTGTGGTGATGTTGATGACCGGAAAAGTACTTCGGGTTATGTATTCTTACTCGGAAATACGACTTTTACTTGGTTGTCAAAGAAGCAACCTATTATAACTTTGTCAACCTGCGAGGCAGAGTATGTGGCGGCCTCTTGGAGTGTGTGTCATGCAGTATGGCTTTTAAATTTACTAAAGCATTTGGGAGTGATCCGAGATGAAGGGACTGTGATTCGACTTGATAACAAGCCGACGATCGAGTTGGCAAAGAATCCAGTTAATCACGGAAGGAGCAAGCACATTGACGTACGATTTCATTTCATTCGAGAACAAGTCAAAGAAGGAAAGGTTGAGTTGGAGCATGTTGAAAGTCGAGCACAAGCCGCTGACATATTCACCAAGCCATTACCGACCACACTGCTGGAGAGTTGTAAAAGGCTAATTGGAATGAGAGATGGGAAGAATATTTAAGTTTAAGGGGGAAATTTGTTGAATAAACTTAAATTAATAAGGTATTTGTTTTTTTTTATGTTTAATATTCCTAGAGTAATAATAAGGGGTGAGTGAGATAACCAAGAGTTTTGAGTGGAAGCTATTTAATATGCAGAATAATTTATTTTGTTATTTGAAGAGTCAAGCATATGAAGAGTCTATGCTTTCTTATAAAGAGTTGTAAAATCCATTTGAGATGGATAATAAGAAAGATATATTTTGACATCTTATTATCAACAACAACACCATAAAAAAATGATGAAGCAACAACAACAGGAAAATGGTATTTAGAGAAGAAATGATAAAACAGGTGGAGTATACCCCAATATTAATTTATTCAGAACAAAATACATATTCCCCATACAAGAACCCTTTATCTTAAACGGCGTGGCCTACTCTGCATCAGACTAAACAAAACCGACAATCTGGTTCAGGAATGTGGGTTCAAAATTTATCCTAAATAGCTCCTATATTTAGCCCTATAATATCATAGGATAAAGTGATGAAGGAAAAAAAAAGAGAGCTTGCTATGCTATTTATATGTTATTGTGATGTTCAATTCTAGTTTCTTTAGATACAGTAAGTGATGCTATTCTTTTTGGTTAAGGTGGACAGATTGTTTTTCTATAGAAGAGAGGGCAAGGTGCTAAAGAGAGTTTTTCAATTTGGCAGCCTAAAGGCAAATGAGAATGAAAAAGTGTGATCCTTATGTAAGGTGTTAAGAGGGGTATTTATAGGCAAAACTATAAAACCCTAGGGCCCAAAGGCTCATTTAACACACTTGACATAGAAAAAGAAAACTATTTTAAACACTTACAAATGTTTAAAAACAATGTAGAAATCTTCATTAAATTTAAGCTTTAATTAATAATGATGCAATACTGGGTTATTTTAATTTTAATAAAAAAAAATGACCAAGCCTTCACGCTTCTCTTCAATGCACGTCTGAATTCTTCTATCTTGCAACTTCTTCCATTTTTTAAGCAACTTCTTTTTTTCCTTTTGACCGCACATGATATAATCCACATTTCAAGATTTGTGGCTGTCACCATTAAGAAGGTGACCGCTGCCTTCACCCAATTCTTTTTAGCAATTGATTTCACGGGTCGGATCTTGGGCATGGGTCGGTCCATTAGTCGGGTCACCGGTCGGATCCGTCAATTGGATCATTTCATTGGCCTTCCTTCTAGTTGACTTGACTTTATTTTGAATCTTCTTGGCCCCATTCACAAATCTGATCTGGATCTTGCATGTGAATCTTGGATTGAACCATTGAAAAATTACACATCCCCTTCATCCTATAAAAATTTTTTATTAAAAAAAACAAATAAATAATTTTATTTTTAATTATTCATATTTCTAAGGAACAATTCTAATTAAAAAATATGCTAACTAACTAATTCAAGAAATCAAATTGAAAAATCTAATCTAACTAATCTAATCACAACTAATCTAATCAATTAAAAAAACTAATCTAAATAATGAAAAAAATACAAAAATAAAATATACCTAATGACTTTACAAAAATGTTAATATATATTTTGTAATTTTTTTTTATATAAATACCCAAGGTAATTAAATAAATAAAACCTTGAATGTTCTAAATATAATAACTTTCCTAAGTGTTGTAACATACTGTTAAGCTTGAAATTATAACTTAGCTTTCCGAGTTCTTGATGTCAAGAAACGAGTTCTTGATTGTTGGGACCGAGTGTTAAATTCTATAATCAAGCGCAACGGAAATAATATGAGAAGAGAATTCGAGGTTAAAGAGAGAAGAAACAAAGATGAGAGAAGAGAATACTACTAGAATATACCTAGTAGTCCAAGAATAGAGGTTCAAAGCCGAGAGAATAATTAAGAGTAAGAACTTTCACAAAGCTTTCATTCATAGCCCAAAAAGTGGGGGTGAGCATCAGCATTTATAGCGACTGAATTACCCAAGAGTATTCGGTTACAAACTTATTACAACAACTTTAGAAATAACATAATTCGGGTTGAGAGAAATATAAGAGAAGAGAAACAAAACAGAATTAAAATAAAGTTCCCGACCGAGTCTCTTAGCCAAAGTGTTCCATGGGACCGAGGATGGTGTTGTTTTCTATTCGTGGGTTGTAACATCATCTCCCCCTTCAGAAGTTCGTCGACCCCGACGAAGGGACTTTTGTCTTGTTTGCCTCCTTGCTGCCAACATCTCTGGGTATTGAATGCTTATCACTTCAACATTTTCCCAAGTTTGGTCTTCTGTTTGAGCCCCATCCCAATTGATCAACAGCTGTTTTTTCATTTTCCCATGCACCATGATGTCTTGTTCACCCATAATTTTGCCGGTCCTGTTTGGTTGGGTGCTAAGTTGGGGAATATTTTCAATAGCAACAGGGGTTCCTTGGAATGATTTTAATTGCGAGACATGGAAGACATTGTGTAACCTGTTGTCAGTTCCGAGTTCCAGCTTGTAAGCAACTTCCCCAATCCTTTCCAACACTTTAAATGGCCCAAAATACTTTGGTGAGAGTTTGTGGAATAACTTCTGAACCGAGCGTTGTCTATATGACTGTAACTTCACCAATGCCTAACTACCCCACTTGAAATGTGACATATTTTCTCTTTTTGTTCTGCTGCTGCTTCATACGATTCTGGGCTCTTTTCAAATGGAATTTTATGAGTTGGAGTGAGGCTTCCCTGGATGTTAGTGATACATCCACTTCTTCCACTCTCGAGTCTCCTGCTACATAGGGTGTGTGGACCGGAGGGGGGGTATCCATATATTGCTTTGAAAGGTGTTGTTTGTATTGCTGTATGGAAATTAGTATTATACCACCATTCAGCCAAAGGCAACCAGTGTACCCAATCTTTCGGAGTTTGGCCAGCCATGCAGCGTAAATAAGTGACCAAGCATTTATTGACTATCTCGGTCTGGCCATCCGTCTGGGGTGATAGGCTGAGGATAAGGCTTGCTTTACTCCTTGTATACTTAAGAATTCCCACCAGAAGGTGCTTAAGAACACTTTGCCCCGATCACTAATGATGGTTGTTGGCATTCCGTGGAGCTTGGAAATGTTGTCCACAAATAATTCAGCTACTGTCTGGGCAGAAAAGGGGTGTTGCAGACTCATAAAGTGGGCCATTTTCGATAGTCTGTCAACCACCACAAATATAACACTTTTTCCTTTTGACTTAGGCAAGCTTTCAATGAAATCCATGGAGACCGATTCCCAAAATCGATTGGGAATTGCCAAGGGCTGAAGTAGACCCATATATGCTGAGTTATCAGGTTTATTTTTTTGGCAAACTTCATAAGTTTGGACAAATTCTCTAATATCTTTAAGCATCTCTAGCCAAGAGTAAACTAGCTGCATTTTCTTCCGGGTGACCAGAGTCCTCAAATGTCCCCCTTCTTCTCCCAAATGCATGACTGCAATTAAGGTATTTCTGAGATCGTTGTTCTTTCCCACCACCAGCCGGTCCCTTTTTCTTAACATCCCTTGGTCATATGAGCATTCAGGGTGAGAATCAGCGTTAGCAAGAATTTCACGAATGACTTTGGCTAAGTTGGGATCTTCTTCATAGCTTTTCCTGAATTTATTTTTGGACGGTAGTGTGATAGATCGAAATTCCTGCACATTGGACCCCTGCTACCCGCCTAGACAAAGCATCTGCCACTAAGTTTTCTTTTCCCTTTTTATATTGAACAACAAAATCGTATCCCACCAGTTTGTAGAGCCATTTTTCTTGTGCCGGGGTTTGAACTCTTTGTTCCAGCAAGTATTTAAGAGCTTCATGGTCGGTCTTCACAATGAATTGCTTGTATCTAAGGTAAGATCTCCACTTTTCCACCGCAAAGGTCAAGGCCATCAACTCTTTTTCATATGTGGATGATGGTAACTTCTCTATTTCAATCGCCTTACTTATGAATGAAATGGGTCGTCCTTCTTGCATTAATACTACTCCAATACCGGCTCCACTTGCATCGGTCTCCACTACAAAGGGAATATTGAAGTTGGGAAGCTCCAGGACCGGAGGGGAAAGCATACGTTGTTTCAACAACATAAATGAATCTTCAGCTTCTTCATTCCATGCAAACAGACCTTTTTTCAACAGGGCAGTGATGGGACGTGCTATAGAGCCGTAGCCTTTTATAAATCTTCTATAATATCCGGTCAGACCAAGGAACCTTTTCAATTTCTTAGTAGATTTTGGAACTGGCCATGTTCTCATTGCTTCTAACTTTGCTGGATTCGTGGCTACACCATTCTCGTCAAGGATATGGCCAAGATAGGAAATTTGCTTGCTCCCAAAATTGTATTTTCCCCTGTTAAGGAATAACTCATCATATTGAAATATTGAAAGTACCTTATATAAGTGCTGGATATGTTCCTTCCAACTCAAGTTGTATACTAGGATGTCATCAAAAAATACTAGCACGAATTTCCTTAGGAATGGTTTCAAGGTTGCGTTCATTAGGCTTTGGAAGGAGGATGGAGCGTTGGTTAGGCCAAAGGGCATCACCAAAAACTCATACAAGCCCTCGTGTGTCCGAAACGCTGTTTTGTGGCAGTCACCTGGGTGCATCCTTATCTGGTGGAACCCTGAGCGCAAATCCAGCTTGGAAAAGAACCTGGACTCATGCAATTCTTCCATTAATTCTTCAATGACCGGGGTAGGAAACTTGTCATTGATGATTGCTGAGTTTAGCCGCCTATAATCAATACACATTCTCCAGGATAAGTCTTTCTTTCGGACCAGTACTACAGGGGCGACAAAAGAGCTGTGGATTCTCCTTATAACTCCCCTTTCTAGTATATCATTGACCAAATGTTCAATTTCTGTCTTCTACAAGGAAGGATACCGGTAAGGACGTAGGCATACAACTTTCGTGCCTTCCTTTAGTGGGATGCAGTGATCTTGTTCCCTGGCGGGTGGTAACTCCTCAGGTTGCTGGAATATTGGGCTGAAGTAATCTAGCATTTGCTGGAGGTCTTTAGGGACATCATCTAGCGCCCTTGTATCGAGTGAAAAAAATTGTGCTTCGTTTTCACTTCTTATTTGGACCATGGCAGCGACATTACCTTTCTTTAATAACTTCTCTAGGTGGTCACCCTTCATTAGGCTGATTTGTGTATGGAGTATACCTTGCAAGACCGTGGTTATCCCTTCTTTTTCATAAGAGAGGGTTAATTTTTCGAAGTCCCATTTTGAAGGGCCTAAAGTAATCAGCCATTCGATTCCCAACACAATATCGTACCATGTCATGGTTAATACCTTCATGTTTGTTTGATAAAATTTACCTTCCATAGACCATTTCAGATCTTGGCAAAAGCTAGAGCATAGAATGTTAGAACCGTCTGCCACTCGGACCGATAACACTTGGGTGGGAAGTATGTCATGACTAATTTTCTTCATTATCCTGCTATTAATGAAATTATGAGTGATGCCTGTATCAATTAGGATCACAATCGCTAGGTTCCCGATTTTGCCAAGAATCTGGAGTGTTTGGAAGTTTATTGAACCGTTTAATGCATGTAGCGATATGGCAGGTTCTTCCGCTGCTTCAAGCTGTAAAGGAAAATCATCAAGGACTATCTCTGGAGCGGGTTCTTGGAAACTTGGGACGCTTTCTTGATCATTGGCCGAGACCATGAATAACTTTGATTTACACTTGTGGTTTGGTTGCCATTTTTCATCGCAAGTGTAGCATAGGCCCTTCTTTCTCTTTTCATCCATTGAGACCGGGTCTAATTGTTTAATATGGTCCTGGTTTGCACTTGAAGAGGACCCATATGATGAGCTCGGCTTGATGTATGGTGTTTTGTTCGTGCTTTGCCAACTTGGTTTAACATTGCTCGGATTGGGCAGTAGCGGTGGTTCGACGCTGTACAAGTGCCCGCTGCTCATTAGAGACCGGTACGTTGCTTCTTGGACCTTAACCATGGCTTCGTTTAGAGTGTCTGGAAATCGCAATCTGATGTAGTTTGTAATCTCCTCCCTTAGACCAGACAAATAGCAATCTATAACGTATTCACTTGGCATGCTGTAGAGTTTTTAAGAGATCGACATGTATTGCAGATTGTATTCGTGAACAGAACCAACCTATTTCAGATTCATTAATTGCCTCATTGGAGTATCATATATAGAGGGCCCGAATTGCGTCATAAGGTCTCTCTTGAACACATTCCAAGATAAGGCTTCCATATGATTGCGATTCTGAAGATAAGATCCATACCACATTCTTGCTTCGCCAGAAAAATGAATGGGTGCAATTTCTAATTTCGTAGCATCCCTAGTCTTGTCCACCCTGAAGAATTGCTCAGCGGATATTAGCCATCCCTCCACATCCGACCCATCAAACCGAGGAAAGTCGACCTTGGTTAGCCGAGTGGGAGGAACATAGTGTTGGTCGCGATTCTGGGCAGGGTGTTGGGGCCTAAACGGGGAAGGACCGTGGCAAGAATTATCATCGTAGGATTTGTGGCGGGGTTCTTGCACATTTCCAAATGCCCCGCTCTCAAAGGCTGCCATTCGTTCTTCAGCCGCATCAAATCTTCGGTCTATTGCAGCTTGCATCGCAACGGTTTGTTGGGACAAATTTTCAATAAGGGCCTTAAGCGCATCCATTTCTGACTGCTGGCGAGTTTCTACCATTTTGGAGAATCGTTCAGCTCTGATACCAATATGTTAAGCTTGAAACTATAACTTAGCTTTCTGAGTTCTTGATTGTTGGGACCGATTGTTGAATTCTATAATCAAGCGCAGCGGAAATAATATGAGAAGAGAATTCGAGGTTAAAGAGAGAAGAGAATACTACTAGAATATACCTAGTAGTCCAAGAATAGAGGTTCAAGCCCGAGAGAATAATTAAGAGTAAGAACTTTCACAAAACTTTCATTCATAGCCCAAAAAGTGGGGTGGACATCTGCATTTATAGCGGCTGAATTACCCAAGAGTATTCGGTTACAAACTTGTTACAACAATTTTAGAAATAACAGAATTCGGTTTGAGAGAAATATAAGATAAGAGAAACAAAACAGAAGTAAAATAAAGTTCCCGACCGAGTCTCTTAGCCAAAGTGTTCCATGGGACCGAGGATGGTGTTGTTTTCTATTCGTGGATCGTAACACATACACAAATTATTACCTTAATTTATTAAGAATGTCAAATCAATTATTTTCAAAAACTCAATTATTCTAAAAATAATTGTCTTTAAAATAAATCGTGCAATAAGCTCATTAATGAATTCGAGAAAATTGTATAGACTCGAATTTATTAAAACCATAAACTATAAAATTGAGGGTACACTACAACAAAAATGACTTTCGGCGACGCTTAAAAAGACTTCTGCCAACCTTTAAAAGCGTCGCTAAAAACATTACCGACACTTATTCTTGCGTCGCCAGAAGCAGGGTGGGCGCAAGTTTTTACCACGCTTATTTAAGCGTCGGTACAAGCGTTGCCGAAAGGCGAAAGTTTTAACAACGCTTAAATAAGCGTTGGCAAAATTAAAAAAACGTCGCTAAAAGTCTATTTTATTTTTAAACTGTTTTTTTAAAATTTGTTATTTTCTATTTTCATTTTAGATGTTATTTTTTTTTATCTCTACTATTATCACATTTGCCCTTCATCTCTCAAGTACCTAATAAACATAACCCTAAACCCTTAGGGTGAACCCATAGTCCAGCACATTATAACCTTAAAAACACTTCAGAAACTAATGAACTCTCTCATATTTTATATACCAAAAACTTCTTCTTTTTCTCCAATGTGGGATAAATGTCATATTAACACTTCAGTAACTACTGAACTCTCTCTCATATTTTACTTTTAATTAAATTTAAATAATAATTAAATAAAAGACATATATTAATAATACTATAAAAAGTTTAAAAATATGTTATATAAAAAATATTAATTAAATTTTAATGTTAACAAAATTTTAAGTCAAATTTAATTTTAAAAAAATTAAAAAATTAAAAAAAAATATTTACAAAGTTTAAAAATAAAACATAAAAATTATTAAAATTTAGAATATTTAAATTATAAGGTTTTAACAAAGTTACAAATTTGGTATATAAAAAAAATAAAGGTGGTGGTATAGATATAAAGGTTGGCAAAAGTTTTTTTCTTTTAATTTTTACTCACGCTTAATATGGGTTGGCATATAAGGGTCGCTGAAAGTATGTTTTGTTGTAGTGGTAGTGTCTACTGCCCTTGATCATGGAAAGACTTTGAGAGTTATAAAGTCACGCGATAGGGTCGTTGTATGCCAGAAAGTTGGGATGCATCTGTGGTTAAGATTATTGAGCTGGAAGATTAGTAAAAACGTTATTTAAGTAAAGAAATGATTGCTGACATTCTTTATATTCTAAATTTTGGAAACCCTTATAGAAACGGATAATTTTGGTATGACACTTATTCTGGAAGGGGGTGCTCTTATTTTATTGTATAAAATATTTTTGTTGGTATTAATTATATGTGAATGAATTGCTGCAATCTTGAAGCAATGTTTATTATTTACTATCAAGAAGTTTTAATTAACCCTATACAAACAATAATTACTACTTTATATGATTTTGATTGTTTTGCACCTTAAAGTTTAATTTTCTTGTTTCATGCTTAATGAACATTTGAATTATTTCCTAATGCGCCAAAGGAACCAGGGTCCGAATGATTTAAAAAATGATAGATAATGTATTGGATTTAAATCAACTCTCATATTTCACAATATATAGACCATTTAAATATATATATATATATATATATATATATATATTTTTGACTAAAACTTGAACATCTGCAACACCAAGATTATGGACAAGAATTCCATCACATAAGTCTTGATCTTGTCCCAAATGACTGACTTAAGTTTGAACTGAATTAATAACCAACAAAATTTTGTAGAATTGACGCAACACCCAAATTCAAATTCAAATTTGTCGGATGGAATAATCACAAATGGCATGATTTTGTCCCAAAGTGATGAGGCACCAAAATTATCACCAGAATTACATCAAAGAAGACATCATCTTGTCCCAAAATAGATTGAGCTAAATTCAATGACCATCAAAATTTCCTAACAAAAATTGACACACATTAGAGTATTTCAAATATTGCCATATTCGAATTTTAGATACAATTGATTCTAAACCAAACTAATCAATTTCAATGTTTGAATTCGTTTTAAACCAATCTGAATTTGTTTGACTGGTTGACAGTATGCGTATGAATTAATTAATGTTTAATGCAACACTTCCAAACTAATCATCACTAATAAAAATAATTAAATACCCTTTAGAAAGGAGATGTGAAATAAATTATTATTATTATGAAAAATATTATTATTATTATTATTATTATGAAAATTATTATTATTATTATAAAAATTATAATTAAAATTATTATTATGAAAATGATTATTATTACTATTATGAAAATTATTATTATTAAGAAAATTATTATTATTATTATTATAAAAATTATTGTTATTATTATTTTGAAAATTATTATTATTGTTATTATTATGAAAATTATTATTATTATGAATATTATTATTATTATTATGATTATTATGAAAATAATAATTATTATGAAATTATTATTATGAAAATTATTATTATTGTTATGAAAAATATTATTATTATTATTATTATTATAAAAATTATAATTAAAATTATTATTATTACTATAATTATTATGAAAATTATTATTATTATTATGAAAATTATTATTATTATCATGAAAATTATTGTTATTATTATTATTATGAAATTTATTGTTATTATTATGAAAATTATTATTATTATTATTATGAATATTATTATTATTATTATGAAAATTATTATTATTATTATGAAAATTATTGTTATTATTATTATTATTATGAAAATTATTTTTTTTATTATTATTTTAAAAATTATTATTATTATTATGAAATTTATTGTTATTATTATTATCATTATTATTATTATTATTATTATTATTATTATTATCTGTATTAAGATTAATTTAATTTAGGATTTGATATTGTGGTTTCTGTTAATATTTAATAATTATTATTATTATTAATATTATAAAAATTATTATTATTATATAAATTATAATTATTATTATTATAAAAATTATTATTATTATGAAAATTATATAATAATAATAATATTTATACGAATAATAATTTATATAATAATAATAATAATTTTCATAATAATAATAATAGTTTTTATATTAATAATAGTAACAATAATAATAATTTTCAAAATACAACTTTAAAAATTTGGAAAAAATTTAAATTTATTTTTATAAAGTTTGAATCATAAATATATCAATTTTTATATATTATTAAATATTTATCATTTTATATAATATAATTTATATTTTTATAAATGTAGTTGTAAGAGGAGAATGATTGACAATGACTTGAAGAGAAGAGGGAGAGGAACACGACATTAGTCAATGGAGACTTTAGACACTTAAATACAACTATAATATAATAATAAATATTTAATTTGATTTTTCAAATTATTTATAGAAATTTCAATCCTAACTTTATATTTTATAATTTTGGAATATTTGAAAAATTTTAAATTTATTTTAATAAAGTTTGAATCTTAAATATTTCAATTTTATATATTATTAAATATTTTTAATTTATACCAATACAATTTATAATAATAATAATAAATAATAATAGTAATAACAAATAATCATAATATAATAATAAATAATAATAAATTATAATAATAATTATAATAAATAATAATAATTATAATAATAATTATTATTATTATAACTTATTATTAATGATTAATGATTAATTATTAATTATTAATCATTAATTATTAATTATTTATATTATTATTATTTATTATTATTTTTATTATTATTATTTATATTTATAATTATATTTATAATTTATTATTATTATATATTATTGTTAATATAATTTATTATTATTATTATTTATTATTATAATTTATTTATTATTATTATATATTAGTTTTATTATTATTATTATTATTATTTATTATTTATTATTTATTATTTTTTGTTTATTATTTATTATTTATTATTTATTATTTATTATTTATTATTCATTATTCATTATTCATTATTCATTATTTATTATTATAATTATTTATATTTATAATTATAATTATTATTATAATTTATTATTATATATTATTGTTATTATAATTATATATTATTGTTATTTATTATTATTATAGTAATAATAATAATTATTATTAATTATAATAATTATTAGTATTATTATTATAATTTATTATCACATAATACAACTTGATCACAACTTTTAAATTCATAATTCATTAAAATCATACTTTTTCATGCGACAGTAATAAATCTCCTAGTCAGAATGAATATGTTCTTCAAAAAAAAAGTTATGTTTTTCTGGACACAACTCACAAAAATCCTACAAAAGAAGGTGTGCCCGTTCAAGATTAAGAGGAGAAAACCAAGCAATTTTAAGTTTCAATCTATGGGAGTTCTAGGAAAAAACAATAATAAGAAGAAATTATATTCAAAAACCACACAGGAATATCCACGTTTTTTATGAATCTAGTTCTTCATCTATTTCATAGTTATCAACATCCAAACTCTAGAGAATTTCAAGTTCTGGATAAATAACCAAAGTTTCTCATTATGTACAGACAAACATACTACTTGAAATTTGTAACTGTGCATGTAATATGATACTTGCAAGCTGATCAAATTATACAAAATTGATCAAATGATACAAATTTGCAATGTAAGTAACATACTACTTGAAATTTACAGTTGTGTATGTAATATTAATATAAAAAAGAACTAAAGAATGAATCTTAAATAGCAATGGCAGAATAACATAAAGTCTATTAAAATAATTGAATAAATTTGATATATACTCAATAATATATTAATTAAGTTATTCTTAACTACTTTAATTGAATCAAATTTTAACACATATATTTATTTGATTTTACATTTTTGTTTTTTAATAAAATTTATTTGAAAATTTTATTATATTAATATATTTTAATTGAATTTGTTTAATTATTTGTTTTAAAATTAATTAAAAAATATCAAATATAAATGATTGGATATATAGAGTGGAATATTAAATCAATTGTCGAACAAACCAAGATATAGCAAATCCGTCAAGTCACATGGTCAAGATTGCATCATCTTCAAAGCCGATCGTACACTAGTAGAAAATATGTCTTCTGTAATGCCTTCTAGTAACGGCGCTCAAACGCCCTTACTAGTATATTTTATTAGTAACGGCTATAGAACACCGTTACAAATATTACTACATCAGTAACGGCCAATTAAACCGTTACAAATATTAATTAATTTAACATTTTTATTACTGCATATCGGTAACGGTTTTTCAATATATCGTTACTAATAGTATCTCTGTAACGGATATTCATTAACCGTTACAGATATGCCTTCATTTATAACGTTCTTATTGTGGCATATCTGTAACGTTTTTTCAATATATCGTTACTAATAATATATCTGTAACGGACATTCATTAACCGTTACAGATATGCCTTCATTTATAACGTTCTTATTGTGGCATATCTGTAACGGTTTTCATCATAACCGTTACAAACGTATTATCTGTAACGGTGTCCTAATAACCGTTACAAATAAGCCAGCCGTCCTTCCATTTTTCATCTCCATATCTGTAACGGTTTTCATCATAACCGTTACTGATATTAATTAAATAAACGTTTTTGGATCAGGTATCTGTAACGGTGTCTCAATAACCGTTACAGATAAGGTAAAGGAAGACGAAAAGACGGTTGATTATCTGTAACGGTTTCCAAAAGCCGTTACAGATAGTCTATAATAAACCCGCGAACTCTTTCTTTTCTTTCTTTTCTTTCTTTTCTTTCTTTTCTTTCTTTCTTTTCTTCCTCCGCGCTTTCGCTCCTCTTCTTCCCGATCAGCGCCGCTGTCTATTGAAGTCGCCGCCGTCTGTTGAAGTCGCCGCCAGGTAAGTTTTCTTCCCTTCCCCTATTCTTCCTCCACCGATCATCGAACCGCCGCCGATCATCAATTCTATTTTCTTCCAACCGACCGCCGTTCTTCGAACCAAATCTCCTTCCGGGTAAGTTAAACGATCTCTTCTCCATCCGTTGTCTATTGTGTATAAATATTTGTGTACATTTGACTATATAATTTGCTTAGGATTCTGATTTAGGATTTTGTATTAGATTCTGATTGATTATGTAAACAAGGCTTTGTTTAGGATTCTAATTGATTATGTAAACAATATTCTGATTTAGTAATATTCTGTTTAGGCGCCTATATGTATTGATCATATACAATAAGTCTATAAATCATTTATGATGTTGACATTGACTATATTCTAATTTAGTATCAATGTACGTTTTGATATGCTGGGTGTTTTGTTTAAGAAAAAGACATAAATATGGATAGTCTGAAAACTATTTGAACTTGTTGATTATTTATTATAAGTTTCAGGTCATGTTGATAAAGAAAATTTTGTTTTTCAAGTTCTAAAAATCAGCCTTCACTATTTTTGCTTAGCTTTCTCTACTAAGAAGGACAGTACTATTTTGCGGTTCTCTTACACTCTAAGATAGGCAGGCACCTAAGGAATTGAAATCATCAAAATACCTAGTTTGAAACCCTCTATCACCCTCAATGTACTACTGTTTACGCACATCATGATCAGCATTACAAATGCTTCAAGTTAATCGATCCAATTCAATAAGATAGCCCATTAAAACAATCAATTACCACATGGTTTATAGTGCTTCCTCTACATGCCAGAACATGGTATAACAAAAAAGAAACAAATGCAAAAAAATAAAGTAAATTTGAACAGAACCTGCTGCTGCCTTGTAGGTTTGCGGAAGTTCAGTAAATCACAATGGTTCACCAGACTCTTTAATTTCGGACTCTTCCAGAAAGATCAGTCACTCCTCCCACTTTAGATGTTTTGATCTGAGATATTAGAGAACGCATCACTTTGCGGATTGTAGTTTGCACTTCAAAATCCAGGTTAGTTCTTATTTATAATCAATGTTAGATTGTTATAAGTAGATTATTGATGTTAGGTTAGTTGATAATTTGTAGGTTAGGTTAGTGGATAATTTGTATGTTAGGTTAGTGGATAATTTGTATGTTAGGTTAGTGGATAATTTGTATGTTAGGTTAGTGGATAATTTGTATATATGTTAGATTATCGATGGATTGATAGATTAAGTTAGATTATTTGTATGTTAGGTTAGTGGAGAATTTGTATATATGTTAGATTATCGATGGATTGATAGATTAAGTTAGATTATTTGTATGTTAGATTATTTGTATGTTAGGTTAGTGGATAATTTGTATATATGTTAAATTATCGATGGATTGATAGATTAAGTTAGATTATTTGTATGTTAGATTATTATTGGATTGATAGATTAAGTTAGATTGTTTGTATGTTAGATTATTGATGGATTGTTGGTTTATTTGATTAAATTAGATTATAGGATTATTAGATTAATAAATGATTTGTATGTTAGGTTATTGATGTTAGATTGTTGGATTATTAATTTGTATGTTAGGTTAGATGGAAATCCCAGACAAAACATGGATGACTATACTTCGTACCGATCCTAAATATAGTGAGGGGGTTGACAAATTCATAGAATTTGCTGAAAGGTCTACGGGTAGATCATCGATTGCATGTCCTTGTGTAAGGTGTGCAAATCGAGTATATGAGAATAAGAGTGTGGTTAGATCCCATCTAATTGTATACGGCATAAGACAAAATTATGGTTTTTGGTATTTTCACGGTGAGAAGAGATCAATTGGACGTCAACTTGTAAATGTTGTTACCGAGAATGTGGAGGAAGATGAATCAGATGATGAAATTGAAGACGAACCGATCAATGAACCACCAAATAACGAGACTAATATCATGGAAGACGAACCTGTTGAAGTTTGTGAGGATCATCTAATGGAAGATATTATTGTTGAGGATCATCTAATGGAAGATATTATTGGTGATTTGTACCCTAATGTCAACATTGATAATGAACGGTCGAGTGAAAATGAGCCTCCCGTTGATGATGCTAATACGTTTTACAAATTGTTGGACGATTCGAAACTACCTTTGTATGAAGGTTCTCGCATTTCCAAAGCCTCAACTCTTCTTAAACTTCTTCACATCAAGAATGTAGGTCAGTGGACAAACACGTCATTTGATTTATTGTTGAGTTTATTGAAGGAGGAAATACTGCCAATTCATAATCAACTTCCGAATTCGTATTATGAGTGCAAGAAATTCATTAAAGACATGGGCCTATCGTACGAAACAATTGACGCGTGTAAGAATGATTGCATGCTTTTTCGTAAAGAGGATAAGGATTTGCAGCAATGTAAAGTTTGTGGGCTTTCTAGGTGAAATGTCAATAAATCTAATAGTGCAATTCGAACGAAGGTGAATGGTAAGTATATAGCCAACAAGTCGCTGCGCTATTTTCCATTAAAACCGAGGTTGCAAAGATTATACATGTGTTCCAAAACTGCTCCACACATGACTTGGCATAAAGATAACAATCCCGAAGATGATGTGTTGAGGCATCCTGCTAATTCAATGATATGGAAGACCTTTGATAACTTGTACCCAAATTTTTCAACAGAACCTCGAAATGTGCGACTTGGTTTGGCTAGTGATGGTTTTCAACCTTTTGCTAGCAGAAAAACATCGTACAGCATTTGGCCAGTTATTCTAATCCCTTACAACGTCTCTCCTACCACATGTATGGATAAAAACAATTTTCTTCTTTCAATGCTCATTCCAGGACCAAAAAGTCCCGGTGATTGTATTGACGTATTTCTAGAGCCCCTTATTAAAGAGTTGACGGAATTGTGGAATACCGGTGTGAAGACATACGATGCAAGCAGAAAACAATATTTTAATATACGGGCAGCTCTTATGTGGACTATTAATGATTTCCCGGCTTATGCAAATTTGACTGGATGGAGTACAAAGGGTAAATTGGCATGTCCGTCTTGTAATCAGAACACCGCGTCTTTGAGGTTAACAAATTGCCAGAAGGAGTGTTACATGAATCATCGACGATTCCTCCCGTCTAATCATCGATGGCGCAAAGAGACCGATACGTTTGACGGGCATACGGAGCATAGAGATCCTCCTGTACTATTATCGGGTTCCGAAATTCAATTGTAATCGCGAGATCTAAAGGAAATTTGTTTGACAAAGTACCTGCCTAAGAAAACGAAAGTTGTACATAAATCCCGAGGTGATAATTGGAAAAAATTCAGTATATTCTTTCAATTGCCTTACTGGAAATCTTTGATGTTGAGACATAATTTGGATGTAATGCATATTGAGAAGAATATATGTGATAGTTTGTTGGGAACTTTAATGAATTTCAAAGGAAAGACCAAGGATGGAATTAAAGCAAGGAAAGATTTGGTCATAATGAACATAAAACATTCCTTACATCCGGTTGAAGTTGATGGTGTTCTTCGGTGTCCGCCGGCCCCCTATGCATTGTCCTTAGAACATAAGAAACGTTTATGTCAGTTTTTGAAAGATATTAAAATGCCCGACGGTTTTTGTTCAAATATTGGGGCGTGTGTAAACATGGAGGAGAAAAAAATATCAGGATTGAAGAGTCACGATTGTCACATTCTATTACAATATCTCCTTCCACTAGCTACACGTGGCCTATTTCCCGATGATGTGTACGATGCCGTGGTGAATTTAGCAAGGTTCTTTCGGTTGCTTTGTCAAAAAAGTTTACAACGCGGGCAATTGGAAACATTACATGACGACATTGTCTTGACACTTTGCAAATTGGAGAAGATCTTTCCACCTTCTTTTTTTGATATAATGGTGCATTTTCCAGTTCATTTAGCTTTTGAAGCTTGTCTTGGAGGGCCCGTTCAGTATCGATGGATGTATCCAGTTGAACAATATATGAGCACACTCAAGAAATACCTTAGGAACAGGAACTTTCCAGAAGGTTCAATCAGCGAGAGTTACCTTTTGAATGAGAGTATGAGCATGTGTGCCCGATATTTGGACGATCAAGAGTCAAATGATGAATCCATAAATACAAGTACAACATTCTCCATTTTCATCACTATGGAAGACTTATCTAATGGCACATCCTACACATATGAACCGGGTGATCGTGAGCGTGCTCATTGGTACATTTTAAAAAATTGTCGCGAAGCTGAAGAATATTATAAGTAAGTCCATTAATGTCATTATGAGGTATGATTTAAGTAATAATTTAATCTGTCATTTGCGCAGCGATTTCGTTCAATCATGCCCTCCTAATATTTCCAATGAGGCTCGGGATAAACAATACGTTAGATATTTCCAAGAAAGAGTAAGTAATCGTCTCAACAATTTTCTTTTTTAGTATATGACAATTAGTTTAACAATAATTTCTAATGAATATATAGGTGGAGCAACTAACCGATCAATCCGATAGGACAACGAATCTTAAGATTTTAGGACGTGGGCCTACATTGTATGCAAAGAAATATAACTCGTGCAAAATAAATGGGTACAAGTTTAACACTGAAAAACATGACGAGAGCTTGACTACCCAAAATAGCGGGGTTTTGGTTGTTGGTAATAATGGGACCGAGACTATTAACTACTATGGAGTGATCAATGAAATCATAGAAGTGATATTCTTTTGTGGAAGACGAGTGATTCTCTTCAAATGCAAATGGTTTGATGTTTATCACAAAGATCGGGGCATTAAAGTTGATAAATATGGTTATGTTAGTATAAATATCAACAGGATTCTACAGACTCAATTAAATGAACCATTCATAATGGCAAGCCAAGCACAACAAGTCTTTTACTCTACAGATATGACATCAAGGCTTGAATGGAAAATTGTGACACCAATAAATCCCCGTTATTCTAATTAAGGTTGAATTATTTTCTATGAAGGGTTACTTGTAAATTTGACTTATAAACATTACATTCAATATTTGCAGCTATCATGTCACCTAAAAGAATGCAAGGTAAGAGTTTAAACAGCGCGCTACACGACCTTATACAAAGGACCGAGGAGCATTCAGAAGATCCCGTGCAATTGTGTAACTCTATCGGGGAAATTGATTTGGATCTTGATGATGTCATGAATGTTGATAGTGTACCAAACACTATCCCCGGTGATGATGATGATGATGAGACACAGCCCCCGTCTGAGGAGCAAGATGGAGGTACTTGTGTTTTTGCTTAAGTTAGTTGTTGTGATCCTACATAATTTTTTGTTTAATTTTAGGATCTATTTCGAGAAGGAGACGGGGCAAGAACAAGAATAAAGCTGTTGGTAGATTGCAAGCGGGGCAAAAGATGACTCTTCAATTTAACCATGTTGATGGTAAACCAATGTGCGAGAATAGGACAGCTTGGTCGAGGCATATTGGGAGTGTCATTCGAGACTCCAATGCACTACCTCATAGGACTTTGCGTTGGTCGGACCTGAGCTCCACATAGCTAGATCACATATGGATGGCTATCACGGTAACTTTTTATATTATTAAGTCCATTATGTATTCAACACAATCTATAATCGTATTTTAATGTTCACTATTTAGGATCCTTTCGTGGCTGTGGGGGATGACATCAACAACTATCGAAGACAAAGTTTATTTCAAGCCAACAAATTATGGGATAGATGGAGATGTAATTGGAACACCATGTACATTAAATCCCGTGAAGGTAACGAGCAAGCGATTAGGGCAAATCCCCCTCCCGAGATCGAAATTAGTGATTGGAATTATCTACTTGATCGTCGCTTTCTCACGCCGGAATTCAAGGTAATTTAATGTGTTTATAAATAGCTCTTACATTAATCATTCATTAAACACAAATGTTTTCTTATTTGCAGAAAACAAGTGCTGTGAATGCGCAAAATAGGTCGCATGTTGTGTACAAGAATCATGCGGGCAGCATCTCATTTTCGCAAGTGGAGAAGCAAATGGTTCGTTTTATCATTGAATAACAAAGTTTATAATGTTATTACGTTTTTATTAATAATTAAATTTGTACAGGAGAAGACTACCGGTATGTCGCCTAATTTTGCGGAATTATTTCTGCACACTCATACAAAGAAACCGACTCTGCAAGATCCAAATCCGGAGGTTCCCCCTATTATTCAAGAAAAAGTGGTAAGTCGTGTTTATTAGTTATATTTCTTTTATTTATCATATGTATGTATGTAATCAAATGTCATTTGTGTTTGTAGACTGCCTTGCGAACTGCTATAGAAGAAGACCCGAATAGAAATGAATTGCAGTTGGCTGAGTGCGCATTCGGGTCTCAGGGACATGGGCAAGTTGTGGGTTTGGGCTCCGGTGTCACACCTAGATCTTTTAGACCTGATGCTCGTGGTGGTACTAGCACACAGCGCAGTGACACGCAAAACGCCCTTTTACTTGAGGAGATACAGAGGATGCGAGAGGAGCGTGAAGCTGAGAAGCTTCAGTCACGGAGAGAGCGCGAAGAAGCCTTAATCGAGCGTCAAATGGAGCGTGAGGAAGCACAAAGGCAGCGTGAAATGGAGCGCGAAGAGTTATTGATGCAGCGTGAAGATGAACGTGAAGAAGCTCGAAGGGAGCGTGAGAGAATGCGTGATGAGATGCTTGAGATGAGATCGACGATGAACTTATTATTATCCAGGATTCCCCGTGATCAACTTCCACCTGCCCCTCTCACTCGAGATGATGCCCCTCCTACTTAGAGATGATCCCCTTCCTCGTGATCGTCGCTTTCCCACTTCAATTCTGGTTAGTTTAAATGTAATTTGAATTACGTTATTTAATGGTTTTTGTGAATTTGTGATATGATTGTAGTTTTTGGATGGATTGTAGTTTGTGGATGATTATTGTTTTGAATTAATGATTGTAGTTTTGAGTTTTTGGTTATTGATGATTGTGTGCTTTTTGGTTTTTGGTTATTGGTTATTGATTGAGGTTTTAAATAGGTAAAAATTTGTATTAAAAAAAAACTATTAGGGTTTAGTAACGGTTAAATAATTTCAAAAACCGTTAATATAAATCTAACTGTAACGATTTAAGAAATAGAAAACCGTCACAGAAACAACACGAGCATCTGTAACGGTTTTAGAAAACCGTTACAGATAAAAAAACAGTCTTTCAATAACGGTTTTTAGCCGGCTAAAACCGTTACTGTTGTTCCATTACTATCTGTAACGGTTTTCGAAAACCGTTACAGATGCTCGTGTTGTTTCTGTGACGGTTTTTACACGGCTAGAACCGTTACTGTTATTCCGTGACTATCAGTAACGGTTTTCGAACGCCGTTAATGATACCTTTGAAGTTTCTGTGACGTAATTTTTAGTAACGATTGGTAACGGTTTTATGTGCCGTTACAAATAAGTTTCAGTAACGGCGTTCGATGCTTTCAGTAACGGTTTTAGCCCTTACTAATACCCATTTTTCTACTAGGTAGATCCCTCCTAAGAAGACTTAGAAGAAACCATCCACTAATGTTCAATTTCTGAGGTTTCTTCTAAGAGGCCGTCAGATTCCCCGCTAAAGAAAGGAAATGACTCAAAAAGGGAGAAGAAGAAGAAAAAGGAGCATGACGCTAAAAAACAGTTGTTTTAGAGGATATGTAGTGAGGATGATAGAGCATGTTCAAAATAAAGGATTAATTGACATAAAAATTAAAGAGACTGAATAAGTATCTGACAAATCTCAAGAAAATGGTGATGATAGAATTTGTTTTATTTATTTTCAGAATGACTTCGTATTTATTTTTATTTTAACTATTTAATAAAAACATATCTTTAGACATTTATTGTTTTAAATTCCTAACATTAATATTGTGACTAAACTCTTTTTATTTATATATATATATATATATATATATATATATTATTTAAGCGTTAACTAATGTGATTAGATATATCTTAGGACCGTTCTCAAATTTAAATATAATTAATATTGTGATTCAAGTTTTAAAGCACCAATAACAATGATATAATTAAGTTAGCCTCTTTTTTTAGTTAATACAAAATTTTGATTGTATTTCAGCTTAAGGTATTCTTAGTGGTTTCAATATTTTAATATTTTAAATACAACTTTTATCATTTCAATTTTTGTATTGAGATAACTCATTTATTTATAATCATGTCTTAATTAGTAATTTGGTGCACAATTAATTAAAAAAATGTTTTCAGCTTATGAAATTTAAAATTTTGAATTTCTAACAAAATAAACAAACTTCATTTTCACATTGTAGTATATTTGTTTAGATCAAATTAATAAAACTAAAATTACAATTCTTTTATTCATGGACAATACATGAAAATGTGTGATGATAATTTTTCAATCTAAGATAATTTTTCAAATGCACAACAATTTAATATTATTTCAAATGCACAACATCTGAGATGAAAATAAATTGAAAATTGTAGGTAGAATAGGATTTTTTTTTGGATGAATTTGAAGTTTGTTGTGGCAAAATACTTGACTCATAATCTAATGATATTTTTTAAGGCTTAATTAAACTTCTTAAAAAAAGAATAATGTTTCAACTGCAATATTGATAATTTCACAATGAGATTGAGATATGTCCAGAAAATTAGGGACAAAATCCTAGATTTTCAAATGAGCTCAATATTTGTCAGAAACAACATAAGTTGTTTATTAAAAAAATCTTTTATTTAAAAAACCCAAAGGGAAGATTACATGCTTTTTTAGAGGACTTTTTGAATTGAGTCAAAACATACTTTTACCTCAATTATTTAGTAAACGAAATAGCAACAAAGAAATGAAAAATATATTGAAAAAAAAGGAAAGAGAAAAAAATTAACAAAGAGGAGAAAAAAGAGAAAAATAAATTAATGTGTTTTAAAACTAGTGATTTTTGCGAATTTTTTTTACTTTGATGCCCATTTTTTACAAATCTTTGTTATTTGGTGTTTTTTTAGATTGTCGAGTTTGCCTCCACATATAAATAAGTGTATGTCCATCCAAAAAAATCCTTCGTCAAAGTTAGTCTTCATTTCTACTCATTTTATAGAACACTATGCACAAATTGATCTCGAATTTAGTACAATATGTTTTTTTCATTTAAGAATAATTGAAAGATACTTGAATTCAAGTTTGAAAAGTGAATAATGGAGCTTGATAAAAATAAATAAATTATGACAACTTAATTGAAATAAAAAAAAACTCATTCTAATGTTTTTATTGTTTTCCCAAAAGTATAGTAGATGCATTGATGCATTCACAAATAATGTTTTGTATACATGATTAACTTATCTTCTTTTTGTAAAAATAAATTATAAGAGAGAAGAGATTATATAAGAACAATAATTGATCCATTAAAAATAATTGTTTTACCTTTTCAAATCTAAAAAATAATCCAAGTTGGAGTTTCCAAATTTCAAAATCTATAGGTTTATAATGTGGATAGAGAAAGTTGAGTTTATGGTTATGAGATGGATAGGAAAAATAAATTCTTATTTTTTAAAATATTTAAAATTTGATAATTTTTTATTAACTATAATAATTAAATAATAAATAATAAGTTATAAAAATATAAATTATATTGGTATAAAATGATAAATATTTAATAAAATACATAAAATTGATATATTTAAGATTCAAACTTTAAAAAAAAAATTAATAAATCAAATTAATTATTATTTATTAGTATTCTTTATATATCATATTTATATATATTACTTAATACAATATATTTATGAGCCGATAATTATATATTTTTATTATTCTTATACACATATATTAATTGTTTTTAATTGAATCAAATTTTAACACATATATTAATTTGATTTTACATTTTTGTTTATTAATATAATTTATTTGAAATTGTTATTATATTAATATATTTTAATTGAATTTGTTTAATTAATTGTTTTAAAATTAATTAAAAAATATCGAATATCAATGATTGGATATGTAGAGTGGGATATTAAATGAATTGTCCAACAGCCAAGATATAGCAAATCCGTCGGTCACATGGTCAAGATTGTATTTTTAAAGCCGAACGTAAATCCCTCCTCTCAAGCCTTGAAGAAATCCAGATTTAAATTATTCACTAATATTCAGCCTTTTGGGTTTTTTCTAAGAGACCGACAGATTCTCCGCTCTAAAGAAATGAAATGACTAAAAAAGGGCGAAGAAGGAGCAGGAAGGATGAGAATGTAGAATATGAAAACTTAAAAAGTAAGAGCATATGCTAAAAAAACAGATATTTTAGAGGATATGGAGTGAGAATGATGAAATTTTAATTTTAAAATGCATGTTGAAAATTGATTTATTATTATTATAATTATAATTATAATTATTATGATTATTATTATTATAATTATTATTATAGTCATTATTATTATTATAATTATTAATTATTATACAATATTTTGACAACTTTTAATGAACGTCATCTAATTATTATATATGACCATCTCTAATACCTTTCTTAATCTATTGGTCAAACATTTTGCGACAATCTTATAAAAAGTTGAAACGAGACTAGGCCTAAAGGTCTTCACATCAATAGTCCTTAGAGCTTTACGAAAATGATATATCAAAGTATTGTTTCAAATGATGAAAACGATAAAAATGATCATTTGTTTCCATAATTCTTGTCTTAAAAAATTGTCACGCCTTCTTAAAAAAAAGCCAAACTCATTGCATCCTGCGCTTTATCACTTCTGCATCCCTTAATGGCCTCCTCAACCTCTTCCAACGAAAACCGAGCTTCCAACATATATTTTTGCGCTAAACTAATTGAATAAAAAATAATACCATTCAATTTAGGTCTGACCTTAAATAATTCCTTAAACAAATCTTTATAAAATTTGACAATACTCGTAGAAATTTCTGATTCACTATCATGAACTTCCCCTCGATCGAGATCAAATTAATCACATTATTTCTTGTTTGCGCTTTAGAGATCCTGTTAGGATCGAATACAACAGTAGAAGGGGGTTGAATATTATTGTTCTATTTTTTACTTGGTTGCGATTTTAATCTTGTTAAGAACTAAAAATTTGTTTCTATTCTTTAACAAATCGTAGCAAGCTCTTGAATGGTTTTAAATGCGGAAAATTCTTGCGGGATTTGAAGTGACAGATATGATAGTAAACGTAGAAATGAAAAGACAACACAAGATTTTATGTATGTTCGGAGATAAAGCTCTTACGTCACCCTTCTTCTATTTCCAGAAGGATTCCACTAAAAGACTTTGATTTGTATAGCCTCTACACAAACCACTCAGATCACAGGTCTTAACACTTACCTGTTCTAAACTCATAGCTCTCACACTATCTTGTTGAACATACAACGTTCTGTTCAATTTACAATAATGAAATTACTATCGAATGATACAAAATATTAGTGATCAACGTGTGTATGCTTAACATAGTAACTTAGTGATTTTCCGAAACACGAACTAAGATCTGGTGACGGAGAGTATGGAATATGTAAAAATTACTAAGCGTTGCAGAGATTGACCGAGAGTGATTTTTCTGGCAGAGAGAAAATTTCACCGATAAATTCGCGAGAGAGAGATTCATTGTTATCCTCTAATGCTTTTTTTATTTGATGCCTAACAACGGTCGAATCTATTTTATTGATATGTGACAGTTGTTCATTCGTCATACGCTTGTCGTATGGGGTAGTGCGTAGAGGAATCATCGTACGCTTGACGTACGGGATAGTGCGTAAGGTAATGGAATATTCGTTTTTTGTTTTGCATGTTATAGTAGAGAGGTGGTTGTACATTTTGTCGTAGATTCCGTTTTGATCGTACATCTGATGTGAAACTTAGTTGACAGCTAGCTTTGTTGATGATCAGCTCTTCTAATAGCGTACTCAGCTGATAACGTACTCAGTTGTTGAACAACTTTGCTAATAGCAACTCAAATGTTAGCACAACTTTGTTGTTGGGAAACTCATCTTTTGGCGCAACACATCTGATTGGAAACTCTGTTGTTGATGTAACACTGTTGTTGGGCTACTTAACTGTTAGCGCATCTTCAGCTGATGAGCTACTCAACTGTGCATTTCTTCAGCTTTGCTGATGGCAACTCAACTGCTAGCACTTCTTCAGCTCTAGTGATGGAAACTTAGCTGTCAGCACTTAGCTGTCAGCGCTTCTTCATCTCTACTGATGGTAACTCACTTATTAGCGCGGCTTTACTATTGGACTACTCAGCTGTTAGTGTGTCTCTGTTGTTGGGCTACTCAATTGTTCGCGCATCTCTGCTATTGGGCTACTCAGTTGCTCGCGCATCTCTGCTGTTGGGCTACTCAGCTGATGGCAACTCAGTTGTTAGTGCTTCTTCCGTTCTGCTGATGGCAACTCTGCTGCCAACGAGTCTACTGAGTTTACATGTGCATTAAAACATTGTTGAACTTTGTTTTATTCATTCATCAAAGCATCATAAAAACTATGTGTGTTCATTTTAATTATCCTAAGTTCATTTTAATCAATTAAAACATTTTAATAATTCAACTTAATTAATAATTTCCCCTTTAATCTTAATTTATCAATTTCCCTTTTTTTCCCTTATTAACTTAATCTAACAATTTCCCATTTTTGGTGATGTTAAAACTAAGTTATGAATGCCGGGAACTGAAGATAAATTATATATATAGACAATAAGCAAAATGTTTATAGTATGAATTTCCCCCTTTTTTTAATTTCTTTGCCCTTTGTAGCTTTTCCAAGCCCGCTCCAACTGGCTTGCTTTGCTACATTCCTCTTCCCGGTTTCACTGCTCTTCCCCCTCGACTACATTTCCCCTTTTTTTATTTTCTTCCCCCTTTGTAGCTTTTCTGAGCTCGCTCCAGCTGGCTTTCTTTGCTTCTTTACTCGGTTTCCCCCTCAACTACTTTCCCCCTTTTTAACATCAGCAACTCCAAATCGATTATCTTATGTTTGCTTAAGAAAGTCCGTTACTTCAGCAATTTGCATTCTCATAGTATTGATCTTCGCGGAGAGCTCCTTGTTGTAATCGTCGATGGTATTGTTCAAAACATGTTTGAGCCTACTCATGGATTTCCTGATTATTGTAATTTCAATATTGCTCTTCGTGACCTTATCATGAGCCGATGCAGTCGAGGTCGATATTGTCGAGGCAACTTACACCTGCTCCTTAAGAGATTCCACTTCTCCAAGGATAGTGGCAATGTTCTGTTTTAAGGGGATATTCGTCTTCCTTGAGATGACTCCTCTGCTGAATGAAGAGTCGACTGATGATGTGGGGAGACGACTGGTATCATCTGCAGGGGAATATCTTTTTCACTTTCCAGAATAGCTACTTCTAAGGGTGTTCATCGGTTCGGTTTTCAGGTTATTCGGAATATCTTTTTCACTTTCCAGAATAGCTACTTCTAGGGATGTTCATCGGTTCGGTTTTCAGGTTATTCTCCTCTGCTGAATGAAGAGTCGACTGATGATGTGGGGAGACGACTGGTATCATCTGCAGGAGAATATCTTTTTCACTTTCCAGAATAGCTACTTCTAAGGGTGTTCATCGGTTCGGTTTTCAGGTTATTCGGAATATCTTTTTCACTTTCCAGAATAGCTACTTCTAGGGGTGTTCATCGGTTCGGTTTTCAGGTTATTCGAGTTCCTCAGTTCGGTTTATTCGAATTTTTATTTTTTTTAGTCAATTCGAAAACCGAACCGAATTCGATATTCGGTTCGCATAACTTAAAATAAATTGAACCAACCAGGAATTGAACCCAGGTCTATACCCTGGCAAGGTATTATTTTCCACCAGACCACTGCTTCTTTTGTTTTCTTTTTCTTTTATTATAATTTGATTATTTTGAACTTTTTCTTAAGCTAAGTTTGGAAAAATAAATAATAAAAAATGGAAAAATAAATAATAAAAAATGAATTCGGTTTTCGTTTGGTTTTCGAGTTGAAACTCAAACTCGAAAACCAATTTGAAAACCGTATTTAAATTCGAATTAGTTTGAAATTCGATTCGAAAACCGAAAATGAAATTCGAATTCGGTTTATTCGAATTCGGTGAATTTGAATTCGGTCGGATATTCGGTTCAGACCAAATATTGAACACCCCTAGCTATTTCTCTATCAGCAGTTGAAACATGCCTTTTTGAAGATGGAGATTATTGATAAGAAGGCACCTGATTCAGCACTGAAGATGTAAATTCGAATTGCTTAGTCTTTACATCGATGTCTGTAAATATTTCAATTGTTGTTGCAGACGGACTAGATGCAGCCGGGGAAGTTCGTTGCTCTATTGGGAAGATTTGTTGTCGAGCTGCTCGGCAGCTGGGGAGAGGTGTTGCTCTGTTACGGAGGGTTGCTGTTATGCACCAAATTTATCGGAGTTGACTTTGGTGGAGGAGTGGAGTCGGGCACTTCCACAGAGTGGGAGGCTAGAGGACTTGAGCTAGAAACATTTATTGTTTCCCATTGTAGCTCAGCATCCCTGGAAGACTCAGTACCCTGTATGATTGACGTGACTTTCGAGCTAAGTGAATCAAGTGTTTGTCGCAGCTTTTCATTAACCCTGGCATCCAGCCAAGCGATTTTCTCCAATGACCTGTAATTCTTCATTCTCTGGTGATAGATTGTGTATTTGTTAGTGTAGGTCCACTTCAGGAACATATAGGTTTGTGTCGAAATCAGGTCGACTCATTTAACTTGATTATAAACAGGTCAAATTGGGTCAACCTGAAATGACCCAAAATAGACTCGTCAACTAATTAAAATTTTATTTTTTTGGTTTTATGTTTACCCTTTCCTACTCACTCGTTTTTTTTTTCACTCACAAATTTGAAGTCATCTATAGGTTTCAATTTGACTTTTCCTTGTTTTCGCTCTAACTTTTAGCCCCGGCCCAAAAGTTCAAAAAGGGTCATCGTTCTGTGACTTCTCTCCCTTACTTTTTCTCACATCTTGGACCATTGCTACGCGCACTCTACACTGGTGAAAAAGGCAAAAGTAAAAGAGCGACAAAGCACTAACCTACAAAGGATCGTCGTTTCATTGTGTGATTCCCGGATTCATGTTTTAGGGAGGAGATTCACCTTCAAAATGGAACCGGAGGCGAATCGATCTACGGTCAGAAATTTCCCGACGAGAATTTCGTTAGGAAACACACCGGTCCAGGTGTTTTGTCAACGGCGAATTCAGGACCGGGGACGAATGGATTGCAGTTCTTGCTGTGCACGGCGAAGACTGAGTTGCTTGACGGTAAGCATGTAGTGTTTGGACCGGTTGTTGATGGAATGGATGTTGTAAAGTAGGGTGAGCATTGAGTGGTTTAATCCGAAATTCAATCCAATCCGAATTCTAAATACTAATTCGGATTGGATATTTCGGATTTGACTGAGATCGAATCGGATTGAATTAAATCAGATTAAATTAGGATTATCCAAATTATCCAAACTATCTAAATAAAAATATATTTTTTAAATTAAATTTTATCTCAATATAATATATATTTTACTTCTCATCACTTGACAACGATATTTATTTTTATTTTTATTTTTTTATTATTATTATTTTTTTTTTCAGATTCAAATTTAATAATAATAAAAAATTCGAATTTTAAAAAAAAAAAATTATTGACTAATTTTAAGCTGATATATATAAATATTTTTTAGTTTGGATTATCCAAACCATTTTCAATCCAATCCGATCCGTATTAATTAGTAAAATGATTTGGATTACGAATTGGATAAACTTAATTTGGATTTAATACGGATCGAATAAAACGGACTAGCTTTACCCATTTGCTCAATCTATTGTGAAGGCGGTTGAGAAAGTTGGATCTTCTGGCGGTAGGACTTCGAAGCCTGTTGTAATTCCTGATTGTGATCAGGTTGTTGCTTAAATCTTTGGATGCTGCTTATAAGTCTATCTATCTATGATATATTTATCGATTATGCTTTGATTTCATCTTCTGTTTATGATTCTTCGCTTTGTTTTGTTTGCTAAGAGTCTAAGAATAAGAAATTGTGCTACGCTAAATTGCTAATGGTGAAAATAAACTCATACTTCCTTATTATTATTATCATAAATGATTTATGATAAATCATGATCCAAGATATCTCTTGAAAATTGTATGAACTTTTCAACTTTCTTTTAGAAAATGTCTTCAATAGATTTTCACTTATAACATTTTAGTATTAATCAAACCTACATTATAATTTTAATAGTTATCAAGAAATTATATAATGATATAAAATTTCTAAGAGAATAATTTTTTTTAAATAGAAATGATATATATTTTTTTATTTAAGAAAAAACTAGTCTGACTCCCACCGTCATGGTTCTTCACTTCAACTAAAAACGATTTTAGATGAAATCGAACTCGTTTCCGAACCCAAACGGGTACTCTATTACTCAATTAAAATATGAATTTATATTTATTATTTTCTAAATATACTAATTATTAAAAATATAAATAAAATATTATTTATTATGTTACAAGATTATTAACTTAAAAATAAAAACAAAAAATTAGTAGTTATGAAAGAGAAATTAAAATAGAGTTGAAGTGAAGGGTAGGTATAAATAACATAAATAATATATTTATTATAAATTTATAATTGTAATGAATAAATTTGAGAAATGGTTTTAAAATTTAATAAATATATCATCTCTCCTAAATTAATTCATTATTATTTTTATTAATATTGATATTACTATTATTATAATTTATTATAATTTATTTATTATTATTATTATTTATAATAATTTATTATTATAATTTATTATAATTTATAATAATAATAATTATTATTTATTATTAGTTATTATTATTATTTATATTGGTATAAAATTATAAATATTTAATAATATATAAAAATTGAAATATTTAAGAAAATTAAATTTCAAATTTTTCAAATTTTCAAAATTTAAAAAATAAAGAAACAGTTTAAAAACCAAATTAAATATTTATTATTATTATTATATTTATAATAATTATTATTTTTATTATTATTAGTATATTTATGATTCAACTAATATTGAATTTTTTTGTAAAAAAAATTTAAAATCAAAATTAATTTATTATTATTATTATTATTTATAATTATAATTATAATAATTATTCTTATTATTAATATAATTATAATTATAATTATAATTATAATTATTATTATTATTATTATTATTTTTATTATTATTTTTATTATAACTTATTATTATTTATTATTATTATTAATATAATTTATTATAATTATTATATATTAATATTATTTATTTATTTATTATTATTATTATTTAATATTATTATAATGTATTATTATTATAATTTATTATTATTATTGTTTATAATAATAATTATTATTTATTATTATAAATTATATTGATATAAAATTATAAATATTTAATAATATATAAAAATTTAAATATTTAAGAAAAATATATTTAAAATTTTTCAAAAATTTTAATATCAGATAAAATAAAGGTAGGATTAAATATTTATTATTATTATATCGATGTGGTTGTCGTTGCATCATTCTTAAATATATGATTAATTAGTAATATTGAATCATTTTAATTTAGTGTTATTATTTCAATAATCCTAATAAAAAATTTATTATTATTATAAAATATTAAATAAAAATTAAATTTTAATCTTTTCATAACTAAACCTATTATTTTAAACAAAAATTTATTTTTTCAAATATCTCAGATCTTACGAAATTTTTACTAAATTTTAAATTTTAGAGAAATAATAATTATTATTTTTAATAAAATATAGATTATTATTATAATATATTATTATTATTATTATAATTTATTATTATTTTAATTATTATTATTATTATTTATTATTATAATTTATTATTATTTTTATTATTATTATTATTATAATTTATATTTACAATTATTATTATTATTTATTATTATTAATTATTATATTAGTATAAAATTATAAATATTGAAATATTTAAGATTCAAACCTTATAAAAATAAATTTAAAATTTCAAAAATTTCAAAATTATAAAAATATAAATTATATTAATATAAAATGATAAATATTTAATAATATATAAAATTGATATATTTATGATTCAAACTTTATAAAAAAAATATTTTAAAAGTTGTAAAAAAATAAAGCTAATTGAATTTTCTATAAAAAAGAATTTTTAAAAAAACTAAATTAATTATTTATTATTATAATTATTTAATATTATAATTTATTATTATTATTATTATTTATTATTATTATTATAACTTATTATTATTATATATTATTATTATATATTATTATTATTATATATTTTTATTTTTATTATTATTTATTTTTATTATTTATTATTAATTTATTATGTTTTTTATATTGTTATTATTTATTATTATTATTATATATTATTTTTTTTATTTTTATTATTATTTATTATTATTATTATTTATTATTAATTTATTATTATATATTATTATTATTATTATTTTTTATTTTTATTATTATTTATTATTAATTTTTATTATTATTTATTATAATTTATTATTATTATATATTTTTATTATATATTTTTATTATTATATATTTTTATTTTTATTTTTTATTATTATTTATTATTATTATATATTATTATTATTATTATTAATATATTATTACTTTTATTATAAATTATATTAATATAAAGTTATAAATATTTAATAATATATAAAAATTGAAATATTTAAGATTCAAACTTTGTTAAAATAAATTTAAAATTTCCAAAAATTTCAAAATTATGAATAATAAAGGTAGGATTTAAAATAATTCTGGTATTGACATATTTTATATATTTTAATAATTAATCTTCAAATTACTATTTTATTTATTTATGACTTTAAATTTGAATGGGTTGATTTTGCCTTTTTTTCATAATTTTTTATTCAGTCAATTTCAAAATTTTCATTTAATTTAAGGATGAAATATTTTTTTTTGTATAATGTTAATAAAAATGGTATAATAATAACACAGTATTAAAACAAAAAAATACATGTACCAAATATAAAAGTTATCACATAAAAAGAGTCTTATATAAAATTGTCTTTTTATTATTAATATATATATTATATATATTGAATAATACAAAATAAAATAATAATCATAAAAAAGTAATAAAAATAATATATATATATATATATAAATTAAAAAATATTTTTTAATTATTTATATCTCATTAAATTACATTACTAAACTCTGTAACTAAAGTAGAAAAACAATTGTTTTTAAATCAGTAATGTCACGCCTGACTAAAAAATAATCGATAAGTCTTTGCACATTAGAAGAGGATTAAACTGAACGTAAATAACCTCTTTTCAAATGATGTCCTAAACTGTGAAAAACAATTTATCATTGGATGAAAGTCAGTTCAAACAAAAATTGTAGAGTAGAAAAATTTTAAAAACAAAGTGAAAAGTAAAACAAGAAAGTTATTATTTATAAAAATTCTCAACAAACACTAAAAAAAAATGGAACCATTATTTTGTATAAATAATTGATTATATAATCAGGCCAAAAAATTTCCATGGTGTGAGAGTGATGATATATTTTTTGGTTGGCGTACCAATGTAATGAAATCATGATATATTTTTTGGTTGGTGTGCAATCTCAATTTCACAAATCTATAAACTTCAATGTTGAATTAGTTTAATGAAATTACAAACTGTGTCGATATTAAGTTTAATGAGAAACCAAAGGGATTAAATGAATACAATAGTAGGAAAGCAGTGAGCATGCTGTAGCTAACCCACGTCATTCAATTTGTAGGTGGTCAAACAAATACATGTATAAAATGAAGTCATTTTGTCTATCCCAATCATATTCACCATCAGATTCGGCCCTGAATTGTGGACTACCCCAACCCTGATAAAACAAATGTCGATTCAAATTCATAACCAAACAAAAATAGACTAGTTCTTATCTCGAACCACTAAGTTACAACACTTTATATTTAAAATTACAACAAATTTAATAAAAATATCTTATTATTTTTAATAAATTGACTACCTTATTTACTCAATATCAACCCTGCTCACCTCTTTATCAGGTAAGGTGAACAGTGACCAAGTTAAAGTTGCTGTTATTTTATCACACAAACTAAATCCTCCTTCCATTCGATAAAACCTCATCTCTAGCTAGTTTCATGATAAAGAAATTAACTTTTTTTTTATAGAAAACAGTACATATTACACACAAAAATCTAATATTGCTAGACATGAACAACTTTAACATCAACATTTGAGTCGTGGACTCCAAACATTTCTTACGTTCGATAGAATAAAACTAAATTCAATTCCTACATTTCTTCCTGCAAAATAGCACAGTAGCTCATAGGACTTATTAAGGTTAATTAAAAAAATTGTTTTCAGCTTATCAAATCTAAAAATTTGAATTTCTAACCTCCTACCAGCTCATCAACTCAGATAAAACTTCAACTCTAGCTAGTTTCCTAATAAAGAAATTGACTCTTTTATAGAAAACAGACATTACACAACACAACAACAACAAAAAGATAATATTGCTAACATAAACAAACTCCAGTTTCCCATTGTAGTATATTTGTTAGATCCAATTAATAAAACTAAAATTATAATTCTTTTGTTAATGGACAGACAATACATGAAAATGTGTGATAAATAACTTTAAATAAAATATATAAATATGCTCCAAGAGAATTTTTCAAATGCACAGCAATTTAATATTATTGCATAGTTTTTTAGTTAATTGTATACATGTTTAATATTATTATATAAATACACAATATTAAATAAAATTTTGTGAATTTCAAAACTGTAAAGTAAAATTATAATTATACTTAAGATTGATAGTTAAAGTATTTTAATAAAGTTGTGTTAATTATAATAAGTTATATAATGATATAAAAACATTTTATCTATTTTTGACATAACAAAAATTATAAATATTTTTTTTAATAAAAACTTTCACAAATTTATTAAATTTTCTTATAAGACCAATTAAAAGAATAACTAATTAATAATATATATAATAAAAATAAAAGATTTTAAAAAGTATATTAAAAACATTTTTAAAAAATCAAAAAGAAAAATAATAAAGTGTAGGAATCAGATGGTTATAAATTAGGGTGCCCAATTGTCGTAACCAGGCTTAGGCAGACACCCTTCACGCAAATTGCGAGATTTTGACCACTCATCATATCCCGATTGCTGCCTGAAGGATCATATTCTCTTATATATTCAAACCTGTATATTTATAAATTCCATACCTTGCTTCAACTTGTTTTCTGTCCGATGTGGGACAGACATTTTCATCTTCTTTTTAATTAATAAAGATTTTTCTCTATTATTCACTAGCAAATGTTATAAATTTTTATCAACGTTTATGTTTTTACTTAATATGAATATTTTATTGATTTCATATTTATATTTATTTCAACAAATTAATTAAGTATATATATCTTTAAATAATATTTTTTAATATAAAAAACTAGAATATGTCATATAACATTAATTTCAATTAATCTTATTTATGACTAAAGAGAGATTTTATCAGGATAATTCATAATAATAAATAGTTTTACATATTAATTTTCAAATTTAAATATAATTGTTATTTATTTTAAAAATAAATTAATTAAAGAATGATTTAAGTTTTAAAGCACTCAATAATATATATATATATATATATATATATATATATATATATATATATATATATATATATATATATATATATATATATATATATATGCATTGTTTTGAAAACACCCAAGGTCATTAACCCTATTTTTTTTATACCTAACCGAATTTTAATTAAATTTACAAGTAAACACAGCTGTACAACATTGTCATTAGATTGAAGAAATATTTCTAATTCAAGTTGTCCATCAACACCTGAACTTTGTCATCATTTATAAAAGAATTTACATTCTTATTATATAAAAACAAAATAAGAAAAATAAAGTTTCTTTTAGATACTTTAAATAATATAAACTAATATTACAAACTAATCTCAACCTAAGAACACTGGACAGATTTAAAGTTTGGATTGACTAACACCACCATATATATATATATATATTTGATTTTTTTTTTTAAATTGAAGAACTTCAAATTTAGTCTTTTAAATTTTTTTATTATCATCTAAACTAACTTAATGAGTTAATAAATTTTATTTGGAATTATTATTATATTAATATTTTTAATTAAATTTGTTTATTTAGTTGTTTTAAAATTAATTAAAAAATACTGAATATGTATTATTGAAAATATAGAGTTGAATATCAAAATAGTTGTGAAATTAACCTAATATGTGATATATTCGGTCCGCCGGATATATGGTCTGGGATTGAGTATAAGACTTAGTACGATCATATTTAAATTTATCTAAAAATTTGACGCAATCCGTTTGTAATTATCCATAATTTATTATATTTATTTATGTTAGAGGTGACAATTCAGTTCGAATTGGCAGGTCAACGAGTTGAGTGATACTAACATAAACGTTTATGACATTTTAATAATTTGTGTCAAAATCTTTAATTTGAACCTGATTTATTTATTTGTAATCGACACAAACCTGAACCAATTGACTTAACTAAACTTGAACCCAATTTGATTTAACCTGATGTAATTAATATTACATATCTTTATTTCAGATAAAAATAATATCGACGCAAAAGAATAATGAAGTTATATCACAATAAACCAAAAAAGTAAGAGAGAGGAGTCATGAAACGAGGACCCAATTCTGAAAAGGAAAAGAAAGCTTCTAACTTTTTTGACAGGGCTAAAAATTGGAGCAAAAACGAGGAAAGAGTCAAGTTGAACCTTTAGAAAACTTAAAATTTGTGAGTAAAAAAGCGAATGAGTAGGAAAGGGGCAAACACAAAACCCAAAAAATAAAATTTTAATTTGGAAGGTCTATTTTGGGTCATTTCAGGTCGACCTGATTTTGACATGTTTATAATCAAGTTAAGAATACATGACTCAAATATTTTTTTTTGTTTGTATATTCGGATGGGGTCAAAAAAAATTACAGCCCTAATATCGGGAAATTTGATGAAATGACCCTAATAAAGCCTTTATTTTGGGAAATGATCTGTGCCTAATAAAACTTGCGAAAATGATCATTTCTCTTGTGTTATGACAAAAATACCTCGTCGACGCTGCGTCGCGTAAGGCGAAGGGATGACCTGATAATGTTTGCAAAAATGATCGTGTGACGCGAGATATTTTTTGTAAACATTATCACGTCACGCAAGGTCATTTTTGCAAACATTATCAAGCGTCGCGTAACGCGAAGGGATGACCTGATAATGTTTGCAAAAATGATCGCGTGATACGAGATAATTTTTGTAAATATTATCGCGTCACACATGACCATTTTTACAAACATTATCAGATCATCACATCGCGTGACGCGAATGGATATTTTTGTCTGAATGATCATTTATGCAAAGTTTATGACGCCGATCATTTTCCCAAATCAAGACATTATTAGGTCATTTCATCACATTTCCCCCAATGTCTGTCTACAAATCTGTCTCTCTCAATGTGTATGGTAAATAAAGAGCAAAGACACGCTTACTATCTATTTATTATTCTGTACCTTCGACCCGGGCATTCGACTTTTCAGAACCAACCACCACTACTTTGCGCTGGAAGAGTTGAGTGGCCCGAGAGCCTCTAAAAGATATAGGGGAGGCATTTGAACCTAATTCACCAACGTTACAGACCCGCAATGTATCAAATACCAATCGACACCATTATTCCAAAAGTCAAGGGTTTGGAGCATATACACATCTTTGGAACGCTCTAATCTCGTTTCGCCTCTCAATCTCCATATTACTACGAAACATGGCTACACATAATCGTTTGTAGATTCCGTATCAGATTACTGTGAAGCATATTACTACAACGATTATGTGCAAACATGTTTTGCAGTAATCTGGAGATAGAGCGGTAACGCTGTTTGCAATTGCGGAGCTATGCAGCGGGCGGGGTAGGGTTGCATTTCGCCTCTCAATCTTCATATTACTACAAAACATGGCTACACATAATCGTTCGTAGATTCCGTATCAGATTACTGTGAAGCATATTACTACGACGATTATGTGCAAACATGTTTTGCAGTAATCTGGAGATAGAGCGGTAATGCTGTTTGTAATGGCGGAGCTATGCAGCGGGCGGGGTAGGGTTGCAGCCCAGGGTAAGTTTCTAAAATTATATATATGTATGTATATATTTTAAGCAAATAAGTATTTTTTCAGATGGTGTTGTAGGTAAATTGTGTATTTTATTAAAATAAGATAAAATAGTTTTTATATTTCTTAATTTTAAATTAATACAATTATATTGATTCTTTTAAACGGTATATTAAATTGATTTGAGATATATTATTTATTCTTTTAAAACGGTTTATAGATATTAATATATAATCGTCATCTCGTGTAGTGTCTACTCACTATAATATATTTTTTACATTAATTTTGTATTTTTTTCTTTCTTATTTTCATGTTTTGTTTTGTTTTTATATTAGGGTTTAGGGTTATATAAATATAAATAATTTTTTATATTTTTTAATTTTAAATTATTTCAAAAAATTATAAAAAATATAAATTAATATTCAAAAACAAATTAATACAATTATATTGATTTGGGATATATCATTTGTTTTTTTTAAACGGTTTATAGATATTAATATTATATAATCGTCATCTCGAGTGTCTACTCACTTAATAATATATTTTTTATAACAATTTTGTATTTTTTCTTTTTTATTTTCATGTTTTGTTTTGTTTTTATATTCTCATCAAATTAGATTGAAATTCACTAAATTATAATTTAATATATTTTTTATTTATATAATAGTTTTCACTTATATAAAACTTAATTAATTTAATTTTTTACTATAATTTTTCTTTAACTATATAATTTTAAATGTATAAATTTGTTTTTAAATCGAGTGAATCTTATCACTTTTTAAATTTCGTATATTTATTTTATTTTAGTAAATGTGTTCGTAAAACGGTTCGAATTCAATTAATATGTTGACTTATTATCTGTAACAGTGTAATATATATAATTTTATAGTTCATAGGAAAAAAATTCCTTATAATATTTACCGTCCAGGGTAAAAAAAATTCCTAGATTCGCCCTTGGCTGTTTGATAAACATGTCCAACGAAAAAGAAGAATCGACGGACGCAGATCTAGCAGAAGAATCAAGATACGGAATCAGAGGGAGATGAACAAACAGCCTCTCACCATTCGTCTTCTGACTAAGTATAGGTAAACATGTTGAAGACATATTGTTGATGGTTTTGTTTTGGTTATGAATTTCTAGATTATTTGTAGTCAACTAAGTGTTTTTGCAGCAAGAATTGGATGTTATCTTTAAGGGATTAAGTGTAGGTTGTTTATTATCCCTCGGAATTTGAATGTTTCAGCAAGAATTGGATGTTCTTTAAGACCTATTTTTGTTTTTCTTTTCTAAATGATCTCAGATGAAAATAAATTTAAATTTTTAGGTAGGATATGATATTTGTTTGATGATTCTGAAGTTAGATGTGGCAAAATACTTAGCTCATAATCTAATGATCTCTTCCAAGGCTTCAAATATATCACATTGGGCCATTTTGTTAGCATTAATCTGATAAAATTGTGTTTGGTAATGAAACCTCTTAGAAAAGGGACAATGTTACAACTACAACATTGATAATTTCACAATGAGATTGAGACAAGTCCAAAAAATTTGGGACAAAATCCTATATTTTTAAATGAGCTCCAATTATACTTAATGAATGAATAACTTTTGGCTATTGGTGATTGGTTTGTGTTGAAAGGTTAGATAGTATCTTCTATTCTTGCTCTCAAATATTTTTCTATTACTTCACTTCCAAATTTCATAAATGCAAACTTCAAATGTACACTTATATAGATTTGAAAAGAAAGTCTTGCCCTTAATTCTCAAATAATCGGCCATGACATGAGTACATATGTTAATCTTTTACATGTCTAGAATTATAAATGTGTTGAAATCCAATGCAGAGTTCCTGGTTTCTGCTGCTGTTTCGGAATTCAAAGGTCCCAATATCTTTGGTGTAGTTCGTTTGGCTCGAGTTAGCATGGAATTGGCAAGAGTTGAGGCCAACTTCAGTGACTTTTCACCTGGTAAACATGCTTGGTCCATAAACGAGTATTGTGATTTGGCAAAAGGCCCGAAAAGCACTAGGAAAGTGTTCAATCCTAATCTTGATGCAAAAGAGGTCTTTATATGTCATTACTTTTGCTGCAATATTGAAACAAATACAATCTTCTTTATTTTTCGGTGTGAAAGAAAATCTTAGAGTTTCTGACCTAATTGACCGTTCAATAGTAGTGTATGCTGTAAAAATATTAACTAAAAATTTATTAAACCGTTAATTAGTTAGTTTGGTTAATTAGTTAGTATTGAACTCTTATATATATATATATATATAGGGAGATATATAATTGTTTGAAAACAACTTTGAATAATACAATTTCAGTTTACACTCATTTTTTTTCAAGATTTTAACATGGTATCAGAGCTTCAAGGTTAAAGGTTAAAGATCTTGGAGAGTTTTCTGCAACCTCTGTCGTGACCGAAAGAGCCATTGCCGGAGGGTTTTATTCTATATTCTATTAATATCGAAGAAAAGACTACTTTGTTTCTGTTTTATTTGAAGGACAAGAAAGTGAAATCACTCTGTTAGAAAATTTCAGTTGGTTCTTGTCTATTTATCTCAAGAAGAAAGACATTATTGGTGTGCGCTTTGGAATGGTTGAATAAGAAGAAAGAACAATGACCGTTGCGAATCCCACGGAGCGGTTTTAGATATATAATTTATTATAAGAAAGAACTGGCACAGATTCGAAGGAAACTCGAAAACCCGTAGCACCAACGAAAAATAAAGCGGCAGACTAAGCTAAGCAATAGAGTATCGCCTATACTATAAGTGAAGATGCTGGGATAAAGAGCAAGAGGCGCAACTATCAGGTAGTTGACTTGAAGCGTCTCGGATCGCCACGCCAAATAATTGTATCCGACGTATTAGGCTTCAGTACGGTTTCACTGAAAAGTGGATATGAGTGATGCTAAGATTCGACTGATGCCATACTTTCTTATAAGCAACTAAGATGCATAACCCTCCCTAGTTTAGAATCTAGAGGCATAAAGACCCACCCCCTTTCCATTCAAAGACCTTAATCCCCACCGTCCGTCGGATTGCTTTGGATGCTTCCTAGCAGTTTAAGAATCTGTAATCGGATGCTATCGAAGTACCTCGAGGAAGATGAAAGACATCGATTAGCATTAGTTGCAGGCTTTGATTCTTTATCCTCAATTCTCAAACAAATTGCTCCGATCATATTATCTTCTCTAATAATTTTGCTTCGATGGCTACATTAACAGCTGGTGTGATAATGAAACTCCTTAACGGGTTGAATTCCGGCTTAAAACCGACGAGCGAACACCGGAGCTCGCTTTTACAGGTGACGGATATCGTACCGGCCGATCTTGACGAAAAGAATCTTTGGCCAAAACATGGGTTTTACGTCAAGGTATCGGATTCATCCCATTCGATCTATGTTAGTCTTCCGTTTGAACAAGATGAACTAGTTCTTAGCAATAAGATTCAACTGGGTCAGTTCATTTACGTTGATCAACTAGATCCTGGTTCCCCTGTTCCAGTTGTGAAAGGTGCAAAACCAATTCCGGGAAGACACCCTTTTATAGGGACTCCTAAATCATTAATGGGTTTGAGAGAAAAAAGGTGAAACGAAGATTAGGAGTCATTTAAAGAAACCATCAGGTTCGAAAAGAAGTTCATGGGAACATTCTTGTTCAATTTCGTCTCCATTGGTGATGAAACCAGTTCCTCTTGATTTTGATCAGAGTACACCGGTGAAGAATAGTATATTTTCGATGTCTCCATTGTTGAGAGGACGCAAAGAAGGAAGCTTGACTGCATCTAGATCGTCTGTAGGCGGTGGAATTTTGTCAAAAATTGTGGAAAGTCCTGGTTTGGTAAGAAAAAGCTGCATCACGCCGTCTATATTGAAATTTCCAAGAAATAGGAGCGTTAACGAACGCGAATCGAGAATACCCAGAAACACATTCAACCCAACAACAACAACAACAAAAAAAGAAAGTCTCTAGCTCTTCTCCAATGAAATCAAGATCGGTAATTGAACCATTGTCTCCATCAATTCCTCAAGATATCAGTAGTTGTAACATGAATTTACCTAAAAACTGAGTATTCTCGGGAAGGAAGGTGTGCAACAAAGAGAAACAGCTCAAAGAGCTGCACTTCAAGCCCTAAGAGACGCCTCCGCCACCGAAAATTTAGTTCGATCGCTAAAATTGTTTTCCAATTTAAGTAAATCGGCTAAAGTGGAATCACCGGCCGCATGTTTCGATAAGTTTCTGGAATTCCATGGTCAAATAATGCAGGCAGTTAATGATATGGTATCCATCCAAACAGCAACTATGGTTCAAAATCATCCAGAAGAAGAATAATAAGAAGAAGAAATTAGAGGAGGAAGAAGATGATGATGCAGTGTAAAATAAAATTAAAGATGAATACAGTGGACCTAAGGCCGGGTTGACACCATATCTGCCTATGATGATGGAGAAAAAGGGGTTTCAATTCTCTGTTTTAAGTGCAAAGAAAAAGGATTAAAATCAGGTGATTCAATGACGTGTTCTAGTTGCCAAGGGGCTGGTCCATGATCTAGTAGATGCAACATCCCTGCAATGAATTCAGATTTTGGAAATTCAATATTATAGACCGACGATGGAAATAAAGTTGAAACTGTTGAGGATGATTCTCTTATAATCGTCGAAATAAAGGAGATTTGTCGATACGATTCGTCAATACCAAAAGAAATGCTAAATTGGCTTTTTTATAAAACAAAAACGAAAGCTGCAAAAGTTGAAAGCTGGTGGCTAATAAAGAAAAGATAATTCATACTGGTTGTTGTGGATTGGACTAACGAAGATTGAGTTATCTATATTGGGTAGTTCGAAAAAAATAGAGCTTGCTGAATTGGGTTTGCTCGGCTGTCTATGTTGGGTAGCTGGAAAAAAATGGAGCTTCCTGAATTGGGTTTGATCGGCTGTCTATGTTGGGTAGCTGAAAAAAAATGGAGTTTTCTGAATTGGGTTTGCTCGGCTCTCTAAATTGGATAGCTAAAAAATGAAGCTTGCTGAAGACGATGGCTGCATGATCATAGCTTGATGTTTCATCGACTTATTTTGTCAAGGTGAAATTTTGTTTCTACTACGTTTCTCCTTGAGGGGAGGATGTAAAAATATTAACTAACGGTTTATTAAATTGTTAATTAGTTAGTAATTAATTAGTTAGTAATTAATTAGTTGTTTATTAAACCGTTAATTAGTTAGTAATTAATATATATATATAGATAGATATATAGATATATAGATATGTAATTGTTTGAAAATAACTTTGAATAATACAATTTCAGTTTACATTCTTTTTCTTCAAGATTTTAACATAGAAGACAAGTCGGATACAGGCCTTTCTGCAGCAGTTGTAGCGAGAAGTGCGGGTGTGGATGATAACTACAAAAAGCTGTGTACTTGTGATGGCACCACGATCTGGGAAGCAACTAATCACGATTTCGCTACTAGCAATGTATGATCCCGATTCTTGAATAATTCTGACTGTCTAGGTATGTTGTATCAAGGTATGATGTTGTATCATGATTACTAAAGTGAGGAAGTGTTAATAGTATAGAATTAATGCATGTATTGTCTCTTTGGGAATCTTGAGATGTTTGAGATAATGAAATGAGGAGATTACATATAATTATCAAAAGGGAATCCAATATTAAGATACACATAAGTTATCTTCAACTAAGAGGTTTATGTACAAATATTTTCCTAATTTTTCAAACTTTCAAGCCTTTGAAAGGAAAATTTAAGAGAGTCCATGAACATTAGGTTACAGTTTAGGGGTTGTTTCACTATCTTATTTAACAACACATATGCCGTGATTTCCTATTTAAGTAGTTATCTTCTTTTTACAAAAATGAGTTATAAGAGAAGAGATATTCAATAAGAACCACAATTGATCCATTAAAAAAATTGTTTTAGATTTTCAAATCTAAAAAATTAAAATTGCAACAAAATAAACAAACTTACTATTGTTTCTTGGATTGGGGTGAACAATAATTATATATTTCATATCTTCCTTCAACTTGTTTTCCTGTCCAATGTGGGACAACATTTTTATCTCTTTTTAATTTAAAGTATACTTCTCTTATTAATTCAGGCCAAAGAAAAACTTTTAACAAAATTATTAATATGAATGTTTTATTCATTTTCAGAATGACTTCGTATTTATTTTTATTTTAACCATTTCATACAAAAATATATTTTTTAATTTTCTTAACATTAATATTATGACTACATTTTTTATTACAAATATATTATTTAATCGTTAACTAGTGTGATTAGATATATTTTAGGACCGTTCTCAAATTTAAATATAATTATTATTTATTTATTTTAAAACAAAATAATTAAAGTTAAAGTGTGATTTAAGTTTTAAATCACCCAATAACAATGATATAATGAAGTTAGTCTCTTTTATTTTTTTAAGTTAACACGATATTATTATGATCACATTTCAATTTAAAGTGTTCTTAGTGGTTTCAATATTTAACCTTTAATATTTTAAATACAACTTTCATTTCAAAAATTTTATTGGGATAACTCATTTTTCTATCGTCATGCCTTAATTAGTAATTTGGTACACAATTAATTTAAAAAAATATTTTCAACTTATCATATCTAAAAATTTGAATTTCTGACCAAATAAATTACCAAACTTCAGTTTCCCATTGTAGTATATTTGTTTAGATCCAATTAATAAAACTAAAATTATAATTCTTTTATTCATGGACAATACATGAAAATGTGTGATAATATTTTTTCAAATAAAATATTTGAAAATGCTCTAAGAGAATTTTTCAAATGCACAACAATTAAATATTATTGCAAATGAACAACATCTGAGATGAAAATAAATTGGAAATTTTAGATAGGATAGATATTTTTTTTTTGATGAATTTGAAGTTGGTTGTGGCAAAATATTTGGCTCATAATCTCATGACCTTTTCTGAGGTTCAAGTATATCACATAATGGCCATTTTGGTAGGCCATTTTGATAGCTTTAATCTGATAAAAATGTAGTACTTGGTAATGAAACTTCTTTAAAAAATAATAATATTTCAACTGCATCATTGATAATTTCACATGTGAAAATTAGTCTTACTTTCTTCTAATTTTAGAGAACATTTTATACACAAATTGATCTTTGAATAATTAGTACAATATTTTTTTCATTTAAGAATATTGAAAGATAAGTGAATTAAATTTCAAAAAGTGAATAAGGGAGCTTGATAAAAAAAATTATGGCAACTTATTTAAAATAAAAAAAAACTCATTCTAACGCTTTGTTGCTTTCCCAAGATCTAGTAGATGAATAGATGAATTCACAAATAATGTTTTGTAAACATAATTAACTTATCTTCTTTTTGCAAAATAAGTTATAAGAGAAAAGAGATTAGATAAGAACAATAAGTGATCCATTAAAAATATTGTTTTACCTTTTCAAATCTAAAAAATTGAAAATGCTACCAAATAAACAAATTTGGAGTTTTCAAATTGAGGTTAACAATAGATTTTTCTAGATCCAATTAATAAAATCTAAATTAAAAACATTTTGTTAATGGACAATACATGAAAATGTGTGTTGTTAATTTTTTTTTAATAAATGGTTTGAAAATGCTATAAGTTTTCAAATGCATACATACCAGTTTAATATTATTGTATAAACAAGTATCATTTTTCCTTATATTAAGTATTTTTTTATTTAAAATGAGAACTTTGAGTTTTCTTTTAGTTATATTATTATGAATAGTATTTCTCCTTTTCAATTATATTGAGTTATGTTTTGTATTTATTTTATTTTTTCTAATTAATATAAATTTAATTATAACAAATATTTATACTTATTTTAAATTACAAAGTAGTCTCTTGTGTTTTAAATTAATATTTTTGGACTAAATTAAATTACACTTGTTTGTGCTGAGTTGCTTTATACCTATAACATAGTTTTTACATTTTTTATTTCACTAATAGTATGTGAATTTTAGAGGTAAAATTAATTGAGTTGAAATGTATCAATTAGTTTAAAGATATTTCTGCAAAGTATTTTTAAAAATTTAAAATATTTTCCTTTCAAAATTTTCATTGTAAAATGTATGAATTTTTTTTATTTATTACTTAACATTGGTTTATTTTGCATTGAATGATATTCATATATTATGTATAATGTATTAACAATAGTTTAACTTTATTGACTTTATACTATTACTGTTTTGGTATTAAAATTAAGCTGACACCTGTTTTCTTGCATAAACTATTTTGCATAGGGGAGGTAGAGTTTGAAACCTAGTAACATCTAGAACATTTTAGGAGATATACATGAAAGTCTCGTGTCTTTGGGTTTTAGTCACCCCATTTTACTGACCGTGACATTTTCTCTACTTAAAGTCTTCGTCTTCGACACGACCTTAGACCGGTACTCGGTTCATCCTATGACTTTAAGTTTTCCAATTTAGAGAAAATGCAAACATAAGTTACATATTAATGTTCAAGATGAAAAATATTTAAGCATTTATTCAACATATAACTTAATAAATTCAAATTTTTTGTTTTCTTTAAAGGGAAATGATTTGTTTTGTAGTATGAACTGAAAAAACGATCCTTCTCATTTTACCGAATCGATTCGAAAGAATAAATTAGTAACCAACAGGAGAACCAAGTCAGATGCGCATGCGGATAGACTAAACTGTTACTCACCAAAACAAACCTGTTTTGAGAGCTTGATTTTTTAAGAAATAATAATGTTTTAACTTTATACACTTGGTATTTCTATTAGTTTCGAAAAAGAAATAAAGAATGAATAGCACTTAAGTTATATATATTCTAAGTAGACCAGCACTTATTGAAAATTTTCCATTGTTGTTTTAGGTATTGTTTATTTGTTGGTATTTAATTTCGTTTAGATCATTATTTTAAAAAAAATTCAGAAAAAGTTGAATGTGAGTTTGTATATAATAGGATCGAATATCTAAAAAAATGTCAAATTCATCTAATAATATCTGATATACAATTTGTCGGTGGTGGTAGTGAAGTACTCATTTTTAAATCCAATTTTCATTTTAATACATTGACTCTGAATTCGACCTGTATCTCTATTTGTATCTCATCTCCGATTCATCGGGTACCTAATCCCGACGGGTACTCGATTAAAATATTAATTTATATTTAATATTTTCTAAATATACTAAATAAATAAAAATATTAATTTGCTTTTATTAATTATTACATATTAGAGTTTAACCAAATTAAGATTAGTAATTTGAAAATAGAAAATGAAAAGTGAGTAGAGAGAAGATATTTTGTTATTAAAAAAATAAAAATTAAGAGTTATAAGAGAAAAATTAAAATGATGTTAGAGTGAAAGATAAATATGAGTGAGAAATAAATTTATAAATGTAATGACTCCATTTGAAAAGTTATTATCAACTTCAATAAATAAATAAATAAATATATATATATATCATCTAAATTAATTATTATTATTATTATTATAAATTATATTGGTATAAAATTATAAATATTTAATAATATATAAAAAGTGAAATATTTAAAATTCAAAATTTATAAATAAAAAATTCAAAATAAAAATTGAATTTTCTGTAAATGTAAAGAATTTGAAAAATCAAATTAAATATTTATTATCATTATTATTATAATTTATTATTATTATTAATGGGAACAACCTTCTTCAAGATTTAAAAAACTAAATTAATTATTTATTATTATTTTTTTATCAATATTATTATTATTATAAATTATATTAGTATAAAATTATAAATATTTAATAATATATAAAAATTGAAATATTTAAGATTCAAACTTTATAAAAAAAATCAAAATTTATAAATTTATAAAAAAAATAAATTGAATTTTTTGTAAGTTTGAAAAACCAAATAAAATATTTATTATTATTATTATTATTAATTAGTGACTATAATTGACGTTATACAAATATAAATTATATTGGTATAAAATGATAAATATTTAATAAAATAGAAAAATTGATATATTTATAATTCAAACTTTATAAAAAAAATTAAAATTTTTCAAAGTTATAAAAAATTAAAATTGAATTTTCTGATTTTGAAAAACTAAATTAATTATTATTTATTGTTATTATTATTTATTATTTATTATTATTATTATTTATTATTATTATAATTATTAGATATTATTATTATTATAATTTATTATTATTAATTTTATTAATATAATCTATTATTATTATTATTATATATTATTATTATAATTATTATATATATATTATTATTTATTATTATTATTTATTTATTTATTTATTATTTATTTTTATTATTATTTATGATTATTATTATAATTTATTATTATTATTTATTATTCTTATAATTATTATATATTATTTATTAATATTATGTATTTATAAATTTATTATTATTATTATAATATACTATTATTTATTATAATTTATTATTATAATGTATTATTATTTATTAATATTATTATTATAATATATTATTACTATTATTATTTATTATTATTATAATTTATTATTATAATGGATTATTATTTATTATTATATTTTATTATTATTATTTATAATAAGTATTTTAAAAAATTTAAGAGAAAATAATTTTTATAAACAGATAAACCAATATATAATAATTAACAAAATTCATACTAAAAGAAATAAAATTTTAAAAGAAATTATTATAATTATAATGTATTAATATTATTTATTATAATTTATTATTATAATGTATTATTATTGTTATTATAATGTATTATTATTATTTATTATTATTAGAATTTATTATTATTATAATTATTATATATTATTTATTAATATTATGTATTTATCAACTTATTATTATTATTATAATGTATTATTATTTATTATTATTATTATTTATTATTATATTGTATTATTATTATTATTATACTTTATTATTATTATTATTTTTAATTATTATTTTTAAAAATTTAAGGGAAAATAATTTTTATAAACTGATAAACCAATATATAATAATCAACAGAATTCATATTAAAAAATAAAAATTTAAAAAAAATAAATAAATTATTTATTTATTATTATTAATTTTATTAATATTATTAATATAATTTATTATTTTTTTATTATTATAATGATAACTTATTATTATTATTATTTATTATTATTATAATTTATTATTATTATTATTATTTATTATTATTATTAATTTATTATTATAATTATTATTTATTATTATTATAATTTAGTATTATTATTATTATAATTTATTATTATTATTATAATTTATTATTATTATTATAATTTAGTAATATTATTATTATAATTTATTATTATTATAACTTATTATTATTATAATTTATATTTATATTTATAATTATTATTATTTATTATTATTATTATTATAATTTCTTCTTATTATTATTTATATTTATAATTATAATTATTATTATTATTTATTATTATTATAATTTATTATTATAATTTATTATTATAATTATTTATTATTATTTTTATAATTTAGTATTATTATTATTATAATTTATTATTATTATTATTATTTATTATTAGTATTATAATTTAGTACTATTATTATTATAATTTATTATTATTATAACTTATTATTATTATTATTTATTATTATTATTATTTATATTTATAATTATTATTATTATTTATAATTATAATTATAATTATAATTATAATTATTATTATAATAATTATTATAATTTATTATTATTATAATTTATTATTATTATTATTTATTATTACTTTTATTATTTATTATTATAAATTATATTAATATAAAATTATAAATATTTAATAATATATAAAAATTGAAATATTTAAGATTGAAACTTTGTTAAATATTTAGATTTATGTTGTTTGTTTATTATTGGTATATTTGATTTTAAACAAGAGTGAGTTGTTTGTTTATGGATATGTTGTTTGTTTATATATATATATATTCTATCTGATATTATTTGTTAGATTTGTGTTGTTTAATTATGTTTAAAGTCAAAATTAATTCACGCAAATTTAGTTGCAGCAAATAAAACGATGTTTCTTCTACAATTACATCATTTATAAAATATAAATTATATTGGTATAAAATGATGAATATTTAATAATATATAAAAGTTGATATGTTTATGATTCAAACTTTATAAAATTAAATTTAATTTTATTAAAAAATTTAAAAGTTGTAAAAAAATTAAGCTATTTAAATTTTTTATAAAAAAAATAAAATAAAAACTGAATTAATTATTTAATATTATTATTATAAAATGGACGCCTCTTTTAGATCTCATCATGGGTTAAGCCCGGAAGAAAATTTGTTTTATACATAAAGATATGCTGTAAGGACATTCACCTCTACATTCTCAATTTTTTTGAAATATTTGAGTTTGAGAAAGATCACTAATCACGAGCCTTTAAGAAGATTATAGAAATTTCTTGACCAATTCTTATACCAATAGCATGAAGATTGAAAGAAAAGTTGAAATTAGTTTATCTCATTTCACGAACATCCTATGCATGTACATCCTATGCATGTGTATGATAGCGAGATAAAGTCATTCTTGTTCTTCACCCCATGTACTAATGACTTGAGATGATGTTAAACCACTAGTAAATGAAAAGATCGATTGCGTTTCAAGCAATAAAAATTGAAACATCCAACGTTATGATTGGAAATCTAAAGAAACTAGAATTGAACACCACAATAACACATAAATAGCATAGTAATATCTCCTTAATCACTTTATCCTATGATATTGAAGGGTAAAATATAGGAGCTATTTAGGATAAATGTTGAATTTAACATCTGAATTCTTTAATTCTAAAATATCAATTAAAAGTCTCTTATATGTCAATTAGCAAAAAAAAAATATGTAAAAAAAGTTTAATAACTATCCTCGATTATTAGGTTTGATAACAAGATTCATTTTTCAAGTTCACAAACCTACATACTACACCAATGTTTGAAGTTTAATGAGAAACGAAAGAAATAAAAAGGGTTAGAAGAATCCACTGAAATAAAAGAAAAATAATGAGCAAAAGTTGTAGCTATTAGTCAATCAAAAGCAATTCTAACTCATAATCAAAAGTTGTAGCCATTAGTCAATCAAAAGCAATTCTAACTCATAATCAAACAAGTTATATGCTATTAACTATTCAATAAGAAAAAAAAATATATGTACACAAATTTTAATAATTATCTCGATTATTATTATTAGGTTTGATAACAAATTCTTATCTCAAGTTCATAAATCTGCAAACTGCGTCAATGTTGAAGTTTAATGAGAAACTACAAACTGTGTCGACATTAAAATTTAATGAGAAACAAAAAGGGTTAAAGGAATACACTGGAATAGAAGGAGCAGTGAGCAAGAAAAAGTTGTAGCTAACCGAGTACCCACACCATTCAATTTGTAGGTGGTCAACAAATACATGTATAAAATGACCAGAAGTAGATTTTTCACTGCCTGTAAACAAAAAAAAAAACTAATATTGCTAGACATGGATATGATCAAGGGATAGAGAAACTACCTCTAGTCAAACAGAAGTAGATTTTTCACTGCATGCCTGTAAACAAAGATGGTGTCTCCTCTCCCTTCTTCATTGCCTGTAAAAACACAACCAATGCTGATTAACCTTTTGCCAATCCAGAACAATGTTCCTCTTCAAGTTTTGCCAATCCAGGGAAGAAGGAGACGTCTCTTGACCTTTATCAGGAGTGAGAACAACTTTAAGTTGCATCCTCCTCCTGAAGAGAAATTGACTTCGACAACCTGCAATTCTGCATCGACTGTATCTAACATAATAACCTGAAATAGACACAGCAAGCAAAAGCATGACTATATCATTAATTAGAAAACAGGCACCACCACCACATTATACAAACTTACATAATATGCACAGCTTCTTGGAGGACTAATTTTCAAAAGAAGCCCTCAAGTTTTCCAATATCTCTCGGTGATACTCAGCATTGTTAAAATTTTGAAGAAAAGTGAACAAGAAATTGTATTATTGAAAGTTGTTATTCAAACATTACATGTCTCCCATTATATATGAATTCAATACTAACTAATTAGTTACTAACTAATTAACGGTTTAATAAACCGTTAGTTATTATTTTTACATCCTCCCCTCAAAGATAAACGTAGTAGAAACAAAGTTTCACCTTGATAAAACAAGTCGATGAAACATCAAATTACGATCATGCAGTCATCGTCTTCAGCAAGCTTCATTTTATTTTTAACTATCCAATTTAGACAGTCGAGCGAACCTAATTCAGAAAACTCCATTTTTTTTTCAGCTACCCAACATAGACAGCCGAGCAAACTTAATTCAGAAAACTTTATTTTTTTTCAGCTACCCAACATAGACAATCGAGCAAGCCCAATTCAGCAAGCTCTATTTTTTTCGAACAATCCAATATAGATACCTCAATCTCCGTTAGTCCAATCCACAACAATCATCATGAATTGTATTTTTTTTTTCATTAGCCACCCGCTTTCAACCTTTGCAGATTTTGTTTTTTTTTTGTTCAAAGAAAGCCCATTTATCATTCTTTTTGGTTTTGACGAATTTTGTCGATAAACCACTTTTTTTTTCGATAACAAAGGAATCGCATTCGTAACTTCAATTATACTATTTTCTTCTTCCCTTCGATCAGCTTCTTAACCCAATCGCACAAGAGAAACCATCAACTCCATTATCTCATTATCCACCCACCCGATTCTCCTTCATCAGTGATATGCACTGACCATGTTAAATTGAGAGACACATTCCTGTACTTGTCAATACAAAGGAGTCCCTCATCAGTTAGAATCTGAGCACTACATAGATCCAAGAATAAAAGTTGGGTTAATGAAGATAGAACTTTATAAGAATCATCATTAAAGCGCGAAAGTGCATAGAGATTCAAGCTGCATAGAGAACAACAATTTAGCAATATGTACTGTAAGCCATCATCTGTTAGCTTTATGCATCAAGTGAGATTCAAATGATTCAAATTACTATAGTTGTCAGCAATAATTTTTATGCCTTTGTCCGTTATGTTATTGCATCCACTCAAGTTCATATCAACTATGCGTTTGCAACTCTTCACCAAAAGCTTTATGGATTGATCGGTAACCCTCAAACTCAAGTAGATGGAAAATACTTTCAAATTTGAACATGCAGCTGTGATAACTTGGATTCCCTTGTCAGATATCTTTTGACAGACATTCAAATTTATAAGCTCCGGAATTCCAAGAAAATTTGAGTATTTGCTTCTAAGGATATCAAGATGTGTGTCTTCAATATCTTGATCAAATTCAAGGATGATTTGTTTCACATTTCTGTACAATCTTCTTGAGAACTCAGGGTATTGTTTAGCGGTTCCAGGCGTATTGTTCGTCTTCCTCTCCCTTTGCCTCATCTCTCTCTTCTTCCATTTTGTGTAACTCGATCATTGTTCTTTCTTCTTCTTCAGCCATTCGAAAACCTCCTCCAGAAAGTTCTCTATCAGTCTTGCAAGCAATCTAGAAAGATTTTCTTTATTTCAGGAGTAGTAAGAAGAATCTCATCTTGATCTTCTTCGTCAGTATTCTTGCTAATAGTTTCATTATCCCTCAAAACAAATATGTCATCAACATTTGAATCTCGTATATCTCCTTCTTCCATTTCAGAGTCACCACTTACTCTTCTTCTCCTCATCTTGATCTTGATCTTTTTCGCTACTTTTGCGAATTTCTTTCTTCTCTATCTTTTCGTCACCATTCTTGATTGTATCATCTCTATTATCAATGTCAACAAGCACCCAGTTCATCCGGCTTACTAACGTCAGCATTCTTGATTGCATCATGACCCATATTTTCAACAATGAAAAATCTCTCAATTATGTGCATTCAACTAATTCATCTTTCATTTATTCCACTTCTTCAATAGTAATAATACAATAAAACCCTCCACCAGTGGCTTCTCCGGCCACCAGCAGATGCAGCGGAAACTCTCCAAAATTCTTAATATTGATGCTCTGATACCATGTTAAAATCTTGAAGAAGAAGTGAACAAAAAATTGTATTATTGAAAGTTGTTATTCAAACATTACATGTCTCCCTGAATTCAATATTAACTAATTAACCAAACTAACTAATTAGTTACTAACTAATTAACGGTTTAATAAACCGTTAGTTATTATTTTTACAAGCATCTTTCCCATTGCAAGGATTCAAGAAAAACAAAAATCTTCATAGTCAAGTAAAACAATAGAATTCAACAACTATATTTCATGTTAAGAAGTTAAGCTAGATTTTCAAAAGAGAGATTACAAATTCTCTTCTCTTATAACTTATTTTGCAAAAACAAGATACTACTTATTTATGACTTTAAAATTGAATGGGTTGATTTTGCCTTTTTTTCATAATTTTTTATTCAATCAATTTCAAAATTTTCTTTTAATTTAAGTATTAAATATTAATAATATATATAACAAAATATAAGATTTAAAAATTTATGTCAAATAAAATATAGATTTAATAAATTAAAATATTTTAAAAAAAACAAAAAGAAAAATAATAAAGTGTAGGAATCAGATGGTTATAAATTAGGGTGCCCAATTGTCGTAACCAGGCTTGGGCAGACACCCTTCACGCAAATTGCGAGATTTTGACCACTCATCATATCCCGTTGCTGCCTGAAGGATCATATTCTCTTATATATTCAAACCTGTATATTTATAAATTTCATACCTTGCTTCAACTTGTTTTCTGTCTGATGTGGGACAGACATTTTCATCTCTTTTTAATTAATAAAGATATTTCTTTCTTATTCACTAGCAAATGTTATAACTTTTTATCAACGTTTATGTTTTTACTTAATATGAATATTTTATTGATTTCATATTTATATTTATTTCAACTAATTAATAAAGTATATATATCTTCAAATAATATTTAATAATATAAGAAACTAGAATATGTCATATGACATTAATTTCAATTAATCTTATTTATGACTAAAGAGAGATTTTATCTAACAAATAGTTTTACATATTAATTTTTAAATTTAAATATAATTGTTATTTATTTTAGAGTGATTTAAGGGGAAATTTGATGAAATGGCCCCATAACAGGGGAAATTCCATAAAAGGCCCGCGCCTGCTAATGTTGGCAAAAAGGGCCCTTTTGCCTTGCGAAATGCCAGAAATACCCCTCGGGCGCCAGATTTTACGCTCATTGACGCGAATTACCATTCACTCGATTTAGATTAAATCGCGTGATTTCATTCACGCGTTTTAGATGAAACGCGTGAATGGTAATTTGCGGTTTTCAATTAACGAGAATTCCCATCCACGCGTTTCATCTAAAACGCGTTGATCAACTCACGCGTTTTTAGATGAAACGCGTGGATGAGAATTCGCGTCTTTAGTCTTATTTATAATTTTTCGGCCCTAATTTAAAACAAAACCTCCCCGATTCTCCCTCCCACTTCGACTTCCAAAACCACGTCTTCTCAACTGCCAACTTCCTTCAACATCGATCAAGATCATCGTTCATCAACATCGTTCCTCGTCCAACATCTTCGACTTTCCACCGTCTATTCGACATCATCGTCTTTCCACCGTCTCTTCGACATATTCCGGTGAGTTTAGGGCTTAAGAGTTAGGGTTAGGTTTTGATGTGTATTATGCTGTTTATATTGATTTATATTGATGTATTTAGGGTTTAGGGTTTGGTTCTGGTTTTGTTTATATGTGTAAATGCTTTTAGGGTATATGACGAGTATTGTATCAGTGTTCTTATTCTGCATGCATGCATTTCACGTTTATTCATACATTTCTCGTTTAAGAAATGGCATTTTCGTGTTTGTTATGTGCTTGTGAAGAAATTGTATTTAGGGTTAGGGTTTAACTTTTGCTGTTTTACTGCACCTTAATAGAATGCCAATAAGACAGGTTTCGATGTTATATTAAGAAATTTAGTCAACACGTGCTCCTAATTTGCTGTGCTGAATCAAAAGCCATAAATGATCCACACTATATGTTCACTTTCTTGGACCATATTGCACTTGCTATAGGAAGCAAATATATCTTTCACTTTTACCTTGATTGAATGCATTTCTAAAAGTGGATCAAGTATTAATATGTTTAATTGGAGGCTGCATCTAGATGAGTGTTTTTATATTGAATACATTGATTGTAAAATCCTTTTTGATGAGTGGATGACTCGGGAATATATATGTGCATCTATACACTAGATGCTATGATTGAACTGGACCAAACTATTTTCTGTCATGATTTCTTCTGTTCCATTTTTATTGTTGGTCTTACTATTTCATTAATCACATTCTTGCATTTTCTGCAGGTTCTGCTGATAGAACCGTTAAATTTTGGGATAATTTAATGGTGAAATTATACACACCTCAATCACATCTAAATTTTGAGAAATAAATACTTATTTTGTTTTGCTAATTATCATGGTGATCCCATGTTGTTCCTTGTTTTGTAGATGGAGTCCACTATAATACCCGAGTTTGCTGGTAGGGTATATTGGAAAACCAATATGGGAAATATTGCGGCCAAGTTTGCGAAGATGAATCTAACTGAAAGGGTAGAGGAAACCCAATTCAGATTTTTATTCAAAGGGCACCCGTTACTGCGGTTCTCAGGAACAATTATACACCACATGCTCCTCAGGAAGTCCAGCTCAAATTCTATGGAGATGAAGTTCCTTGTGAATGGAGAAGAGTTGTGCTTCAGAATGATGGAGTTTGCATTGGTTACAGGTCTCAATTTTGGGAGATTCCCTACGGAGCAAACGATTTTCAACCAGGTTGAAAGAATCTCCAACTTTGGTTCTTAAATATTTTAAAAGTATTCCACTTATTAGAATAGCAGACCTTCATTCAAAATTTATGTCCTGCTCTAATAGGGAAGATGCATGGAAATTGGGGCTGGTATACCTTGTTTCCCATTATCTCTTTGCCCTTGACCCGAAGAGGATAATAAATAAGAAACTCTTCAGCACGGTCAATGACATCGACACCTTCCTCAATTTTCCATGGGGAAATGTGTCCTTTAGAGCAACCATCAGGGGTTTGACCAAAGACCTTGATCGCTACAGGAAGCTATATCTGCAGAAGAAGAATGTCGCCTCGGGGAAGAAGAACAAAGACAAAGACAAAGATGTCGATGTTTCTTATACCGTATATGGGTTCGCACTAGCCTTACAAGTGTGGAGTTATGAGGTGATCCAAACGTTTGTCCTCAATCTTGCAATTAAAACGACGCTTCAAACGGAAGAGACTGTCTGCCCAAAGATAATACAGTACAAATCAAAGAGGAAGAGCACTGCCTCTGATCTTCACACTGCCCTGCAAGGCAAGATTGTTAAGAAAATGGAATTGTCTGAAGAAGAGAAGATCTTATATGCTGGGGATGACTTTGAAGATATGGGAGGTAATGTTTATGATGTCCTTTTTGATCTTGACTGCAGAAAGATGAAATTTGGAGATATTGACGATGGAGTTCCTCATAAAAAAACTGTCATGAGGAAGAAAAGACAAATTACTCCAGCCAAAGCCAAACCTTCCACGAGAAGAACAATCCGCAACCCTACCCCCAGCACCAGCACCAGCAGCTCTTATTCTATCGAGAGCGCCACGAGTAGAAAAGACGAAGACGAAGAATCCTCTCCCCCGACTCCAACAGCAACAACTCCTCAGGATAGATGTAGATTGGATGAACTTTCGAATGAGCTAAATGAATTCAAAACTGAAATGAGAGATGAAATTATTCTCATCAAAACTGAAATGAGAAATGAAATAATTCTCATTAAACGGATGTTAAACCAACTACAACAAGACTTTGGCATATTATCAACCACACAAGGGGAGAAAAAGAAGGAGAATGATGAAGAAAAGGACGAGGAAGATTTTGAGGTGAACACTGAGGTATGGGTTTGAATGATGATAAATTTTGTGCATTTGGCATTTCTTGCATTTGGTCTAATTAAAGGATTTTTTCTTTTTTGTAGGATGGGAAGGGAGACAATGTTGTGCTGATTTTGGAGAAAGACAATGTTGGGATTGTGGAGGAGAATGAAGTTGATGTATGTATTTCTTGCATTTCTTGCATTTCTCGCATTTGGTGCATTTCTTGCATTTGGTGCATTTCTCGCAGTTTGCCTATTTCTTGCATTTGGACTAATTAAAGACTTTTCTGTTTTTTGTAGGATGGACAGGAGGAAGACATTGTTGGGCTCTTGGAGAAAAACAATGTTGGGCTTGGGGAGGACAATGAAAATGAAGATCATGATTTGTTGAACGAAAAAAATTATCGAGGTATGCATTTCTTGCATTTGGTGCATTTCTCGCACTTTGCCTATTTCTTGCATTTGGAATAATTGAAGGCTTTTCTGTTTTTTGTAGGATGGGCCGTTGTTGGAGATAGACAATGTTGGGACTTTGGAGGAGAAGACAGATAAAGATGGTAAATTGAATATCGAGGTATGCATTTCTTGCATTTGGTGCATTTCTCGCAATTTGCCTATTTCTTGCATTTGGACTAATTGAAGGCTTTTCTATTTTTTGTAGGATGGGCCGTTGTTGGAGATAGACAATGTTGGGACTTTAGAGGAGAAGACAAATGAAGATGGTGAATTGAATATCGAGGATGGGCTTTTGTTGGAGATAGACCCTGGGAATGTTGAGGAAGCTGTGGAGGAGCTGGTGGAAGATAATGAAGATGAGGTATGCATTTCTTGTATTTGGTGCATTTCTCGCAGTTTCCTATTTCTTGCATTTGGACTAATTGAAGACTTTTCTGTTTTTTGTAGGATGAGCTTTTGTTGGAGAAAGACACTGGGAATGTTGAGGAAGCTGTGGAGGAGCAGGTGGAAGAGAAGGTGGAAGAGAAGGTGGAAGAGAAGGTGGAAGATAATGAAGATGAGGTATGCATTTCTTGCATTTGGTGCATTTCTTGCATTTGGACTAATTGAAGACTTTTCTGTTTTTTGTAGAATGTGCTTTTGTTGGAGAAATACCCTGGGAATGTTGAGGAGGCTGATGTGGTTGATGGGAAATCCGATGGTGGGAATGTTGAGGAAGCTGTGGAGGAGCAGGTGGAAGATAATGAAGATGAGGTATGCATTTCTTGCATTTCTTGTAATTGGCCTATTTCTCGAGTCGCGGAGGGGCTTAATTCAATGATTTCTTTGTAGGTGGACGATGATTTCGTTGTGCAGAGGGGTATGAAGGGGGTGCAGAGGGGTGGGAAAGGGTGCAGAGGGGTGGGAAGGTGATGCAGAGGGGTAGGAAGGGGGTGTAGAGGGGTAGGAAGGTGGTGCAGAAGAAGGTGGACGATCATTTCGTTGTGCAGAAGAAGGAAGAGAAGAAGGAGGACAAGCAGATAGATGAGGATGTGGTGGTATTGGAAGATGCATCCCACATCCTATTTAAGAGAAATAGGACGGCGTCGAAAGCTGTACTTAGTCCCTACATCGTCCCTCGTCCAAGAAAGAAGACGATTGTTGTCGATCCTATTTCGACTTGTAATGAGCAACTGAGGAAAGAGTTCAAGAAAGAATTTGCGAAAGGGGCTAAATTTAAAGACATCCAACTCTCTGATTGCACTGGAGACCTTAAGTTCTTCACTACAATTCTGAGGTTAAATAGGTGGCTAACTGATGTGGAGATGAATGCCGCAATTTGTCTGCTAAGAGCAAGAGCATTCGCCTACCCTAAGACGTACCCGGAGGATTTCACCATCTTAGATTGTCAGTTTGCCCCTTTGATTACTTCATACTATGACAATTTTGTTGCTGACTCGGTTGATCCAGAAAAACCAGCTGGTCATACTTTCGCTGAAATCATTTACCACTACTACTGGGGTAGAGAAGATAAACATATGCCCAGTTGGAGCAGTGTTGATGTTATTTACTTCCCCCTCAACCTCAACAACCTACACTGGGTACTGTGTGTTATTCGATTGCAAGAATGGAGAATTGATGTTTATGATTGCGATCAGACAATTATCAATGACGACGAATTTGGAAAACACATGAAAGCCATTTGTGAGATGTTGTCGCCCTTCCTTCATAAAGCAATGTCTGAAGTTGAAATGGCCAGGTATCCTAACATGAGAAATGAAACTTTTAGATTTCAGAGAATCTCACACCCTGAAGTACCAAAAGCAGAATGGAGTGGGGACTATGACGTTTTTTGTATTAATGTATTTAGAGTACCTGACTGCTAAACTTGGTCTAGAAAATTGCATATCAAACAATATGCAATTATATAGAGAAAAGTGGGCAGTCAGGTTGTACCACCAGATTTTAGAGCCATGAAGTTGTAAACACTGAATTATTGTTGTAACATGTTTTGTAAATACTGAATTATTGTTGTAAGATGTTGTGTAATATTGAATATTGTTTATCATCATCATTACAATCTGTATACAACTTTCAGATAAAAAAACATAGACAATATTCATTTAATTGAAAACCAACAATCAATCAGTATACAACTTTCAACTTTCAAATTAAAAAACATAGACAATATTCAAAATTGCATAGACAATATTAATGTTTGCGGCTGAGATGATGATGCTCTTGCAGCTCTTGCAGTAGAGGGTGCAAGCATTACTGATTTGCATGTTGCCTTGTTATGACCCTGACCACCACATGAGCTACATCTTCTCGGTACCTTACGAATTTCACCTTGGGATGACCTACGCTTTATTTGAGGTCGCCCTTTCTTAACCTTAATAGGTGGTTTAAGGCACACTCGTTGCTTGACATGTTCTGGAATATCCCAATACTCTTCATGACAAACTGGATATATTGTTTCCGCATACGCATTGATCCACAATTCACTTGAGTAATACCTGAAAGATAACAATTGAACATGTGAGAAATAAAGTTAGTTAGATATAGATTCAATAGCAAATAAAGTAAAGTAAACCTTAAACCTTGAGCAGAACTCATAGGCATCCAATCTATGGGTACGGGAAGCAGCCGGGGCATGAGTGCAAGGAAGACCCGATACATCAAATACCCTACAACTACAACTCATTCCTTTCAAGTCAACTTTATAATCAGATTCACCGTCATGGACATAAAACTCGAATCGGTTAAGTGGATGAACGTTATATAATCTAGCCTTCTCAGCTTGATCACGTAAGAACTTTTCATAATAAGAAGATAAACGTTCATTGTGATTGGACGTTTTTTCTCTTCTACTATTAAACCAATCTTGTAATGTGAATCTTAAATAATCAGCTAAGATTGATATAGGATACTTTCTAGCTTCCCTACTTTGACTATTGAAGCTCTCAGCGTAATTGCTTGTCATTTGATTGTATCGTTTACCAGGAAAAAATGCACGACTCCATCTCTCAAACCCAATATCTGCCAAATACATGGCAATACGAGGGTCCTTAGCATTGATCTTGTCAAAATGCTGATTAAACTTCAAGATTGTGTATGCTTGAGAAGCCAAACCAAACTCGGCGTGGCAGTGATCGGTTTTGAATTTGGCCATAATATTCATCTTGATGTGATATGTGCACGCACCGTGGTCAGCTTCTGGAAAAACAGCACACAAGGCATTGGCGATGCTTGGGTGTCTATTAGATACGAACACGAGATCATCAACCAATCCAATTGCATCTCTAAGTTTTTGCATGAAATAAGTCCAGGAGTTGTTATTCTCCGAATCAACAACGCCGAATGCAACAGGATAGAGGTGTTCATTCACATCTAATGTTATCGCCACCAATAGCTGACCTCCAATCTTGTGCTTAAGAAAACTGGCATCGACGCACAATACTGGACGACAACAGTTTTTGAAACCCCTAATTAAGCAGCCTAATGACATGAACATATACCTGAAATGACCGTGCTCATCCGTCTGGATGTCTGTTATGGTACCCGGATTGTTCTTCTCCAACATGTACAGGTATGATGACAATTTACCGTAAGAATCTTCTACAGTTCCTCGCACCGCCATTAGGACCTTTTCTCGAGACCGCCAAGCCTTATTATAAGACAACTTTATTCCATAAGTAGTCTGTATGTCTTCCATTATTTTCTTGGGCATGTGGTCATGGTGATGGTCCATGTACTTGCTCTTCATGCATTCCCCAAAACCCATGCTGGTGCTTGCCTTTGATTCTATTGCCTAGTCACAATTGAACACGTATGATCTTTTACGAATTTACGAATCTCAAACATTTCCGAGGAATTTACTCTGACAGCACGCAGTCTCCACTTGCAATTCTTATCCAAACATTTCACAACCCAAAGTTCTTTTTTTTGACTTCACCACTTTGAATTCAAAATGATTAGTCATGGCATATTTATATAACCTCAGTTGAAGTTCTTTTTTATTCTCAAACAAAGAACTGACTTCCAATCCGATTCCGGTACTTACTGCCTCATGTATAGGATTTTCACTACTTGGTATGTTACTAGCAACCCATTCACTGCAGCTTGGTTGAGTACGAACAACAACATTGTTTTGTTGTGTACTAAGAACCCAAGCACCGCTTGGATTTGGATTGGTACTAGGAACCCAATCAGAACTACTAGGTTGGGTAATAGGAACTCAATCATCATCAGCATCATCCCCCACATTCAGACGCAAATGTTCATCTTCAATGTCATTTTCGAAGAAAATCTCACGCTGCATCGGGAAGACGTCGGGGTCATCAATTTCTGGAACCGCTACACTTTCTTGAGTTGGTAGTGACTTCTCTACTAAGGATACACACAATGGAGTGCGGTTGTGGACTGAAAATGCTTCATGTAAAAAGAACTCCACATCCACATCTTTTTTTATATCAGTTATATAAGAAAATTTGGCAATCATGCCAAGAGCATTATACTTGGCTTGAAGCAATAAATCATATCTAGATTTGTCAACATCGGTAGCAGAATAAATTTGATCAACTAATTGGGCATAAGTAGAATTTTGGGGAACAATCATACCGCTGTTTGACTTTGCAGAAAAATGAGTAAGATCATCCGTAGTTTTCCACTCTCCATCAAAGTAAAGAAGTACATGTACTTGAGCTACAATTGAAAACAGTTCAACAACATCACAAGAATTGAAAAAAGTTCAACAACATTACCATAACCGAGGAGAGTTTGCTCGTAGAGTTTCAGGAAATCAAATGCCGCAACTTTTTACCATAAGTTTGCTTCAATGAATCTAATGGGATAAGAGCTCCCTATCCAATAGGTCCGTTGAAGCAAACTTGTGGTTAATTCTTGGAACATTGTATCTCCACGAAACATACCAGTAAACTCTACCTCAAAGCTTAATTCGCGTGAGTGGGAATCAATAAGCGTGAGTGAAATACGCGTGAATCAGCTACACTATGCCAGCAAACCCTAAACCTTAATACTAGAATAACAACATAGTATTGATTCTCATTCATTCGAATACAACCTAGCTAAACTATAATTTAACTAACCTAGTGTTCATAATCACTAAAAACCATAAAATAAACATACCCATTTTGAGAACGAAGAGTAGTGGGTCACGAATTCAAACGGAGAGGTCTCGTGGTGTCGTCGTAGTTGTCAGCTGCTGCTGCTCGTGGTCGAGTTCTTCAGGGGAGGGTCGAGTCGGAGTGGAGAAAGCGAGAGAAGAGAGAAGGGGAAATTAGTGATTCGTGGTTTTGTTATAAATTAGGGCACAAAAATATTATATACGATGAAAGACGAGAATTGAAATTCACGCGTTTCATCTAAAACGCGTGAATAAACTCACGCATTTTAGATGAAACGCGTGAATGCATTTCACGTTAATTGAAAGACGAGGAATGCCATTCACGCATTTCATCTAAAATGCGTGAGTTTATTCACGCGTTTTAGATGAAACGCGTGAATAACAACATTGTTCCTTGTTGCTTGTTGTTTGAGTTATGTTGTAAACAAAGAAAGCGAATATGCGTGATTATACACAATACGCGTGAGTTATGTTGGATTGTTCTAAATAAGCATAAGTTATGATAAACCATAAATATCCAATATTCAGTAAGCATAAGTTATGTTAACAAAAGTAATAAACCATAAATAGAAGAATATTCAGTAATATAAAACCACCATAAATCATAAATATCCAAATTAAGTATTGTTATAAACCATAAATATCATAAATAAACCATAAATAGAAGAACAATAAGTCTAAACAACTCCAAATTAAGTAAGCAAATGCTGCAAATCACAAGCAGCAACAGATTGAAGCAACTTTGTATGAGGAACAACATGTTCATCCAATATCCATGACATAACAGCCGCTGTCTCATAAAGCCAATTGTCGGGAAGAACATCAAAATCCTTTTCAATTGGTCGACACCTGCTGTATATCTCGAAATATACTATTATAGTTTTCGCATCCCTTGGCTTAGCAAATGGATAATATGGATTATCCGATTCCTTAATACTACCACCTCCAGCAACTATTAACTCAATGAGATCCTGTTTGTAAAGTGGGATGAAATTCCCTATAAATATAAAAATGTAACCGTCGAACAATTTCGAACGCTGAAAAACAAACAAAGAAAATAATTTCAGTTATCAAGCAAAATAATAAAAGTACAGATAGGAGGATTAAGATCAAACTCACATTATTCAACAACAGAAGTCTGCCTTTTCTAGGACCACCTTGGGCTCCATGATTATCATGTTTAACCTCATAAGGTTCCTCATCAACACACTTTTGGGTTTTCAATGATGATTTTATCCCTACACAAAACAATTTTAATATTAATTTAACAGACATATGTATGAAACAAATCGTGTTAACAGAGACTCACAATCAATAGTAAGGACCCATTTCCCGTTCAGAATTGTCTTCAATACTTTTTGAGTTTGGCCGCATGCACCATTGGGATCAATGTAAGCAATAACATGGGTTACATCTTCTCTCCACTTCGGAGACACCCTTGCACCAAAAGTGCGAGCAAATTCAACTATCAACAACTGTGTAAAACAATAATATAATGGTTATTACATTCAAAACTAGTTAATATGGACATAGTAGAGAGAATAGAACATACATTATTTTCAGGTGATAATTGATTGGGACATAAGGTCATAACAGTGTTTGTTGCCTGCATATTATAAAAAAAGGAGTTTTGTTATTAAATACATAAATATGAACATTTCAATTCAATATAACAACCATTTTATTACATATCATTTTGTTGAACGAACTGAGAAAACCACAACGGCAACTCCTGATCTAAATACTACAATATCCATCAATATAAACAGCAGAATATACATCAATAGCTAACCATACAATATTCATGTAATTGAAAACCAACAATCAATCAGTATATATAGGAAAACCAACAATCAATCAGTATATATAGGAAACGGCATAATATACATCAAAACCAAACCTTAAACCCTAAATACACCAATATCCATGAATATAAATGGCAGAATATACATCGAAACCTAACTCTAAACCCAAATATTTCGATATACATAGGAAACGGCATAATATACATCAAAACCAAACCTTAAACCCTAAATACACCAATATCCATGAATATAAACGGTATAATATACATCAAAACCTAACCCTAAACCTAAATACATCAATATATATAGGAAACGACATAAAATACATCAAAACCAAACCCTAAACCTAAATACATCCATATCCATGAATATAAACGGTATAATATAAATCGAAACTTAAACCTAAACCTTAAGCCCTAAACTGACCTGATGATGTTGAAGAACGATGATGTTGGAAGGATCCCGATGATGTTGAGGAACGATGATCTTGATGGATGTTGAAGGAAGTAGGAATGGAAAGTCGGCCGCAGTCGGAGTGGGAGGGAGAATCGGGGAGGTTTTGTTTTAAATTAGGGCCGAAAAAATATAAATAAGACTAAAGACGCGAATTCCCATCCACGCGTTTCATCTAAAAACGCGTGAGTTGATCAATGTGTTTTAGATGAAACGCGTGGATGGGAATTCTCTTTAATTAAAAACCGCGAATTACCATTCACGCGTTTCATCTAAAACGCGTGAATGAAATCACGCGATTTAATCTAAATCGCGTGAATGGTAATTCGCGTCAATGAGCGTAAAATCTGACGCCCGAGGGGTATTTATGACATTTCGCAGGGCAAAAGGGCCCTTTTTGCCAACATTAGCAGGCACGGGCCTTTTATGGAATTTCCCCTGTTATGGGGGCATTTCATCAAATTTCCCGATTTAAGTTTTAAAGCACTCAATAATATATATATATATATATATATATATATATATATATATATATATATATATGCATTGTTTTGAAAACACTCATTTCGATCGTTAACCTGATTTTTTTGACGAACTTAACCGGATTTTAATTTATTTATTTTTTAATTAAATTTACACGGCTGTACAACTTTGTCATTAATTTGAAAAAATATTTATAATTTAGATTGTCCATCCAATTGAAACACAAATTTCGAATCTGACTCCGCTTGGACTCTAAAATTAATCATAATTTTAGAACTTTTCTTAATCGATGTTGAGTTGTTATGAAAGACAATAGGTCTCAATTCTCAACATAGATTCAATTCCTTTGAAGCGAAATAGAACCCAAAAGCTTCTTCGTACAAAACCCTTCACGAGATGTAACCGACCAACCGTTCAAACCGGACCGAAATCGTTCAAACCAAACCAAATATCAAACCGAACCACCTAAACCGAGTTCAAATCGGTTCTGATTTGGATTTTAGTTCTAAGGTGTTGAAATGGAAGGAATTGATGGAAGCTCTTTGGCAATCACATAAAGATGATTTTGCTATGGGGATAGGTGGCTCTCCGAGATTGCTTTTGTTTATATGATAGAAACCCGATCCAACAACCAATCGGTAAGCAAAAACTATTTTCACTTTTATGTAAGTGTTGTGTTTCTCTAATATCAATGAGTACTTATCTAAATTTCATTCTAGAATCTTCTTCTAAGACCTAAAAGTCACAGAAAGCTATGATAATATAATTGGTAAGCCATGCTTGATATGAGAAATATGCTAAGAAGTAGTCTACATTGTGAGTCTTCAAGGCAAAATTTTGTTCCATTATTGTATCTATTTCCTAGATATCGTGATTGTTGAACTTTTGAACTTTTGCTTTCTTTATTGTTTTTGAATTTATTCTTTAGGTTGGTTGTGCATTTCATGCATAGTTTATTTCTCATCCCGCTTAGTATTGGTCCTGTTTAAGAAATTGCGAGAAAGACCCAAAAGCTGTTGCGAACTCTCTTAAGCCTTTATTAGAGGATGCAGTAAATGTTATACCAAGAGAATTGCATACAAGCACACCAGTCCGTGTTGCGAACTCTCTTAAGCCTTTATTAGAGGATGTAGTAAATGTTATACCAAGAGAATTGCATACAAGCACACCAGTCCAAGTTTCGGTAGTAATATGCATAAGTGTGGCACTTTTATGAAATAGTCTTGAGTAGGGTGAAGAAACAGGTAAACTCAACCCATATTCAACCCAAACTAAATTTACCAAACCAATAACTTAACCCGTATTATTTAGCAATATGGGTTGGGTATGAGTTAGATTGGGTAACCCAAATTAATTTTTTATTTTTTCATATAACATTTATTTGACTCATTTAACACATTTTTATCCGTTTAACACGTTTTTGACATGTTTAACACGTTTTTCACACATTTAATACATTTTCACGTTTTTTTTGGCATGTTTAACACATTTTTAACACATTTTTTTATGTTTTTGACACGATTAACACGTTTTTCATGTTTTTGGCACATTTAACACGATTTTAACATTTTGACATGTTTAACACGTTTCACACATTTTTTACACGTTTTTCACGTTTTTGGCGTGTTTAACACGTTTAACATGTTCTCACGTTTTGACACATTTAACACGTTTAACACATTCCATACGTTTAACATATTTTTGGCACGCTTAACACGTTTTTCACATGTTTAACACGTTTTGACACATTTAACACGTTTTGACATGTTTAACACGTTTAAACGTGCCAAAATATAAGAAACGTGTTAAATATGTCAAAACGTGTTGAAAGGTAAAAAACGTGACTAATAAAAAGTGAACAAATAATAATATCTTTGACAATGCGAAGCGTCAACACCCAAATGTTTCCTCGCTACAAAGTCTATCGATAACATGCGACGGAGGAGGAGGACTACGAGTGGGACTAATATATATATAATGAGTGATGACATGTAGAAATTTCACGACTAACCTACTCACACTGAGAATCCTTATTGCATTGGCACCATCTATACTCTAGCATTACTGACATATGCATATTGATTAGTGGAAAAGAAGTCGAGGATAAACATATATCTCCATATTGATTTGATCAAGAATACACGCTCCAGGCGTTGTGCTCAGGAGAAAGTATTGTTGAAAGATTAAACTCTATACATTTCAATGATGGGATCCTCTGAATCTGCATATCTAGTTGTCATAGAGGTTGATGAGAAAGTTGAAAAGAGAGAACTAAATTCAGTATTTGCTATTGTTAGAACTTTATAGTACTTGCCTTTGTGGTGATGCAAAACCGTTGTAAAATTAATAACACGGTTAATTAGTTATTAACTAAATCATTCAATTAGTTTGAATAGTTTGTTAGATAGTTTTATGAATTGTAATTAGTATTGAAACTCTTATATAAGGGGATATATAATTGTTTGAAATAATAACTTTCAATAATATAATTTCCGTTTACACTTATTACTTTCAAACTATTACTTCTAAGTAAAATAAAGCTAATGGATAGTAAAGTATCATTTTCTATATTAGAAAACATATATTTTCTTATATAAAATAAATAAGTTAAGCAAATTTCTTAATTTAATAAATAAATAAAAAGAAGTAAGCTTAAACAAATTTATGTCTAGTAAAGTATCATGTTTTATATTAGAAAATATATATTTTCTTTTATAAATAAATATATTAAACATATATATTAATTTAATAAAAAAATTAAGCTTAAATGAAGTAAAATAGAGATCAGATGGTTATAAATTATGGTGCTCAATTGTGACGGGAAATTTGACAAAATGATCCTGATAACAAACATAAGGGCAGTAATTTTTGCAAAAGTAACTTTTTGTCTTTGACAAAAGACCAATATACCCTTTATAATTATTTTTTCTATTCTACTATCTTCTTTTTTCTCTTCTTCTCACTTCGACAACGCTCTTTTCTTCTCTTCTACTATCTTCTTTCTCGTCTGCTTCTTCGGCAGTATCCTGCGCAAATACATCTTACGCCTGCGTAGGATATTGAGAGGGTTTAGAGTTCAGATATTTTATTGTGCAAATGCGATGCAAAATATGGTAGAAATAAAATGATCATAGCATCCGCAAATGCATCTTGCGCAATTTGCGCCGACGCAAAATGAAATTTGCGTTTACGCAAAATGCAATTTGCGCAGACGCAAATTACAAAGAATGGTAGAAATAAAATGATAGACTGAAATATACTAGTAAGTAGTTGTAGTGTAATGATATCTATTCTTGCGGGTTCAATTCTAGGCAACTGGTTTATTTTTTTTAAGCCACACAAATTAAAAAAAAAAATAACTGGATGGGATTAAACCCTAGTCGCTTGTTTGATAGACAAGAATAATTACTACTACACTACAACTATTTTATTACATATTTTAATCTATCATTTTATTTTTATCATACTTTGAGTCGACGCAAAGTATAGTTTACACAGACGCAAATTGCATTTTGCGTTTGCACAAATTGCATTTTGCGTAGGCGCAAATTACAATTGGCGTAGGCGCAAATACAATTTGCGCAAGCGCATGATGTTACGATCATTTTATTTTTATCATATTTTGCGTCGCATCCTCTCAGCATCTTATGCGCCTATTTGCGCAGGATGTTGACGAAAAAAAAAAAAAAAAGAGTAGAAGAGAGCGTTGCCGAAGTGAGAAAGAAGATAATAGAAGAGAATAAGAGAAAAGTTAGGGGTATATTGATTTTTGTCAGGATAATAAGTTATTTTGCAAATATTACTGTCCTATGTTATTTTTAAAAATAGCCCTATTACACAAATTGCAAAATTTTGACCCTCATCATATCCCAATCAAGATCATATTAATTATAATTCACAAAGTAGCATACTTTTGTCCTCCTTACTTTTATTTACTTGTTTTCCTTTACGATGTGGGATTTTTCATGTGTTTCAATTTGAGGAACATATAATTATAACTATATAAGTTTTTCTTACTTACATATTTTGTATTTTCTATAATTATTTAGGATTTATATTTATTTCAATCAAATAATAATGTATATCTTCAAACAAAACATTTTTTTTCATATTTAAATTCTGCACAGTAAAAGTGATTTATATATTATTAAAACGATTGCTAACCTACTAAAAACTTACAATTATAACTCAAATGAAATATAATATTACTCCTTAAATTTTATGATTTGTACTAGTAAAATCTTGATTAAAGTTACTATGAGATTTGGATTGTGAATGTTATATTATTCTTATAACCCACTGGATGACTTAAATGGTAAAAGTAGTTTAAAAAAATTAAAAGCCACGAAATAATAACTGTGGGTAGGAGTATAAACGAGTCGAGCCGAGTACTATACTACTCGAACTCGACTCGAATTGCATTGTAAATATTGTACTCGATTATAATTCAAGCTACTCGAGTTCAAACTCGAAAATTAAATTTTATTAATTAAAATTATATTTTATCACTAAATAATATCTCAAACATAATATAATATATATTTCAAAAACTTCACATATATAATCACAGCATTATTTAAGAATAAGAAATATATATATCATCACATAGTTCAAAGATAATCATTCAATCACAACATATCATTTAAAAATTACAAACGAAATAAATATTTGAAAAATATTCATAAAAAATATTACAAGTTTGACAATATGATGTACTAATCATATATTAATGATATTCAAATTTATAAGATTCGAAATATGAAATAGTGAAAACAATGAATAATTTGCTTCATTAATAGTATAATCTACAAAAATAGATATTTTAAGGTCTTTTGATGGAGAAAAAATTTGAAAGATGGACGAAGGAAAAGAAAGAGATGAGTTTGACCGTTTAAAAATGGAAGAAGAAGAAAAAGAGTGGTTTGACCATTTGAAAATAGAAGGATGAGAAAACGAGAATGAAAAAAGAAGATATAGATGAGTTTGGGTGTTTGAGAACGAAAGGAGGACAGAGATTGAGGGTTTGAGAATGAAAGTTGTGAGAATTTTTTTTTGTTAAATATTATATATAAATATATATAACTAGCTCGCGATCTACTCGAACAACAAATATAAAACTCGAGCTCGATTTTATAACGGGCTACTCGAACTCGACTCGAGCTCGGTCAAACCGAGTTTGAGCTAAACTTTGACCGAACTTATCACGAGCAGCTTGACTCGTTTACACCCTTAATTGTGGGTATGCTAACTTCATACATTAAATTAATAAAAAAAGAATGTGTTGTTATTCTTATCCATTGAAATAATCATATGTTTGTTCAACTCACAAATGTTTACATAGGTGGAAATAATTAAACTTAAGAGGTTTAATTAATTGGTTATTTTTAAACAATATTATTTTGTGTAAATATATATAATATTTTGTGTAAATATATATTTGAATAACCACATATCACACCAGGAGTAATAGGTAGTTGTAATTTGTTTTTTCCATGAAAATAATGAACCTTTTATTATTAAAGAATGTTATATGCTTCAATGACTTTGAATAATTTTTCATGCAAAATTACTATATATTGAGTTTGCATTCCATTTTGTTTTATATATATATATTTTCAGTTGGTGTGCCAGTATTAATGGGGGAATTGTGATATATATATACCACGCATGACATTAACTAGACAAGTCATTATCATTTTTGTTTAGCTTAGGACACAAATCATATCCTTCATATGTCAAGTCTATTCGTAATAGGTTGAGAAACTCTCGCAATGTGGGTTGGGTCATGAAAATATCTACTTTGTTAGGACCGGTTCGGATTGGTATTTTTAAAAAAAATTAGAGAGGAAAAAAAATAATGATTGGTAATGATTTTGAGAAGGTGATGATTATTTTTGATAAAAAGACTTAAAAGGTATTGATATATATGAATAAAATAAAAAAATAATAATTTAAAATAGAGGGTATTTTAGTATTTTAATTAATGAAATTAGTGATATGATTGTTGAGAAGTGATTGATTGAAAAAATGATTTTGAATGATTTTTTTTTTAAAACCCAAAGAGAACAAGGCATTAGAGTTGTGGAAGAAAAAGTGGTATTCAATTCTTATCATTATTTGATTGATTGTTTGACTAAAAATAATGTTTGTGAATATAGAACAATGTTTACTTTCTTCTCTAGAAACATAAAATGGTAGGCCTAGTCAGTTGTATCTAGGATTTGTTGAACACCCATTAATAATAGGGATGTTACTCCTCTTTGACTCGTTATGCCATGGCTAGTTGTCCCGCTTGATTTGATTTTTGAATTTTCACGTATTTTGTGAAAGTACGTATTAACGAGTTAAAATATTATGTTTTCTTTCTAACCTTTTTTTATTTTTATTTTTTATTTTCAGTTTTAGCTGTTTTAATTTGGTATTGAATAGAAACAAACATCTCAATTAAAGAATCAAACTTTAAGCAAGTCACAATAGAATATTTAGGAATAATCAAGTTTGTGATATTTTATCTTTTAAAGACACATTATTGACATTTAGCTACGTACCCTAATTGTTTATTTTATTATTATTATTAATGTGGAAATATACAATGTTATTTTTAAAATGGTGGACATAGTTTATTTCAATCAATTGAATTTGCAGTGATAACTATTTTGTTTTTTTAACAATAATAAATATGTATAGATAAGATAAAATAAAATAACCGACTCACAAGCATCCTAAAAATATTATTGTGAATGACATCAAACAGAACCGCTCATCAAATCATGATGACAAACCAAACTTTATCCGCCAACAAAGTGTGACTATTACTCATCATTCCATAAGTGATTTCACATCATTGTTACCACCAAACTAATTGCATTTACTTCACTCTTTATTAATTTTATCATTCTTAATTAACTCTTTTCAAAATATTTTTTTATCATTAACGGAAGGGTGGGTGGGTAGTTAGGATATACAATTTTTTTATTCATATTGTATACTGTATTAAAATTTTCAGTATAAAAAAAGTTATATTGATATCTTACCGAAATCTCGATATGAACATACCGATTATATTAAATATTTACGGTATATCAAAATTTCGATACAAAATCGGTATTATACCATTAATATCGAAAAAAACACAATTATCTTAAAAACAAACTATCAAATGTGGTTAGGATGATAATGAGACAGTTCGGGGCGCTGAATGTATTTACCATCACCATCCCGTTCGATTTCAAAGAATTCCCACTAGGCACCGTTTATATTTTATATAATAAAAAATTATATATTAATTTTTTAATATAATATATATCTCAATATATTGAAAAATCATATTATTATAAATAAACTTAAAATATAATGAATAAATAAATATATTGTTGATTTTATATATTTAATTGCGTTTATAGTGTACTGTTCGAGGCATAATCACACTAAAATCAGAACGGGACGGGATACAAATATTATCTCGATCAACTACCGATCAAATCGGAAAAAATCCGCCCCAAACGAGATAATTCGATTCGGTTACCACGAGTTAGTTTCAAGTTGACATACTTATACTTATATGTTGTTAATACATAAACTTTAGAGACAATTAAATATTAAAACTTCTATCTAATACTAAAATATTCATTTTAAGACTTCTAATGTTTTTAGAGATTTTTTTATCGCATTGATTGAATGATATTAGAATTAATTATTTTATAATTTAATTTTCAAAAGTTATGATTTTTTAAATAAAATTAACATCAAATATATTTATAGAAAAAATAAATATGATTAGATTATAAAGAATATATATTTTTAGAGTTGTGCCTCAAATATTCAAATAAGAAATTGAATATCTTGATAAACATTTGATTGCATTGAATGTTTCATCAATCACCTTTTGATCTTAATGGAAAATTGATGATAAATGTGTAAATATAATTTCAAAAATAAATAAATTAGAGCCAAGATATTATTTCGGTATTTTTGATATATAACGATATACTGAAATGTTGAAAATGTCGTGCTGATAATGAATGATACGATACCGAACAAGATCAATGAATGCATTGAATTTATATTTTCTAAACAGCTTCACTATGGTGGTATGTCTTCTTGCTCAAATCATCATGCATTCATTCATTCATAGTAGCTCATTTGATCACTGCTATCTTTAAACCAGTCTAACAAGGATGAAGTTGTAATCAAGGTAATACGTGTAAATGAGAATGCTATATATTAACATTGTATTAAAATCTATCTATGAATAGGCAACTGGAGGTGGTGCATATAAATATGCACATCTTTTCAAAGAGAGACTAGGAATCAGTATTGAAAAAAAAAATGATGTGCTAATTTTCTGCTAAAGGTATATGTAGTAAATATGTGTATATTTTTTAAATTTATTATTCTGATTTCGCATTTAAATAAGTCTGGAAGTGGATGATGACAGCGATTCGGCATGAGGCCTTACACAATTGTCAAATAATATTATTATTTTTAATAATATTAAAATAACATTGTCAAAACAACCTAAAAAAAAGAATTAAAATCTAATTAAGGGTTAATTATTGTGATAATTAAACCTTAATTAAGGAAATTTTTAAAATTTTAAAAATAATTTGAGGATAAAATATGTGTATATATTTTACCCAAATTAGACCAAAGAATGGGTTAAAAATATTTGATTGTGATTTAATCATGATTTATGTTTAATTTATGACTTAAATCAATTAAATAAAATACCCCCAAATTTCCAAAATAAAATAAAATATTAACATAATTGTTATTATGTTGATAAACTAATTTTTGGTGAAGAAATTGATTTAAAAGAGATTAAAATGCGATTTTTTAAAATTTTAAATTAAAAATATATAGCATAATCTTGTGTGGCAGAAATTATTTTTAATCTTTGCAGTAAGATTCCAGACCTTCAGATAAGCGCTCAGATTTTATCCAACAACCCAGACGCTCCAACGCAGCCGGATGTAACAGAGCCACGCGCGCGTCCGCATTGGATCAACTAACAGGATGGACTAACCCCGTTAGTCAATACAGCTGACCTCGGACGGAACGCAGACGACGTCAGGTGAAACAACGTCATTTCTGGTCATCTGTTGTTTGATGATTTGGTAGTAGGGGGTATTTATAGTAAGGGAAGATCAGCTGAGGAGGGTTAATTTGAGACGAAATTAACCTTCGGCGATCTTATCCCTAAGACCTATCCGGCAGCTGGTAGCCTTATCTACAACGGGACAAGGCTTCTAGATAGAGGGCTATCGTAGGTGCTGACGAAAGGAACGTATAGGCGAAGAAATCAATGGAATTGATCACCTTTGGCTGAAGCTAGAGCTTCTGAAAGATTGGACGCCGGCGAGGCCGCGATTCCGGCGAGCACAACGTTGTTTCGCCTAACGTCGTCTGCGTTCCGTCCGCGGTCAGCGGTATTGACTAACGGGGTTGACCATCCCCTTAGTTGATCCAATGCGGGTGCATGCTCGTGGCTCTTTAATTAAGGTTTAATTATCATAATAATTAACCCTTAATTAAATTTTAATTCTTTTTTAGGTTATTTTGAATATAAAAATTCAAAATATTATTTTAATATTATTAAAAATAATAATATTATTTATTTATTGCTAAACTTTACTAAGATCAAATAATTGAGATATTTGAAAAATAATAGTTATGTGAGTTAGTTAGGAAAAGATTATATGAATTAAATGATTAAAATTTAATTTATATTTAATATAAAAAAAAATTTATTAGAATTATTGAAATAAGTTTTAAATAACAATCATTCATTTATTTATATTCGTGAATCACATTATTAAGATTATTTAAAAAATTATATATTAATATTAAAAAATCACATTTTTTCATAATTTTAAAGACCAAATTGTTATATTGTGACTCTTTATTTTATTGCGGAATAATTATGATTTTGAATTTCTTTTTATAAACTTTATAGATTAGTGTTAAAATGATTAAAACGAGTTTTCTAATTTTAAAAATAGTTAGTTTAGTATATATATAAACTAAATATATATATATATATATATAAATATAAACTAAATATATATATATATATATATATTTTACATTTGGCCGAAATAACAAATTAGGGCTTCTTATTGGGGCTAATTGCAATTTAAGACCTCTTCTTTTTAACTTCACAATTTGGGGCTCATTATTGGAGTCAATTGTAATTTGGGACCTCTTCTTTTGAACCTCACAATTTGGGGCTCCTTATTGAGACCAATTACAATTTTGGACCTCTTCTTTCGAACCTCGCAAATTAGGGCTCCACATTGTCAGATTTGTACAAAATGAGATTTTGCCTTACCAGATATGAATGTCCATAAAAAATGTATTACGTGACTTTTATAATTAAAAAATTAATAGTGACATTTAATTCTAAATAATACTAACGTGGCCACGTAATATTTTTTTGACGAAAGTCCACGTCCTTTAGGGCAAAACCCCATTTTGTATAAACCTAAGAATGCGAAGCCTCAAATTGTGAAGCTCAAAATAAGAGGTTCTAAATTGCAATTGGCCTCAATAAGGAGCCCTAAATTGTGAGGCTCAAAAGAAGAGGTCCCAAATTGTAATTGACCTCCAATAAGAAGCCTCAAATTGCGAGGTTAAAAAGAAGAGGTCCCAAATTGCAATTAGCCCCTAACAAGAAGCCCCGATTTATTATTTCAACCTTTTACATTTATAAACAAAAGATCAATATCACTAACTTAACTACCGAATTTCTGAATTTAGACTTTGAGTCTCTTGACTACCGAATTTCAAAGAATAAGTCGTTAAAACCATAAATTTTGTTAAAATTCAGTATTTAAATTAGTAACATATTTTTTTATATTTATTTATAAATGTCAGGTAAATAATAAATAAGTTAATCACATTTTAAACTCCACAAAATTTTTCTTTTTGTATAATTTAAAAATAAGAACTCAAAATAGTAAAATTTTAAAAAATATATTAGAAATCTCAATTGATTCCTACTGAAATTTGAAATGAACAAAAAAAAATGTAATTTTGAAATGGTTTAAAGTGATATTATTATTATTATTTATATTTTATTATTATTATTATAAATTATATTGGTATAAAATTATAAATATTTAATAATATATAATAATTGAAATATTTAAGATTCAAACTTTATAAAAATAAATTTAAAATCTTTTAAAATTTTCAAAGTTGTAAAAAAATAAATCTATATTTATATTTAAGATTGAATTTTATGTAATTGTTTTTTTTTTAAAACTAAATTAATTCTTAATTATTATTATTATTATTATTTATATTAATATTATTATAATTAAAATTTAGTATTATTATTATTATTATTTATTATTAATATTATTTAGTATTATTATTATTATGACTTATTATTATTATTTATTATTATTATTATTATTATTATAATTTATTATTATTATAACTTATTATTATTATTATTATTATTATTATGACTTATTATTATTATAATTATTTATTATTATTATTATAAATTATTATTATTATTATTATTTATATTTATAATTATCATTATTATAATTATTATATATTATTATATTATTATAATTATTATAATTTATTATTATTATTATAATTTATTATTATTATAATTATTATTATTTATAATTATTAATATTACTATTTATAATTATTATTATTACTATTTATTAATACTATTATTATTATTATTATAAATTATATTGGTATAAAATTATAAATATTTAATAGTATATCAAATTTGAAATATTTAAGATTCAAATTTTATAAAAATAAATTTAAAATTTTTCAAAAATTTCAAAATAATAAAAATTAAAATTAGGAATTTTTCTATGAAAACCAAATTAAATATTTATCTTTATTAATTTTATTATTAGTTATATTTAAATTAATAAAAAAAATATTTAATTAGTATCCCAACATAAACACAAAAAGTTAACTAAGAAGAACATATATATTTAAAATCAACATAATAACTATTTATTTAAGATTGAATTTTTATAAAAAAAAAATTAAAAACTAAATTATTTATTTATTATTATTATTATTTTTATATTATTATTATTATTATTTATTATTATTATTTATTATTATTATTATAATTTAATAATATTATTATAACTTATTATTATAATAATTATTATAATTTATTACTATTATTATAATTTATTATTATTATTATTATTATTATAATTTATTATTATTATTTTTATTATTATTATTATTATTTTTATTATCATAATTTATATTTATTATTATTATAATTATAATTATTATTTTTATTTATTATTATTTATTTATTATTATTATAATTTATTATTATTATAAATTATAAATATTTAATAATATATAAAATTGAAATATTTAAGATTCAAACTTTATAAAAATAAATTAAAAAATTTTCAAAATTTTGAAAGTTGTAAAAAAATAAAGATTAAATTTTCTGTAAATTCTTTTTTTTAAAAAATTAATTAATTATTATTATAATTATAATTTATTATTATTATAATTAAACTTTATTATTAAAACTATTTATTTATTTATTATTATTATTATAATTTATCATTGTTATTATTATTATTATTATAATTTATTATAACTTAATTTTCTGTAAAAAAATAATTATAAAAAATAAATTAATTATTTATATTAATATTATTATAATTAAAATTAATTATTAAAATTATTTATTTATTATTATTAGTTTTATAATTTATTATTATTATTTTTATTATTATTATAATTTATTATAACTTATTATTATTATTTATTTATTATTATTATTATTTATTATTATTATTGGTATAAAATGATAAATATTTAATAATATATAAAAATTGTTATATTTATGATTAAACTTTATTAAAATAAATTTAAATTTTTTCAAAATTTTCAAAGTTGTAAAAAAATAATGCTATTTAATTTTCTGTAAAAAAATATTTAAAAAACTAAATTAATTATTATTATTATTATAATTTAGTATTATTATTATAATTTATTATTATTATTAATTATTAGTTTTATTATTATAATAATAATCATAATTTATTATCACATATTATAACTTATCACAAATTTTAAATTCATAATTCATTAAAATCATACAATTTCATGCAACACAATAATAAATCTTTTCGTTCCAGATGTTTTTAAAAGAAGTTCTTAATTTTCTCTTTAGAAGTTTTTTCTAGACATACCTCACAAAAATTATGCAAAGAAATGTCATTCAAATTCATGATCAAGAGGAGAAAACCAAACAATTTTAAAGTTTCAATCTATTGGAGTCCTAGGAAAAAACAATAATAATAATTATGTTCACAAACCACAAAGGAATATCCACGTTTTTTACTAATATTCTTTAGTTTTCTTCTTCATCTGTTTCATAGTTATCAGCATCCAAACTCCAAGTTCTGAATAAATAACCAAATAACCAGAGCTTCTCATTATGTACAGACAAACATACTACTTGAAATTTGCAATTGTGCATGTAATATGATACTTGCAAGCTGATCAAATAATACAAATTTACAATTGTGCATATAACATACTACTTGAAATTTACAATTGTGTATGTAACATACTACTTGAAATTTGCAATTGTGTATGTAATATTAATATAAAAAAGAACTAAAGAATGAATCTTAAATAGCAATAGGAGAATAACATAAAGTTTATTCAAATAATTGAATAAATTTGATATATACTCAATAATATATTAATTAAGTTATGCTTAACTATTTTAATTGAATAAAATTTTAACACATATACTAATTTGATCTTACATTTTTGTTTTTTAATAAAATTTATTTGAAATATTTACTATATTAATATATTTTAATTGAATTTGTTTAATTAATTACTTTAAAATTAATTAAAAAATGTCGAATATAAATGATTGAATATATAGAATGGGATATTAAATCAATTGTCGAACAAACCGAGATATAGCAAATCCATCAGTCACATGGTCAAGATTGCATGCATCTTCAAAGTCGCTTGAAGAAACCCAGATTTAAACCATCCACTAATGTTCAGCTCCTGAGGTTTCCTCTAAGAGGCCGACAGATTCCCCGCTCTAAAAAAAGGAAATGACTCAAAAAGGGCGAAGAAGAAGGAGCAGGACGCTGATGAGAACGTAGAATATGGAAACTTAAAAAGTAAGAACAATGATGCTAAAAAACAGATGTTTTAAAGGATATGGAGTGAGGATGATGAAATTTCAATCCTAAAAGGAATGATCGAGCATGTTCAAAATAAATGATTAATCATGCTTAAGTGGATATGCGTTCTTTCTATGAGTTAATTGACAGAAAAAATATCTGTCGACAAATTTCAAGAAAATGGTGATGATAGAATTTTCTCACCCAATATGTTATATTTGTCTAAAAAGATATGAGGAACTGAATTTAACAGAAGTTATAGCGCCAATGTTTCATGAAAATGGAAGAATGTTGATGTCCAAGGGAATAACTTTTAACAAAATTAAGGTTCTTATTTACTTAATATAAATGTTTTATTTATTTTTAGAATGACTTCGTATTTATTTTTATTTTAACTATTTAATAAAAATATATCTTTAAACATTTATTGTTTTTAATTCCTAACATTAATACTGTGACTAAATTCTTTTTATTTATAAATATATATATATATATATATTATTTAATTGTTAACTAATGTGATTAGATATATCTTACAACCGTTCTCAAATTTAAATATAATTAATATTGTGATTTAAGTTTTAAAGCACCAATAACAATGATATAATTAAGTTAGCCTAACACTAACACGAAATTATGATCGGATAATTCAGGTCCTGTATATACTAGCACAACATCGCCTATTCATAAATCTGCGCCTACCTTTATACCGTTAATACAAAATTATCTATATTTGAAACATGAATTAAAGTAGTAGATTTTTTAGTCCCGTATTGTCGTGGAGGAAAAAACGGATTATTTGGAGGAGCTAGAGTGGTAAAACATTACTTATTATGGAATTGATTAACAATATTGCCAAAGCCCATGGAGGCGTATCCGTATTTGGAGGAGTAGGTGAACGTACCCGTGAAGCATACCGCTTTATGTGAAAATTGTTGATAATACACAACATATAGCAGATAGCTTGACAAAAACCTATGAATTTTTGTATTGAATTACAAATTAAGAGGAATTAAGGATATCGTATAAAAAGTCTACATAATTTTCATGACAGAAGCTTGATAGAAAAATTAAGTAGAGTTAATTTTTGGAACCAGCCAGAAAAACTAAACAACTATTAACTTCTATGTGCAGGAACAAATTGAATTGCACAAACCGGCTGGAGCCTCACAAACCGGCTAAAGAACACTTCAAAGAAATTAAGTTCCAAGTGATCAAGTCAATATCAGAGGAACCGGTTTCAAACTTTCTCAGAGAGACCGGCTAGCAAAGACAAGTCTACATTCCAGCCGGACTATACTGTGTAAGAATCAACCGGAAACTAAAAACTACGAAGATGACGTAACATGACGAAATAGACGTGTCTCGAAGAAATAAACGAAGATAAGATCTGATCAGAAGCATGCGAGGAAAACAATGATGATTTACTAATCCGACTTCGATAGCCGGAAGGTGCATGCCTGACACGTGTTCGAATCTGCAAACCGACAACGTCATCTTTACCTGAGGAGTATCTGCATGCTTGCCAAGTGTTGAGGAAGGTGAAACGTGCAAGCAACCTCCCTGCACCGGCGTGACGCTAGATTAACCAATCCCACGGTGAGAGAAGAAAGTGACCGTTGGGATCAGCCTCACTATAAAAGGAAGACGAAGCGACCTCATTAATGGCGACACAAGTTACGAAAATCTTAGAGAGATAAAGAAATCTTACGCGCGATCCAAAACTGTTGTGTCATTTACCGGAAGCTTTATTTGTTTGTGTTTTGTGTGTGTTGTGTATTACATCAAGAGTGAATTGGTGTAACCGGCGAGTAGCGAGTTAGGCTCGACCGGCATTATAAGTGTTGTAACTTTGAAAGTTAGTGGAGAACTGGAGATCCTTCTCATAACCTGAGAAGAAGGGGTGACGTAGGAGGGTTTGCTCCGAACATCCATAAAAAATCTTGTCTCGTGTCATTTCTTTTATTTTCGGCTTACTCACCCAAAAAACCTAACTATTACCAAACCAAAACAATCTTACTCCTCAGATCAAAAACCGGTTCACTCATACTTCTAAAATCGACTCCTCCTAAACATCATCTAAGTCGCATACATTGCTTCAGACTGAAACAGACATTTCCGCCCTTGAACCCGGTTCAAGAGTCTGTGACAGTTTGCGAAGTGCTGAGAACAGTTGTAGTCTCTAACCGGACTATCATCAAAGTGTTGTGTGTTGTTGTAAGCGGCCACCATTTTAAAACCGGAAACACCCCGGTCCTCCAAGGGCGTCCCCGATCCTAACAAGTGGTATCAGAGCGATGTTCTTAGCACTCAAGCAACCAAAGAAGATGGGAAGCATGACCCACAGCGACAAGCCGTCAATGCTAAACAGTGAAGCTTTTAGCAGTTGGAAGAAACAGATGTATCTACATCTGATCACGCTGGATGATGAGATGAGCCGAGTCCTGAAAGAGGGGCCAATCAAGATCAACAAGGAGTTAGACGAATGGACAACTGAAGATCAAAGACGGAGTAACCTGGACAACCATTGCATGAGGCACATCTATAAAGATATAGACGATAATACCTTGAACAAAATATCAGCCTGCGATAATGCAAAGGAGGTCTGGGAAACGATCATTCAGATCCATGAAGGAAACAAAAGAACAAAGGAGAACAAAATCTTGGTGGCTACACAGAAATATGAAAACATCAAGATGAAACCGGGGGAAAATATGAAGGAATTCAGTAACCGGTTCATCAGTGTGGTCAACGAGCTTCAAACACTCGGAAAGAAATACGAAAACCGAGAAGTAATCATTAAAGCCTTAATATCACTACCGAGCACATGGGATATCAAGACCATGGTGATGAGGGAATCAAACAACCTCGGGCAGATGAAGTTGCATGATGTATTTGAGGATCTAAAAGCCTACGAGTTCGAGATTAAGTCTCGGATCGAAGATGAAGCATCCACGTCAACCGCAACCAGAGCTTTGGTTACATCGGTGGAACCGGCGGTCCAAGTATCAACCGTTCCGGCTCCAGTCAAAAACGCTGATCAGATCAGTGAGGATGTGATGGCGATGCTAGCTCAGAAATTTGGGAGATTCATGAAGAAGAATCAGCCACCATCTAACAACAACTTTAGTTATAATTATGTAGATAAATCAAATAAAAGATGTTATAACTGTGACGGTTTTGGACATTTCAGGTCAGAATGCAGAAAACCGAGGAGAGATGATAGAAAACCAGAAGGAAACTATCAAGGCAACAACTACCAAGGTAACCGGTACAAGGGTAACAACTACCAAGGGAACAACTACCGGAGAAATGACAATCAACGGAACGACTACCGGAGAAACGACGACCAGCATGCCGACGAAGGGAATGAAATTCAGAAAGCACTCATTGCATCCGACGGTGGAAGCGAGTGGGCGTACTCCGACAACGAAGATAATGAAGAAAGGGTAACATGTTTCATGGCAAACAACGGAGAGGTATTTGATTTCTCTTCTGATGAGTTTACTAAGGAAGATTTGATTTCTGCACTCAATGAAATGGTCGATGAGTTCAGAAACATATCTGCATACATATCGACTCCGGTAGAATCTAAAACCGTAGAGTCAAGTGGTATCGCTGATAAGTCATACGAAACTGCAATGTATGAACTTGATGAACTATCCTTAGACAATGAGGAGACAGTTCAACCGGTAACTGAAACCGATGAGCGAGCAATGTACGTTACGGCTGCGTGGGAGAGATCTCGACAAGCCGTAAAACATATGTGTAATTATAAAAGACATCCTAAATGTAGATTTGGTATCAGTTACGAACAAAACCAACAAAACGAATCAAAACAACTTAACGGAATGAAACTCACGAAAGACAATCTTCCATTCATAAAATTTGTCAAGAGTTCAACAACCGAAAATAACGAAGAACATGATTTAAAACCGGAAAAAGAGCTTAAGTATGTAATTCCGACTGAATCAGAAAACTGGCTTCATCCTGAGAGAAGGAAAGCCAACCGGAAACAAAACAAAACGAGTAAATCTAGGTCTCAAAGAAACTCATCACCACAACATAAGGCATTCTTGAGCAAAGATCAAGAAGTTAAGCCAAACATTATAAGAACAGATACCGGGAAAGTGATCCGACTTATTCAAGTCTGGATCCCAAAGGGACTAATCAACCATGGACCCAACTGAATGTGGGTATCAAAAAGGTGTAAATAATTTTCTTTTGCAGGTTAAGAGAAGCAACCGGCTAAAGAACTCAGAATGGTATATGGACAGCGGATGCTCAAGACACATGACCGACAACGATGAACTACTAACCGACATTAAGTATGAAACCGGAGCAGTCATAACATTCGGTGACAACTCGAAAGGTAAAACCGTGGGCAAGGGTAAGATTGTCCATGGTAACCTATCCATAAATAATGTATTACTGGTAGAAGAACTGTATTTTAATCTATTAAGTATAAGTCAAATGTGTGATGTGGGTTATAAAGTTGAATTTCATAAAAACGCATGTTTAGTTAAGAATCAGCAAAATGATATCATTTTAACCGGTAACCGAATGGGAAATATTTACAAAGTTAATTGGAAAACTGATTTTGAAAAACTTGTGTGCATGATAACTGGAAATGATCCAAATTGGCTTTGGCATAAACGGCTAAACCATTTGAATTTCAAAACAAATAACTTTATATGTTCTAAAGAGCTAGTTCACGGTTTCCCAAACGTTAAGTTTTCAAAAGACAAAGTATGTGATGCATGTCAAATGAGCAAACAGATAAAATCATCTTTCAAAAGTAAAGGAAATTATCAATCTGAACGGTGTCTAGAACTTTTGCATATGGATCTGTTTGGTCCGGTTAAAGTAACCAGTCTAGGAGGCATGCATTATACTATGGTAGTTATTGATGACTATTCTAAGTTTACTTGTGTAACATTTCTAGTCTCTAAAAATCAAGCAACTCCAAACCTGATCAAATTGATTTTGAGAATACAAAATAAAAAATCTATTCGAGTAAACAAAATCAGAAGTGATAGAGGAACTGAGTTTATAAATAGCAGATTAACTACTTTTCTTGATGATTCCGGTATTAGACACGAGTTGTCTAGTGCCAGAACTCCTCAACAAAACGGCCTGGCTGAGAGAAGAAACTAAACTCTCAAGGAAGCCACAAGGTCAATGATAGCTGATTCGGGTATTGCTCAAAAGTTTTGGGCTGAAGCTATCAATACCGCATGCTACACACAAAATCGATCTTTAGTAACTAAACGTTTTTCCAAAACCCCTTTTGAAATATACTATGATCGAATTCCAAACATACGGTATTTTCGAATTTTTGGTAGCAAATGTTTTGTTCACAACAACGGCAAAAATTATTTGACAGCTTTTGATGCTAAATCCGATGAGGGAATAATGTTGGGATATTCAACTGTAAGTAAAGCCTATAGGATATATAATACTAGGACTTTAACAGTTGAAGAAACATCCCACGTTGTTTTTGATGAATCGGTTGAACGAAACACTGCATTACCCTTCGACCTTCACAACAGAATGGAAAATTTCAATATCTATTCTGATGATGAAGACGAGGTTCCGGTTTTTAGACGAATTGGCAATGACCAAGCGGTTGATGCTGAACCTCAGCCTGTTCAAGCTGCGCTACCGCAGAAAGTTGACTATTCAGTTTCGACTGAAGAAATCGGTCGGTCTGACTCTGTTCAACCTACCGATCAGTCTAACCTTGACCAGCCAACCGAAAGCTTGATAGACACGTCTCGGATAAACCTCAGAAGGAATAAAAATCATCCTATTGAACTAGTAATAGGTAACATATCCTCACCCGTCCGAACTAGGCAACAGAATTTGGAACACTATGAAAACTCCGCTTTCATATCACAAATTGAGCCGAAAAAGGTGGATGAAGCATTGTCTGATCCCGATTGGATCCTAGCAATGCAAGAGGAATTAAACGAGTTTGAGAGAAATAAAGTCTGGTACCTAGTACCTAGACCGAAAAATAAACTGGTTATAGGAACACGATGGGTATTCAGAAATAAACTCAATGAAGACGGTTTAGTTACGAGGAACAAAGCCCGGTTAGTGGCTCAAGGCTATAAACAGGAAGAAGACGTTGATTTTGAAGAATCATTTGCCCCTGTAGCTAGACTTGAGGCCATTAGGATATTCTTAGCTTATGCGGCTTTCAAATATTTCAAAGTTTTTCAAATGGATGTTAAAAGTGCATTTCTAAACGGTAAGGTAAATGAAGAGGTATATGTTAATCAACCTCCAGGTTTCAAAAATCCAAAACACGAAAATCATGTTTACCGGCTGAACAAAGACCTTTACAGTTTGAAACAGGCTCCAAGAGCCTGGTACGATACATTAACACAATTCTTATTTGATCACAAATTTACAATAGTTCAGTTGACAAAACACTTTTCAAATTTGAGAGAAAGGAACACATATTACTTGTTCAGATATATGTCGATGATATTATTTTCGGATCAACCGATCCAAAACTATGTGACAAGTTTTCAAAGATGATGACTGACAGATTTCAAATGAGTATGATGGGAGAACTGAGTTTCTTCCTAGGACTTCAGGTTAAGCAGATTGAAGTCGGAACATTTATAAGTCAACTAAAGTACACAGTCGAACTATTGAAGAAGTTTGGAATGGATACATGTGTAGACACTCATTTTCACACCTAATTTTATAGTTTGTACTTTTCATAAATCTGAGTCTATAAAATTTTCTCGAATTCATTCACGGACTCATTGCACGATTTATATTAAAGATGATTATTTTTAGAACAATTGAGTTTTTGAAAATAATTGATTTTGGATTCTTAATAAAGTTAAGGTAGTAATTTGTCTATGTTACAACACTTAGAGAAGTTATTATACTTAAAATATTCAAGGTTTTATTTAATTAATTACCTTGGGTATTTATAAAAAATAAAAATTAAAAAAATTATTTACAAAATATATATTAGCGTTTTTTATAAAATTTCGTTAGGTATATTTTGTTTTCTTTTAATTAGATTACTTTGTTAGATTAGTTAGATTAGATTTTGCAATTTGATTAAGTTAGTTAGTATTTTATTATAATTATAATTGTTCCTTAGAAATAGGAATAATTAATAATAATACAAATAATTAATAATAATACAATTGCTTTTTTTTAATTGTTTGTTTTAATTTTATTTCTTTTGTAGGATAAAGGGAAATAGGAATAATTAATAATAATACAAATAATTAATAATAATACAATTGCTTTTTTTTAATTGTTTGTTTTAATTTTATTTCTTTTGTAGGATAAAGGGAAATGGGTCAATCCAAGATCCACATGCAAGATCCAGATCAGATTTGTGAATAGAGATAGGAAGATCCAAATCAAAGGCAAATCAACCCAAAGTAAGGCCAAGGAAAGGATCCAATTGACGGATCCGACCGGTCACCCGACTAATGGACCGACCCATGCCCAAGATTCGACCCATGAAATCAAATGTTAAAAGAGTTAGGTGAAGGCAACGGTCATCTTCTTGATGGTGACAACCACAAATCTTGAAATGATGATTCTATCATGTGGGGTCAAAAGAAAATAAAAGAAGTTGCTAAAAAAGAGGAGGAAGTGGCAAGAGAGAAAGTTTCAACGTGTAGAAGAAAAGATTGAAGACTTAATCTAGTGACATGTCCAAGTGGAGATTATAAAATTAAAATGACCAAGTAATACATCATTATTAAATAAAGATTAAATCCCATTGGATTGAAAACTTGATTTAGTGACATGTCCAAGTGAGATTGCTCCATTATTTTAAACATTTGTAAATGTTTAAAATAGTTTTCTTTCCAACAAATGGGCCTTTGGGCCTAGGGTTTCATAGCTTTGCCTATAAATACCCCTCTTAACACCCTAGCAAAGGAGAACTGGGAACTCTTGACCTTCAATCTTCTCTACCTCTTTCTCTACCTCTCCCTTCGACCTTCTCTATTGGGCTGCATTTTATCTAAAAATCTGCCCTCTTTCTTTCAAGAATCTAAACAAGAGCTCCAACTAGTTTTGTTGGGTGATAAGCCTTTTGTTTAGAATTTCAATTCCTCTTTGCAAAGAAGCAACCCCATTGTAAGCCTCTTTGCACAATTTTGTTTTTTTTTATATATTTCAATTTGAATTAAAAATTGTTTTTTATTTATTTTATCTTGCACTCAAATCCTATACATTATTCCTCTTAAGTTGCTATTTTGATAGGCGTGTAGGATTTTCTTTATTTTGTATGTATATATGTAACATAATAAAACACAACAAAAAAATAAGATAAAAATTTCAATGTAAATAAAAGGTCCTTGACCAAAAAGAAAAAAAAGTTTCTTTTTAAAACCAAAATCGGCCCTTGAATTGGCCATTTAAAAAGACTCTAAAGCATAACAAAAAAACAGCAAGTATAAAAAAAATAAAAAAAAATATGTTTTTTTTATATACAGTTTTATTTATTTATTTTATATTTTTGAATGGTTAGATTTAAGTATTTTGTATATATAAATGTATACTTATATGTTAATAATTTTTTTTGGATTTTTATGCAATTTGGGATCCATTTGGATCACCATAAATAAGTTAGAATAGGGTAATGTTGAAAACCTAAAGCTGACCCAGGACCGAGGATCCAAGACTGAGGAATGAGGACCAAGGACCGAGCATCAGAAGACTTAGGACCGAGGATGGAGGACCGAGCTGCATTTATTTGTTTATTTATCTTTTTATTTATTTATTATTTTATTTTTTGTTTTCTTTAGTCTTAGGGTTTGTTTGTTTGACATTTTTGTTTGTTTAGTTAAGAGTTTGTGGCTTGTTTGATTTGATCCTAAGTTAGAAAAAAAATTAAAATTAAACCCTAACTAAAATTGAACTTAGCCCAAACTTAGAGTTAGAATTTTCTTTAGACATAGGACTTTTTTATTTTATTTTATTTTATTTTATTTATTATTATTTTATTATTTTATTATTATTTTTATTATTTTCATTATTATTTTTATTTAAATAAAAAAACCCCAAAATAGTAAAATTTTAGACCTTTAAATAATTCACTAAATTTCTTAAAAATTAATCTAGACTTAGGCCAATTAATTTTTGATTAATAACTTGCCTAGTTTTGATTTTTAGGATAACTTTATGTGTGAATTATTTGCTATCGTTTTCTTTTATCTTTGCTTATTTGTTTATCTCATGCAAACCCATTAAATGCTTAAAATGGAAAATCCTAAAATGTAAAGCGTAAGAATGTTTTAAAGAAAGGCCAAAATTAATTAGTAGAGACCTTATGGGCGTTGTGGGACATAGCGTCTAAGAAACTCTTTCCCACACATAACCAAACGCCGAACTCACATCTCTTAAATTCCTAATTTTTGAAATTAGGTGGCGACTCTCTAGTCGTGAGGTTAATTAATATTAAAAAAAAATTAAAAAAGGCCTATGACATACTTCCCATTAAAAAACTCTCAATCTCTCCCAGATTCGACGGGAAGGTAAGATATGGAGTTGTCTATAAAGCCTCGTTTTTAAAACTTAATTTTTTTCAACATTAAAATTAATTCCCCTCACGTTTTCAAAAAATAAATTTTTTAAAGAGTGCCCAGAATTTTTAAACTAGTTGATCAAAAATATATTTTTTTAAAAAATCGATCACAACATGCGCAGAAGCGGCTACACCAATGAGTCCTTCCGTAAAGTTAGACAAAGATGAGGATGGTCAAGCCGTTGACATCACAGCATATCGGGGAATGATTGGATCCCTGCTTTACCTAACAGCCAGCCGACCGGACATTTTGTTTGCGGTTGGAGTATGCGGGAGATTCCAAGCCAATCCAAAGCAATCACATTATACTACGGCCAAAAGAATATTAAAATATCTAAAGGGAACTCAAGAAGTGGGACTTTGGTATCCAAAAGACTCAAGTTTCAACCTCATAAGCTACTCAGACGCGGATTACGCAGGATGCAAGATCGATAGAAAGAGTACAAGTGGTACCTGCCAGTTTCTGGGTGACCGACTAGTTACCTGAAGCAGTAAGAAACAGACATCAGTTGCAACATCAACCGCAGAGGCAGAGTATATAGCAGCCGGAAGCTGCTGTGCACAACTCCTCTAGATCCAACAACAACTAAGGGACTTTGGCGTAGTTGCTGAGGAATCTCCAATATTCTGTGACAACACCCGCGCGATAGCAATTACATACAATCCGGTGTTGCACTCAAGAACAAAGCACATTGATATAAGACATCATTTCATCCGGGAGCACGTTCAGGAGAAACACATCCGGTTGGAATACGTCTCGACTGAGCAACAAGTAGCTGACATCTTCACCAAACCGCTACAGGAAGCTAAGTTTTCTCATTTCAGAAATATTCTAGGAATTACCGATGTTAAGCAACTTATATCATGATCATGCATGCATACTGCTTTCATACATATAATTAAAAACCGGGATATTTGTTCAGGGAGAAGCTCTTGCTTCTCAAACCATATTCAAATAGGTCATTGAAAATTCAAGAATGCTAACTGGGAGGAAGTCTCCGGTTATGCCTGATCACTTCATGATGTCAAATCACGTGTATACTTACTACACGGTTGAAATGACCTGGTAGAAGTGGATATAGTTAATCCAAAGTTGAACAAGTGTTGATATGTCTCAACATTTCTTCATAATCGGAACAAAATATCCAACTAAAACCGGTCATGGAAAACCGCTTAGTACAAATGCACTCTGGTTTCGATGGATTGAAATTTTCCGGTTAACTTGGGACAGCTAACCGCGTTTTCATGCATACCTTGAGAATGAAGTCTGTAATAAATAAAATAGTCTACCGCAATCGAGATGACGACATGTGTCCATCATCAAGAGAGGGAGACTCACATCTTGTCAATAGATTTTTGTCATCATGAATATCTTAGTAATAATTAGTTTTTACATTGGAAACAAACATTATACACTTCAACAAGTTAAAGTCTATTAACTAATTGATGACATCACTAAGCATGCTTAACCTATTGATCTAGCCGAACCCCTGACTATATAAACCACCCTCAAATCCTCACAACTCTTCACAAAATCTACTATTCACAAAAACTATCTTGAGTTCAAATCACCTCAAGAACATGAACTCCGATCCACTAGCAAAGAAAATTTTATTGGTTGATTTCAACTCGATCTACCAATACGAAGATCATGATGTCAAAGAAATGTTCTTAGCCGTTGAAAGAAGCGGGCTAAGAGGATTTCTGGAAAACAGATTCATTCTCGACTATCTAGTAGTCGATGAATTCTTCCAGACTGCAAAGGAGGTGCATCGAGACATAATCGTTGCACGAGTTTACGGTCAGTCCTTTCTATTCAGCGAGACGGATTTCGCTGAATACTACGGTTTGCCCACTGAAGGGTAACCAATTTAACCTACTCTCCGGTGACCATTGAAGAAATGTATCATCGGTTCTCCAACTTTGACATCCCGGTTAGACCCTGGGGTGCTAAAAGCCAACTCTCTCACAAGTACCAGCTTCTTTGTGAGATTATGGGAAAGTCTGTTCTGGGCAGAGAGAAAGGCTATTACTACACCCAAAGGCTTTTCGAGATGATGATCGCCGTTACGGTTGGGACACCGGTAAATTGGTCCTGGATCATCTTCAGCAACCTGAAGAAGATGATTCTTTCAAACAAAACCGGCTACGCTCCTCAGCTAAGCGGTTTTTGTGCTAGCTTGGATACCCACTTCGGACCCTTCGTCACTCTTCATCCGAAGCATGTGCTCACTAAGGAGAGAGTCCAAGAGCTGATCGGCCGGTGGGAAGCAGCTAAGGCAAATAGGAATCAAGCGGCCGGGTCATCAAATGTTTAAATTATTTCTCATCTCTTTTTATCCTTTCCCAAACCGGTAATTTTGTTGTACTACCGGTTTGGTACTTTCCATTAATGAAGATCATTTCTTTCCCCTTTCAATCGGAAATCAAAGAAATCATAAAGTAAATGACCAACATTAAATGCACCGTATCAAACCAAATCAAATTACTCTTGGAAATAGAAATATTCGAAGCATGCCTGATTCGAAAAGACTAGACATGCCCTTATCCTCTTGAAAATTGACAAGGCATTTATGACCAGACATAAATGGTCTGATTTTTCAAAATATTCTCATTTAATGCACCCAACCGCTCAAGCTATAAAAAGGGATCTAATCCTTCCTCTTCAAACACGTTTCCATTACTCTTCTCTCTCTAAGCTTGAAAGTTCAAAGATCTCTGTTCAATTCTCGATTCTCACTCTAATCTCCAAAATGAATGCTGAACTTCGAAACTCAATCGTAGTCAACTTCGAAGAAATAAAAGATGGCCGGTTTTACAACAGCATCTTCCAACCGATCGTAGAATCGGGGCTTCAAGAATTTCTTGAAGGTTCAGACACCATCCTCGAAGAGGAGGTGTACGAGTTCCTTAATAATGGACACATTCTTGATGATGGTAGCATTCGGACCATCATTGACGGGAAATTTCTTCGGCTTACCGAAGAACACTTTGCCGTTTTCTTCAACCTTCCAACCGAAGGATTTTTAGACTTCCCAACGCCGTTCTTCCCGGCTAAGGAAGACTACGCCCATATCTTCTCCTCTTCCATCGAACCGGTCGCCGACCACGGGAAGAAAGAAAAATTCGCTCCTCATTTCCAAGTCTTTCATGACTTGGTTCAGCGGTCTATCATGGGCCCAATGTCCAACCAAAACTATAATCGGGAGGCTTTCGACATCATGATAGCCATTATGCGTAAATCGCCCATCAATTGGGCTTCCTACCTTTTCAACAATCTGAAACAGCTCATAAACGCTCCAAGGGGAAGGATCAGTTTTGCTCCACAAATCACTCGATTCTTGAAGGATCATCGCCGCAACCTTGGACCCGGTGTTCCTGTCGGACCGGCCAATACTCTGACTCTATCCGTGCTAGATAGATGGATATCGAGGATTGAGAAACGGACACCCGACAACACCGTATCCAAATGGCTTGTCAGAATGACCGAGGGGGAGTGGATCGAGCTAGCTTAAATTATCTGTTTTTCTTTCCGGTTTTCTGGTCATTTTGTTGTACGACCGGAAAACCTCTTAGTTACTCTATGTTTCGGTCTTATTAATAAAAAATTTCTCATTTTTAAAGTCTCCGGTTATTCACAATATCTTTCCTTCCGATTTTTGACTTGAATAAACATAAGATTCCATGTTAAACGAAACTTCCGGTAAATCAAATCTCGAGAAAAAATGAAAAGTTTGAAAAACTTACCGCCCATGGTTTTACCGCACAAAATTACCGCCCATTGTATTCTCCGCATTTACCGCCGAAAGTTATTGCAGTAACTTTTGGAGGGAAAATTGGCGCCAAAAACATAACCAAGTGACGGTTCGTCTTCCAACCGTTCGAAACCGCCTCCTATATAAGTTCAAAACAGTTCATTTTCTACACAAGCTTTCTCTCTCTAAAATCTCAAATCTTAAGAATCTCTCTAGCTTCTGTTCATCGTTGTTCTTCATCCTTTTCATTCACAAGATTAACATGGCTCTAGGTAAAGCACCATTTCAATTCATGTTGCAGGTCGATTTCAGCGACATCAACGAACACGCCAGGGAGGAAAACAAGGTCGTGCTACAATCACTAAGGGATGCGGGATTGGAAACGTTCTTATCTGGTCCGTTCGACGTGCACCCGACGGAAGTCATGGAGTTTCTGGCGACGGCGACTCTAACGAAGAGGAAAGTCTCCGCCACCGTAAGCGGAAAAACGGTTAATATCACGGAGGAGCTATTCTCTGAAGCACTCGTTTTGCCGAGTACCGGGTTGGACTTCAAGACTATCCTGACCGACGCAGAATCCAACGCGGTCCGGTTGGTCATATCGGCTGACGATCAGGATCTGGTGACTCATTCAAGCCGGAAGAACAAACTCAAGCCGAAGTTCAAATGGCTGTTGAACATAATCTCTCGTTCAATTTAGGGTAGAGGAGGTAACTTCGATAACCTGACCAAACTCAAGCTGAAAATGATGATGGCGATTGTCCGCGGTGACAAGATAGATTGGGGAACCGTTATCTTCGAACAGTTCTGTGAAATGATAGTAAAGAAGGATGGCCGAGTTCAGCCTTCGCAATGCAGATTGTAAAAATTCTTAAGTTCCTTAATGTGGAACTTGGTGAAGGTGAACCGCTCCCACCTGCTAACATTCTTAACTCAAAGCAAAAGAGTAAGAAGACTGTCAAAGCGGCTAAGCCGAAATCCTCCAGAACGAAGTCATCAAAGGGAACCAGTTCATCCGCTCCGGCTGGAGAAAGCTCGAAACAAGAAGATCCTAAGGGGAAGGCGGTTCAAGCCGGGGCCTCTCAGAAGAAAAAGGAGAGGAAGAAGACATCCGCAAAGAAGAGCTCCAACAAGCCGGTGGACTCCGAGAAAACTCTTTCCTCGGATCATTCTCCAAAAAGAACCGGAGACGTTTTTCAGCCCATCCCCATCAACACAGTTCATCCCATTCATGTCGACTCTCCACCATCCAGGCAAGCCGAACCCTCGGGGAGCCAAGAAACCGAGTCAACATCGAAGGAAGAAGAGGATGTTAGTAATCACTCTGAAAACTCCAAGTCTCCTAACAAGAACATCGATGAGATAATGGCCGACGTAGGTTTAAGAACCTCAGAAGTCATTGTGGACGTAGTCCAAAACATTGCTAATGAAACCGAAGATGATGTGTCAAGTCATCTTAAGCCAGCTGATCAGGTTGTGATACCCGGTTAGAGTGAAATCCATTCGGTCGAAGAAACGGCCAAAACCGAGAACATCACTCCTCCGGCTCAGGAGGGAAATACTGAAGAAAAAGAACCATCCGGTTCGGTGGGGAACAAGTTCGTTCCAACCGACACAACGCTCCAACCGGCCCAAGATGGGCCAACAGACTCAACTATCTCACCTGAAGGGTCAATTCAGGTTAACAAAGGCAAAGAGATTTTACTTGAAGATTCTGCGGTAAAGGGAAAAAGTGTTATGCAAACCGATTCCCAACCTGAGATTGTAACCGAGGCCAAGGTCCTCATTTCAGCAGAAGAAGAGGAGGAGATGTTTGAGCAGCTCCTTCGGGATATGAACAAAGATGTTGGTGAGTTGATATCACCATACCACTTATGGGTCAAGCTCCGTTGTGAGACAAAACTATCAGACATGATCCCAGACATGAGAGGTAACAAACACTGGGAGAAATTGTTGGAACTAGAAGAAGTGGCTCTCAAACTAGCGGGTACCAATGTCATTCAAGCCGCATTCAGCAAATCCTTGGCGATTCACGAATGCACCCGGTTACATACAGTAGAAGATGCATTGAGGGAGGCAGAAGGAGCAACTTTAACTCCAATCGAATCAAGAATGTTTGAGTGGTTTCACCCAGCGCGTGAAAAACTCATTAAAAATATTGACCGGCTCGAAGCAAAATGGAGGAACGATTGCAGACATTACCTTCATGACAACAGAAAACCGGGGAAGTGATCCTCCTCAAACTAATAAGGCTCCGGAACTTGAGCAGGTAAAGCAAGTGGTGATCGATACAATCATCTCTTGTCTTGGGAAATACAGCATTACAACCGATGAGAAGATTGCAACCGTTGAAACCAACTTGACAAACACTATCCGGGGATCAGTTCAAACCGAAATGGCCAACACCGCTCAAACATCAATCAGGTCGATGATAGATGAAACCGTGCAAACTTCAGTCAAATTATTGATCGCAGAATCCGTCCAAACCGCAACCGCTCCCTTAATCGATATGTTGCAGGCTATGGCCGCTAAGATTGAAGAGTTGTCCAAACTTCAAGTAAACAAAACTCAAGCGCAAATCAGTTCTGATGCCGAAACCGCAAAGAAAGCTCAAGACGAAGAGAGGAAGAGGGAACGGTTAAGGAAGGAAATTGAAGAAAAAGATCATGAGTTGGCCAAGTAGTGTAATGAGGAAGAACAGGCAGCTCTACAAGAACCCATACCGGCTCAACCCTCGCACGCTATGAAGACAAGGAATAAGAATAAACGGAAAGCGGTTGTAGAGGTGATGAAGTTGGCAGGACGAAACAGTCGAAGAGAGATCGAACCGGTCGGACTAAACGAAGAACCTTTTGACGAAGAAGAAGAAGAAGAGGACCTCGAAATACTCAACCGGTGTAAGAAGAAGGCAGTCGAAATTTCAATCGCAACCCCAAGTATCAGACCGATCGTTGCTCAAACGTCTCGCCCACCAAAACCAGCTAGTGGCGGTTTTGGATTCGGCAAACGAACTCCCGGCATCTCAAGTGTATGGACCGGCTGGCAATTCGATGCTGAACGAAGAGAAAGGGAATGGAAGGCACGAGAAGCGGAAGAAAGGAGGCGGAAGGAAAAAGAAATTGAAAAGGGGAGACCATCCAAACCTTAGTTTCTTTTATTCCTTACGAACAATTTATATATGTTATGTTTTGTTTCAGAACTCAGTAGTTTTTATCATACTTTGAAGTAATTAATTTTCTCAATATCCTTTGAAAAATCAAAACATGTTTTGAAACTTTTTTAAAACAGAAAACCATCAAAAAGGGAGAAATTGTTGAACAGATTTTTCAAACCAGCCATACACTACAAGTTTTGAATATTTATTCTAAATAATCAAAACGGGAGAAATTGATAGAAAAATTAAGTAAGTTAATTTTTCAAACCGGCCATACACTACAAGTTTTGAATATTTATTCTAAATAATCAAAAAGGGAGAAATTGATAGAAAAATTAAGTAAGTTAATTTTTGGAACCGACCAGAAAAACTAAACAACTATTAACTTATATGTGCAGGAACAGATTGAATTGCACAAACCGGCTGGAGCCTCACAAACCGGCTGAAGAACACTTCAAAGAAATTAAGTTCCAAGTGATCAAGTCAAGATCAGAGGAACCGGTTTCAAACTTTCTTAGAGAGACTGGCTAGCAAAGACAAGTCTACATTCCAGCCGGACTATACTGTGTAAGAATCAACCGGAAACTAAAAACTATGAAGATGACGTAACATGACGAAATAGACGTGTCTCGAAGAAATAAACGAAGATAAGATTCGATTAGAAGCATGCGAGGAAAACAATGATGATTTACTGATCCGACTTCGACAGCCGGAAGGTGCATGCCTGACACGTGTTCAAACCGGTAACGTCATCTTTACCTGAGGAGTATCTGCATGCTTTCCAAGTGTTGAGGAAGGTGAAACGTGCAAGTAACCTCCCTGCACCGGCGTGACGCTGGATTAACCAATCCCACGGTGAGAAAAGAAAGTGACCGTTGGGATCAGCCTCACTATAAAAGGAAGACGAAGCGACCTCATTAATGGCGACACAAGTTACGAAAATCTTAGAGAGATAAAGAAATCTTACGCGCGATCCAAAACCGTTGTGTCATTTACCGGAAGCTTTGTTTGTTTGTGTTTTGTGTGTGTTGTGTATTACATCAAGAGTGAATTGGTGTAACCGGCGAGTAGCGAGTTAGGCTCGACCGGCATTATAAGTGTTGTAACTTTGAAAGTTAGTGGAGATCCTTCTCATAACCTGAGAAGAAGGGGTGACGTATGAGGGTTTGCTCCGAACATCCATAAAAAATCTTGTCTCGTGTCATTTCTTTTATTTTCGGCTTACTCACTCTAAAAACCTAACTATTACCAAACCAAAACAATCTTACTCCTCAGATCAAAAACCGGTCCACTCATACTTCTAAAACCGACTCCTCCTAAACATCATCTAAGTCGCATACGTTGCTTCAGACTGAAACAGACATTTCCGCCCTTGAACCCGATTCAAGAGTCTGTGACAGTTTGCGAAGTGCTGAGAACAGTTGTAGTCTCTAACCGGACTATCACCAAAGTGTTGTGTGTTGTTGTAAGCGGCCACCCTTTTAAAACCGGAAACACCTCGGTCCTCCAAGGGCGTCCCCGATCCTAACAAAGCTCACGAATTATTTCTGACTAAATTAAGAAATCACATGAAAGAACCATATCATTTCGTGATTCATTAGTAAATTAACTTTGTTTCTCTAGAGTACCAAAAGTAAGAATGACATCATTATGAACATAATTAAACCCCCAATGTATGGAATTCTATAAAGAGACTGGCTCAACTTAAACTAGATATAATAATTTCTTTATGGTCTAATACATTGTCCTCATTCTGTTGATCTAAGATTTCAATCCTTCCATGTATTAGTAGTTGTATATTGTTTGAAGGGAAGAAAAAGTGTTTCTATAACTTTACCACCCACCACAATTTAAAGTGTTGTTAGTGGTTTCAATATTTAACATTTAATATTTTAAATACAATTTTTATCATTTTAATTTTTTTTATTGAGATAACTTTAATATAATGTTTTTTTTTTAAAATTTTCTCATTATTATTTTAAACCCACCATAATTTTATTTCAAGTCCACCCCAGTTTGAAATTCTGGATCTGTCCTGCATTATAGTATATTGTTTAGATCAAATTAATAAAACTAAAATTAAAATTCTTTTATTCATGGACAATACATGAAAATGTGATAATGATTTTTCAATCTAAGAGAATTTTTCAAATGCATAACATCTGAGATGAAAATAAATTGGAAATTGTAGGTATGATAGATTTTTTTTTTATGAATTTGAAGTTTGTTTTGGCAAAATACTTTACTCATAATCTAATGATCTTTTCCGAGGCTTAATTAAACTTCTTAAAAAAAAGAATAATGTTTCAACTGCAATATTGATAATTTCACAATGAAATATGTCTGGAAAATTAGGGACAAAATCCTATATTTTCAACTGAGCTCAATATTTGTTAGGAAACAACATAAATTGTTTTTAAAAAAACATTTATTTAAAAAACCCAAAGGGGAGATTACATGCTTTTTTAGAGATTACTTGACTTTTTGAATTGAGTCAAAACATACTTTTTACTGTTGGTGTTCCTTGCCATTGCGGGCGGGTTTTAAATTCCGGGTAAACGGGTCAGGGTTTTCTTTTATAAAAACGGGTTAGAGTATAAATACTTTATTTTGGGTATTTTTCTCATAATAGAGCAAAGTTGAGAGAGAGAGAGTGAATTACAGATCTAGGGTTTCTGGTTTTCTTCTTCTTCTTGTTCTTTGACTAATCCAGAGAGAAATATTGGGGGAGCTTTTGATTGTGGAGTAGTCCAATCATAACTAGTGTAATCACTTCTTTCATTTGAGAGCAAGGCATGTAAGTTTCTACTATTGACATTTGTTTGATTTAGTGAAACTTATCCCTCCCGTGGACGTAGTCGATTTTGACCGAACCACGTATATTGTGTTGTCGTTTATTGCTTTGTGTTATTTCAGTTCTTGGTAAATCTGTTGTTCGTCATAGACGATTTGGAAACTGATTTGTTACAGGTTTGATTTCTAAGAAGATCCATAGTTTTGTTGTTGCAAAACCCAACAGTGGTATCAGAGCAGTATTGATTGGTTATATGTTTTAACATTGGAGCAGAGTGCTCTGCTGGTTATTTGGCGAAATTCATAGAAGAGATCAACTGGTTTTTTTGCTGGGTTTTTTTGTCAGTTGTTAAGACAGTAATAATGGGGAAATTTAGACCTGATATGGTGAGTCTGAATGGTACAAACTACAAGCAATGGAAACTGATGATTAGTGATCTGTTAGTTTCAGATGATTTGAATGAAGCAATTGAAAATGAAGGTGTTAGACCTGAGACTATAAAAGAGGCTGATTGGAAAAAGATAGATAGAAAGTCCTGCAGCTTTATTCGTTCCTGGGTTGGTGTAAATGTTGTGCATCATGTTGAGAACGAGACTACGGCGTATGGTGTGTGGAGCAAACTTGAAGCTCTCTACACTAGGAGGTCAGCAGGGAATAAAGAAGCACTGGTACGAAGGCTGGTGAATCTAAAGTATATTGATAATAAATCAATTGCTGAGCATTTGAATGAATTTCAAAATATTTTGAATCAGCTGAGTAGTATGAAGATAAACTTTGATGAAGAGGTGCAAGCACTTTTAGTTCTTGGATCTTTGTCTGCAAGTTGGGAGACACTTATTATCACTCTCAGCAACTCAACACCAAATGGTAAAGTCAACATGGCATTTGTCATCAGTTCCTTACTTGATGAGGAGAATCGAAAGGGGGATAAACCCTTTAAATCTGATATGTTGGTGGCTGATAGAGGAAGATCAAAGAATAATAGAAGTGGTTCGAGCAGGGGAAAGTCTAGAGCTCCAAAGAAGGATGGTGCTTGCCATTACTGTGGCAAAATGGGTCACTAGAAAAACGAGTGCTGGAAATTTAAAAATGATAAAGCGAAGGGTACAGTGAAGCCCAAAGAAAAGAAAGAACAGAGTGCAGATACATCTGCTTATGCTTCAGATGGTGAACTGACATATGCTTCTAACTGTCAAGACTCATGTCTCAACACATCTTCAAATGAAACAGCATGGATTGTTGACACAGGTGCCTCATTCCATATTACTCCACACAAAGGTTACTTCCAGTCCTACAAAGCTGGTGATTATGGTGAGGTTCGCATGGGTAACAGTGGTGTGTCCAAGATAGTTGGTCTGGGTGATGTTAGAATCGAGACAAATATGGGTTGTTTCTTGACATTGAGAGATGTAAGACATGTTCCTGATTTAAGAATGAATTTGATTTCAGCAGGTAAGCTCGATGATGGAGGCTACCATAATGTTTTCAGTGGTGGAGCATGGAAGCTAAACAAGGGTTCATTGGTTGTTGCACGATGTAAGAAATGTTGTTCCTTATACAAGACCAATTTGAAAATTGTCTATGATGCAACATATTCTGTTTTAATGGAGTCATCCTCTGAGTTGTGGCACAAGAGACTAGGTCACATTAGTGAAAAGGGGCTGAATGTTTTGATCAAAAAGAATGAGTTGTTGAATCTCAAGGATGCTCATCTTGAAAATTGTGAGCATTGCTTGAAAGGTAAGCAGAACAGAGTCTCCTTCAGTAAGTTAAAATTTGAACTGAAAAAGAATATCCTTGAACTGGTCCATACAGATGTTTGTGGTCCTATGAAGATTAAATCCATAGGCGGTGCTTCCTATTTTGTAACCTTCATAGACGATGCATCTAGGAAGGTTTGGGCCTATGCTATAAAGTCCAAGGATGAGGTTGCATCAAGGTTTGAGGTCTTTCACAAGCTGGTTGAAAGAGAGACGGGAAGAAAACTAATGAGGGTGCAGTCAGATAACGGAGGAGAGTACATAGGCTCATTTGATGATTATTGCAAAGAGCAGGGTATTCGACATGAACAGACTGTGCCCAAGACTCCACAACAAAATGGTGTGGCAGAGAGGATGAACAGAACAATGTTGGAACGGATGAGGAGTATGCTCTCCCATGCCAGGTTGGCTAAGCATTTTTGGGCTGAAGCCATGAGCACTGCAGTGTATGTGATCAATCGTTCTCCCTCCAAGCCATTGGATAATAAGTGTGCAGAAAGCGTCTGGTCAGGTAAAGATGTTAATTATGACTATTTACGTATTTTTGGTTGCAGAGCTTTTGTGCATATTCCAAAAGATGAGAGGTCTAAGCTAGATGCAAAAACCAGACAATGCATATTTTTGGGGTATGGTGATGAAAAGTGGGAATACAGGTGTTATGACCCAGTTGATAAGAAGGTTTTGAGAAGCCGAGATGTGGTATTCCTTGAAGATCAGACTATTGAGAATTTTGAAGATGGCGAAAAGCTTGATGCATACATACGTGACCTTTCTGGTCTTGAGTTGTCTCATGATGTTGAGGAGACAAGGTCACATGTAGCTTCAGATTCAAATAGTGATGATGATGTTCCTCAGGGTCAAGCTATAGGCCATGGAAATGATACTGATACTGAAACTGATCTTGGTGATAATGTTGGGGCTGATTTTGAAGTTCAACAAGAAGATGGAAGTCAACAGAATCAACAAACAGATGTACTTAGGAGGTCTACTAGGGAGAAAAGATCAAGTTCTAAGTACCCTACTACAGAGTATGTCCTTTTAACTGATTGTGGGGAGCCTATATGCTATAAGCAGACTCTTGAGGATACTCATAAGGAAGAATGGATAACTACTATGGATGAAGAGATGAAGTCATTGCTGAAAAATGGCACATATGAACTGGTTCAAAGACCAAAGCACAGAAAAGTATTACAAAATAAATGGGTGTATAAGATCAAGCAAGAAGGTGATGATAGCAAGACAATATACAAGGCTAGGCTGGTTGTCAAAGGTTTTGTCTAGAGGCATGGAATCGATTATGATGAGATTTTTTCACCGGTAGTGAAGATGACTTTTATCCGGGTGGTGTTAAGTCTAGCTGCTTGTATGGATCTTGAGGTTGAACAGCTTGATGTCAGGACTGCATTTCTCCATGGTGATTTGGTGAAGATGTTTATATGGAGCAACCTGAAGGTTACAATAAGAAAGGTGAGGAAATCAAGGTGTGCAAACTTGTCAAAAGTCTGTACGGTTTGAAGCAAGCACCAAGGCAGTGGTATATTAAGTTTGAGTCGTTCATGATCATCCATGGGTACATAAAGACGTCTACAGATCATTGTGTCTTTGTACAAAAGTTTGCTTCTAATGATTTTATTATACTTCTCCTATATGTTGATGACATGCTGATTGTTGGGAGAGACAAGCTCAAGATTGCCAAGTTGAAAAAGGATTTGGCTAAGTCTTTTGAGATGAAAGACTTGGGTCAAGCAAGACAAATTCTTGGAATGCAGGTCATTCGTGATCGGGTGAAGAAAAGGCTATGGTTATCTCAAGAGAGATATATTGAGAAGATTCTAAAACGATTCTGTATGGACAAGGCAAAGCTAGTTGTTTGTCCATTGGCTACACACTTGAAAATAAACAAGACAATGTCTTCTAAGGATGAAGAGGAAAGACAAGAAATGTGCAGTGTTCTATATGCTTCAGCAATAGGCAGTCTGATGTATGCAATGGTCTGTACAAGACCGAATATAGCTCATGCAGTTGGAGTACTTAGTCGTTTTTTTCAAATCCTGGTAAGACACACTAGGAAGCGGTTAAGTGGCTAATGAGATATCTTCGAGGGACCTCCAAATACGTTTTGTGTTATGGTACTGGAAAGCCACATGTTGAAGGGTTTTCTGATTCAGATATGAGTGGTGATATTGACACAATGAGATCAACTTCAGGGTATTTGTTACTTTTGGAGGAGGAGTTGTATCATGGCAGTCTCGTCTACAGAAATGTGTTGTTTTATCTACTACAGAAGCTGAATATATTGCCATTACTGAATGTTGTAAGGAAATGAGATGGATGAAAGAATTGTTGAAAGAAATAAGCATTGCACAAGACAGGTTTGTGGTGTTTAGTGACTCACAAAGTGCTATACATGTGAGCAAGAATCCAAGTTTCCATTTACGTTCAAAACACATCCAAAGAAGGTACCATTGGATCTGTGAAGTGCTCGAGAAGAAGGAGTTATACTTGGAGAAAGTGCATACAGATGAGAACGGGTCAGATATGATGACAAAGGGCTTGCCAAGAGGAAAGCATGAGATATGTTGTGCCAAAGCCGGAATGGTTCTAGCAGGAGCGTCACGATGATGAATGTTTATAACAACATTCTCCCATGGCTCGGAAGGGGGAGAATTGTTGGTGTTCCTTGCCATTGCGGGCGGGTTTTAAATTCCGGGTAAACGGGTCAGGGTTTTCTTTTATGAAAATGGGTTAGAGTATAAATACTTTTTTTGGGTATTTTTCTCATAATAGAGCAAAGTTAGGAGAGAGAGTGAATTACAGATCTAGGGTTTCTGGTTTCCTTCTTCTTCTTGTTCTTTGGCTAATCCAGAGAGAAATATTGGGGGAGCTTTTGATTGTGGAGTAGTCCAATCATAACTAGTGTAATCACTTCTTTCATTTGAGATCAAGACATGTAAGTTTCTACTATTGACATTTGTTTGATTTAGTGAAACTTATCCCTCCCGTGGACGTAGGTCGATTTTGACCGAACCACGTATATTGTGTTGTCATTTATTGCTTTGTGCTATTTCAGTTCTTGGTAAATCTGTTGTTCGTCATAGACGATTTGGAAACTAATTTGTTACATGTTTGATTTCTAAGAAGATCCATAGTTTTGCTGTTGCAAAACTCAACATTTACCTCAATTATTTAGTAAATAAAATATCAACAAAGAAGTGAAAAATATATTGGAAAAATAGGGAAAGATGAAAAAATTAACAAAAGGGAGAAAAGAGAGAAAAAGAAAAATATTAACAAGTTTTAAAATGGGTGGTTTTTACGATTTTTTTTTATTTTGATGCCCACTTTTGTCAAATCTTTGTTATTCGGTGTTTTGGAGTTTGTCGAGTTTGCCTTCACATATAATTAAGTGCATGACCATCTAAAATAATCCCTCTTCAAAGTTAGTCTTCATTTCTACTAATTTTAGAGAACACTTTATGCACACAAATTATCTTTGAATTTAGTACATTATGTTTTTTTCATTTAAGAATAATTGAAAGATAAGTGAATTCAAGTTTGTAAAGTGAATAATGGAGCTTGATAAAATAAATAAATTATGGAAACTTATTTGAAATAAAAAAACTCATTCTAATGTTTTGTTGCTTTCCCAAAAGTCTAGTAGATGCATTGATGAATTCACAACTAATGTTTTGTACACAAAAATAAGTTATAAGAGAAAAGAGATTAGATAAAAACAATAAATGATCCATTAAAAAAAATTATTTTACCTTTTCAAATCAAAAAAATTGAAATTTCTAAAAAAAATAAAATAGTTTCCAAATTGCTGTTAATATTAAATAAAATTTTGAAAATCTCAAAATCTATATGTTTATAATGTGGATAGAGAAAGTTTGAGTTTATGGTTATGAGATTGATAGAAAATATAAATTCTTATTTTTCAAAATATTTAAATTTTGATAAATTTTTATTAACTATAATAATTAAATAATTAACTATAATAGTTAAATAATAAATAATAAGTTATAAAATATAAATTATATTTGTATAAAATGATAAATATTTAATAAAATACATAAAATTGATATATTTAAGATTCAAACTTTATAAAAATAAATTTAAAATTTTTCAAAAATTTCAAAGTTATAAAAAATAAAGTTATTTAAGATTGAATTTTCTGTAAAAAAAAAATTAAAAAACCAAACTAATTATTATTTATTAGTATTCTTTATATATCATATTTATATATATTTTTCACATTTATGTGTAATGTATATATTATTAATACCATATAATAATAATAATTCTAATAATAATATTAATTATTAAAATTAAAATTAAAATTATTATAATCATAATAATTTTAATAATAATTTTAATTTTAATAATTAATATTATTATTAGAATTATTAGAATTATTATTATTTTAAAATTAACTTTTTTTTTTCTTATACTCATATTTTAATTGTTTTTAATTGAATCAAATTTTAACACATATTAATTTGATTTTACATTTTTGTTTATTAATAAAATTTATTTGAAATTGTTACTATATTAATATTTTTTAATTGAATTTGTTTAATTAATTGCTTATAGAAAGTTGAAACGAGACTTTTAAGCTTAAAGTCTTCACATCAATAGTCCCTAGAGTTTTACGAATAAGATATATCAAAGTAGTGTTTCAAATTATGAAAAACAATAAAAATGATCAATTGCTTCCATAATTCTTGTCTTAAAAAAATTTCACGCCTTCTTAAAAAAAGCCAAACTCGTTGCATCCTGCGCTTTATCATTTCTGCATCCCTCAATGACCTCCTCAACCTCTTCCAACGAAAAACGAGACTCCAACATATCTTTTTGCGCTAAACTAATTGAATAAAAAATAATATCATTCAATTTAGGTCTGACCTTAAATGACTCCTTAAACAAATCTTTATAAAATTTGACAATACTCGTAGAAATTTTTGGTTCACTATCATGAACTTTCCCTCGATCGAGAACAAATTAATCACATTATTTCTTGTTTGCACGTTAGAGATCCTGTTATGATCGAATACAACAGTAGAAGGGGGTTGAATAATGGTGTTCTATTTCTTTACTTAAATTTGATTTTAAACTTGTTAAGGACTGAAAATATGTTTCTATTCTTTAACAAATCGTAACAAGCTCTTGAACGGATTTAAGTGTGGAAAATGTTTGTGGGATTTGAAACGGAAGATATGATAGCGAACATAGCAATGAAATGACAACACAAGATTTTATGGATGTTCGGAGATAAAACTTCTATGCCACCCTTCTTCTGTTTCCAAAAAGATTCTACTAGAATATTTTGATTTGTATAACCTTACACAAACTCACTTAGATCACAGGTCTTAACACTTGCATATTCTAAACTCCTAGTTCTCATACTATCTTGCTGAACATACAACGTTCTGTTCAACTTACAACAATAAAATTACTATTGAATGATACAAAAGATTATCGCTAAACATATATTTTCTCGTGTATGCTTAACATAGCAACTTGGTGATTTTCTGAAGCACGAACTAAGATCCGGTGACGGAGAGTATGGAATCTATAAAAATTACTGAGCGTTGTAGAGATTGACATAGAGTGATTTTTCTGGCAGAGATAAAATTTCACTGATAGATTCTCGAGAGAGAGATTCGTCGTTGTCCTCTAATGCTTTTTTATATTTGATGCCTAGCAACGGTCGAATCTATTTTTTAAATACGTAGCAGTTATTCATTCGTCGTACGCCTAGCGTACGGGGTAGTGCGTAGAGGAATCGTTGTACGCCTAGCGTACAGGATAGTGCGTAGGGGAATGAAATATTCGTTTTCCATTTTGCATGTCAGAGCAGAGAGGTGGTTGTACATTTTATCGTACATTCCGTTTTGATCGTACATTTGATGTGGAACTTAACTGACAACTAGCTCTGGTGATGATCAGGTGTGTTGATAACGTACTTAGTTGCTTGATCAGCTCTGCTGATGAGATAATCAGCTGATGAGATAATCAGTTGATAATATACTCAGTTGTTGAACAGCTGTGCTGATAGCAACTCAGTTGTTAGCGCAACTTTGTTGTTGGGCTACTAATTTGTTGGCGCAACACAGTTGATGGGAACTCAGTTGTTGACGCATATTCAGCTGACGGACTACTCAGTTATTAGTGCTTCTTCAGCACTACTGATGGCAACTCAGTTGTTAACGCTTCTTCAGCTCTACTGATGGCAATTCAGCTGCCAGCTTCTTCAGCTCTACTAATGGCAACTCAGCTACTAGCGTAGCTGTGCTGCAGGGTCGGCCCTAGGGTAAGCCTGGCAAGCCCTCGGGCTAGGGCAGCCCACTCCCCAGGGCAGCCCATTAAATAAAATATATAAATATTTAAATAAATTTATGAATGATTTGAACATAAAATGTTGTAGCTTAATGATTCAACATTAAAACTTAGATTTTTCATTTGGTTATGAGTTAAAATCTCACCAAAAACAATTTTTTTTATCAGTTTTTAATACTAGACCTAAGGCGATAAAAAAATAAACTTTTATTTCTATCGGGGGCTAGGACAGCCTAAAACTCGGGGTCGGCTCTGCTCTGCTGTTGGGCTACTCAATTGTTAGCTCATCTTTGTTGTTGGGCTACTTAGTTGTTTGTGCATCTCTATTGTTGGGCTACTCAGTTATTCGCGCATCTCTGTTGTTGGGCTACTCACCTGATGGCAACTCAGTTGTCAGCGCTTCTTCAGCTATGGAGATGACAACTCTGTTGCCAGCGAGTCTGCTGAGTTTACCTGCGCATTAAAACATTGTTGAACTTAGTTTATTCATTCATCAAAGCATCATCAAAACTATGTGTGTTCATTTTAATTATCTTAAGTTTATTTTAATCAATTAAAACGATTTTCATAATTCAACTTAGCTAATGATTTCCCCTTAGCATATATAACTAAAGCTTTAAGTAGACTTGCTGACATTAATTATTGGGCTCACTTGAGAAATCTTTAATATTTACAACTATTTTGATATTCAACACTAATTTTTTCAATTCGTCGGATACATGGTTTTGAATCTTGATAGTATAACCAATGTAGTATCGTATTTAAATTTATCCAAAAAAACGACGCAATTCGTTCATAATTACCCATAATATTTATGTTAAAGGTGACAATTCAGTTCGGGTTGGCAAATTCGAGTTGACAGGCTTGCGAGTTGAGCAATACTAACCTAAACTTGACATGTTTAGTATTTTGTGTCAAAATCTTTTTTTTAAATGATCAATTTAATAAAAAATTGTTTAAACACAACGATAAAAACATGATATTAAAAAAATTTATGTACAAATTGATTAAATTAGAATAATTAATTGACTCGAAAATCTTCAAATAGGGAAATAAGATCTCCACACGAATCTACTAGTTTTCCATATCTAATATCTGATATCGTCATGATAATGGCATTGTGAATAATCCTTAACGGCCTAACTTCATTGTTAAAAGTTCTCTGATTTCTTTCCAACTAGATAATCCACCAGAAAATTATAGGGATGGAGACTCATCTTCTAAGTTTCGCATTTTTAGTTGCCCCAATCTATTCCTTCTAATAGCCACTAATAGTTTTCGGCATAACCCATTGTATACCAGTGAAATTCCACAAAAGACTACATATATTTGCAACAACGTGACAATGTAAAAGTAGATGAGAAGTTGTCTCAACCTCTTTATAACACATACGACAACGACTCACAACAATCATGCATTTTTTCATACATCTATCGTCAGTGAGAATTCTTCCGCAAATAACACTTCAACCAAAAAAGGAGATCTTTGTAATTAATCCGTTGTGTCAAAATCTCTAACCTGAATCCAATTTTTTTATTTGTAATCGACCCAAACTCGACCCAATTGACTTGACTCAACTCGAATTCGAATTGATTTAACCCGATGTAGTTAATATTACATATCTCTATTTCAGATGAACAATGAAATTAAATCACAATGAACAAAAATAAATAAATGTGTGACTTCAACGACTATAATCGACTTTCATAATTGGGAATAGGGATGACAACGGGTACTCTACCTGATAGGTAATGAAGTACACATCCCTTGAACTCGATTTTTATTTTATTATCCGACCCCGAACTCGACCCGGCGGGTATCTCTATTTGTATCATCATCACTGATTCGTTGGGTACCCGATCTTTGACAGATACCCCATTACCCGATTAAAATATAAATTTTTATTTATTATTTTTTAAATATACTAAATATTATTAAGACAAATGAAAATATTAAGAAGGTCGAAAAATATGAAGAAATGCTAGTGTTGAAAATAAAAGTGAAGGGAATAGAGAGAACACATTTTGAAATTACAGAAGATTAAGAGTCATCGAGAACATAAATTAAAATTATGATGGCTTGGAGTGTGGTATAAATAATTAATTAATATATTTATTGTAACTAGCATATATCTCGTGCATTTGTACGAGTAATGATATAAAAAACCGTGGAAAAAAAGTACGGTCTCGTACGATGCAAACGGATAAAAATATAAATAAAATTAATTTAATAAAAAATAATAATAATAATATGTATTCAATGTTTAAAATTCTTAATAAATCACGAATAATATATTAAAATAAAAATATAACGCTCTCATTCCACATTTTATTCATTTCAGTAAACAACTTATCTTCTCACACGGTTGTACTTATTTTGTTAGGTTGTAAGTTCGAAACATGCCTCTAGTATTTTCAATTTTATTTTTAACCGTTTTAAGTTTATGGGTGGGTCAACCCACAATCCGACCCAAGTATCCAAATTAATCACAACTCTCGACTCGGCAATTCGGACACTTTGAAAATTAAGAATCATTATATATATATATTACTTAGTTACAAATTTGAACTTATATTAATGTTTAAACGTCCCGTGTTCATCAAATTTGGTATTAAATTTAAAATATAAAATCTTATTAGTCTAGTTGGTTAAAGGGATGTACTTGTTTTGTTATGTTGCAAGTTCAAAACATACATTTAGCGTTTTTAATTTTATTTTTAACCGTTTAAAGTTTATGGAGGGTCAACCCACAATCCGACCCAATTATCCAAATTAATCACAACTCTCGACTCGTCAATCCGGACACTTAGAAAATTAAGCATTATTATATATATATATATATATATATATTAGTTAGTTAAAAAGTTAAACTTATATTAATGTTAAAACGTTCTACGTTCATCAAATTTGGTGTTGAATTTTAAATATAAAGTCTTATTAGTTTAGTTGGTTAAAAGGTTGTATTTGTTTTTTTAGGTTGCAAGTTCGAAACATACCTCTAGCATTTTTAATTTTATTTTTAATCGTTTTAAGTTTATGGACGGGTCAACCCAAAATCCGACACAAGTATCCAAATTAATCGAAGCTTTCGACCCGGCAATTCAGACACTTTGAAAATTAAGCATCATTATATATATATAGATTAGTTAGTTAAAAAGTTGGACTTATATTAATGTTAAAACATCTCTCGTTCATCAAATTTGGTGTTGAATTTAAAATATAAAGTCTTATTAGCCTAGTTGGTTAAAGAGTTGTATTTGTTTTGTTATGTTGCAAGTTCGAAACATACCTTTAGCATTTTTAATTTTATTTTTAAACATTTAAAGTTTATGGGTGGGTCAACCCACAATCCGACCCAAGTATCCAAATTAACCACAGCTATCGACCCGGCAATCCGGACACTTTGAAAATTAAGCATCATATATATATACTAGCATTTAGCCCGTGCATTTGCACGAGTAATAATATAAAAAACCACGAAAAAAATTACGGATAACATTTTTAATTTTATTTTTAACCGTTTTAAGTTTATGGATGGGTCAACACATAATCCGACCCAAGTATCCATTTACTCAACATCATTATATATTAGTTAGTTAAAAAGTTGAACTTATATTAATATTAAAACGTCCCGCATTTATCAAATTTGGTGTTTGAATTTAAAATATAAAGTCTTTGTAGCCTAGTTGGTTAAAGAGTTGTACTTGTTTTGTTAGGTTGCAAGTTCGAAACATACCTCTAGCATTTTTAATTTTATTTTTAACCGTTTTAAATTTAAAAACGGGTCAACCTACAATCCGACCAAAGTATCCAAATTAACCACAGCTCTCGACCCGGCAATCCGGACACTTTAAAAATTAAGCATCATTATATATATATAGATTTGTAATAATTGTATTGATGTAGAATTTAAAAAAATATTTTAAACTTTAACAAATATATATATTTATATATATATATATTTAATATTAACATTTCATGTATAGAGTATCGGGTTTGGGTTTCGCATACTCTCCGAACTCGATCGGGTTATCCTTTCCACTTCACATCCCCGACCCCAATTTAAAATACTCGTACTCGAATCCAACCATCGAGTATCCACGAATATCGGGTACTCATTTCATCCTAACTAGGGATTGTTGACGACTGCATAATAAGTAGCGATGCTGCAAGATGCAAGAAAAATTAAGGGAGAGGAGTCACAGAACGATGACCCAATTCTGGAAAGGAAAAAGAAAGCTTCGAACTTTTTGGACATGGCGGAAAGTTAAAGCGGAAACGAGAAAGGAGTCAAGTTGAAACCTACAAAAGACTTCGAATTTGTGAGTGAAAATGATAGAATGAGTGGGAAAGGCAAACACAAAACAAAAAAAAATTAATTTAAATAGTTGACAAGTTTTCAGTCATTTCAAATCTAGTTTTTTTTTTTCAAAGGGTCAAAAATTATCAGCCCTAATATTTGTCTATAAACGTACTTAAAGTAAACTAACATGTTAGGGTTGTGGAGCATATTTTTTTTTTCTGTAATTTGGCTTTTTGCTAACATCGACATTAACCGTCTTTGGTTTCGTCAAACATGGTACGACAAAAATATGCTAGCAAGTCACTTCATGTAGAAGCTACCTGGGCCTCTTCATGGTGTACTTTTCTTGACGAATCCAAAGACGCTTCAGTCCCCACATCTTTTTCTTTTTAGACAAATCGTAACACTAACACGTCTGGTCTTGACCTTTTGAGAAAGTTTTATCATCGCCATTTGTTGCTTTTCTTGAAATTTTTCTTGAAATTTGTCATATACTTCTTCTTCCGCCTCTTTATTTTTTATTTTTTGTCAATTGGCTCTTGTATATGACAAATCTCAATAAAAGCAACAATGGTGATGATAGATCTTTCTCAAAAGCTGAATTTAACGGAAATTATAGCGCCAAGGTTACGAGGAAAGGGAATAATGTTTGCCAAAGCTAAAAAAGCTAATTTGGGTTCTCTAACCTGAATAGGAGTGTTGTATCCACCGATAAAACAAAAGGGCAAAATAATATAGATATGGAGGTTGATCAAGCTGATGTTCTTGTTTTTGCTGCTACTCGATCCAAGGCTGAACTGTTCTATAAACAACCAGATCTAGAAGGCTCGAGCTTGGAAAAGGAAATTGTGAAATTCAGGTCACAATTGATAACAGGTGCAACGAAGTTAGAATTATAAGTTGAAGCAGTTACAATTGTGTTGGATTCAATGTTTCCAGCACGAGAAGTGATTGCTCACGCATATGGTCGATTCGTTGTGAGTAAACCTCTATCTCATTCACTTGTAACTGCTTCAACTTATTGTCTAATTTCTAACTTGTTTGAATTGTACCCATCAAATTCCCTGGATTGGCAAAGGTTAATCAGCATTGGTTGTGTTTTTACAGGCAATGAAGAAGGGAGAGGAGACACCATATTAGTTTTTTTGTGTCTATTGTTTTCGATAAAAGAGTTGATTTCTTTATCATGAAACTCGCTAGAGCTGAGGTTTTATCTGAGTTGATGAGCTGGTAGGATGATAATGCGGTAGTTTTTTTATTTGTTTGATGAAGTGAAATGGTTGGAGGATGTAGTCTGTGTGATAAAGAATATGCAACTTTAACTGGGTCACTGTTCACCTTCCATGCCTCGCAAGTTCACATCGATCTGCCTACACTCTCTGATAGGGATAAAGAGGTGGTGAGTTTGATTAGGATAGACAGAATGACTTCATTTTATACATGTATTTGTTGACCACCTATAAATTGAATGGTGTGGGTTAGCTACATCATCTTCTTGCTCACTGCTTTCTTTCTATTCCAGTGTATTCCTTTAACCCCTTTTGTTGCTTTTGTTTCTCGTTAAACTTCAACATTGAAGTTTGTAGATTTGTGAACTTGAGATAGGAATCTTGTTATCATACCTAATAATTAATAATCAAGGATAGTTACTAAACTTTTTTGTATATACTTTTTTTTTTTTGCTAATTGAATAGTTACTAGCATATAGATGTGGACTTGTTTGGTTATGAGTTAGAATCACTTTTGATTGACTAATGGTTACAGCTTCTTGCTCATTTTTTCCCTTCTATTCCTGTGTATTCCTCTAATCCCTTTTGTTTCTTTCGTTTCTCATTAAACTTCAAACAATTGATGCAGTATGTAGATTTGTGAACTTGAAATAAGAATCTTGTTATCATATTTAATAATTGAGGACAATTACTAAACTTTTTGTATATATTTTTTTTGCTAATTGAATAGTTACTAGCATATAACAGGACTTGTTTGGTTATGAGTTAGAATCACTTTTGATTGACTAATAGCTAGTTTTTATTGACATATAAGAAACTTTTAACTGATATTTTAGAATAAAAGAATCCAGATGTTGTTAAATTCAAAATTTATTCTAAATATCTCTGTCTTAAGTTTATTGTTGCATAGTTTAAATGGTAACTCTCAAAAAGCTTAGTATGTATAAAACTAGTTTTCTCCCTTTAGGGTTTAACCACCCATTTTAATGAGATCCTAAAAGAGGCGGATGGAATTATTCTTTCTCGTAACAATCTTGGATTGAACTCCCACCTGAAAAGGTTTGCAGTTCATATTTTGGAGTTTTAATTTGATTTCAACAATTTTTATATTTTGATTTCATGTCTCATTTATGATACAAATTTACTTTAATGTTTAATTTTATTATATTTTAAATATAAAAATCATTTAATAATTAAATCAATTAAAATTCAAACAATTTAATTTTCTTTTTGTGATTGAAAATTATATAACATCATTCCCTAAAAGATTTAAATTGTATATATTTATATTAAAAATTTAAATATAAAAACTATTGAAAAATTACTAATTAATAATATATATAATAAAAGTAAAAAATTTAAAATTTTATGTCAAATAAAATATAGATTTAATAAATTAAAATATTTTTAAAAAATCAAAAAGAAAAATAATAAAATGTAGGAATCAGATGGTTATAAATTAGGGTGCCCAATTGTCGTAACCAGGCTTAGGCGGACACCCTACACGCAAATTGCGAGATTTTGACCACTCATCATATTCCAGTTGCTGCCTGAAGGATCATATTCTCTTATATATTCAAACCTGTATACTTATAAATTCCATACCTTGCTTCAACTTATTTTGTGTCCGATGTGGGACACACATTTTCATCTCTTTTTAATTTATAAGGATATTTCTCTCTTATTCACGAGCAAATGTTATAACTTTTTATCAACGTTTATGTTTTTACTTAATATGAATATTTTATTGATTTCATTTAATATAAGAAACTAGAATATGTCATATGACATTAATTTCAATTAATCTTATTCATGACTAAAGAGAGATTTTATCAGGATAGTTCACAATAACAAATAGTTTTACATATTAATTTTCAAATTTAAATATAATTGTTATTTATTTTAAAAATAAATCAATTAAAGAGTGATTTAAGTTTTAAAGCACTCAATAATATATATATATATATGCATTGTTTTGAAAGCACAATTCCGGTTCATTAACCCGATTTTTTTTTGACAAACTTAACCGGATTTTAATTAATTTTACAAGTGAACACGGCTGTACATCTTTGTCATTAGTTTGAAGAAATATTTCTAATTTAGGTTGTCCATCAAATTAAAACACAAATTTCGAATCCGACTCCGCTTGGACTCTAAAATTGATCATGGTTTTAGAACTTTTTTTAATCGATGTCGAGTTGGTGTGGAAGACAATATGTCTCAATTCTCAAAATAGATTCAATTTCTTTGAAGCGAAACAGAACCCAAAAGCTTCTTCGTACAAAACTCTTCATGAGATGTAACCGACTAACCGTTCAAACCGGACCGAAACCGTTCAAACCAAATTGAACCACTTAAATCGAGTTCAAATCGGTTTTGATTTGGTTTTTAGTTCTAAGGGGTTGAAAAGGAAGGAATTGATGGAAGCTCTTTGGCAATCACATAAAGATGATTTTGCTATGGGGATAGGTACGGCTCTCCGAGATTGCTTTTGTCAATATAAACTACTATGATGATAGAAACCCGATCCAACAACCAATAGGTAAGCAAAATTTTATTTTCACTTTTATGTAAGTGTTGTGTTTCTCTAATATCAATGAGTACTTATCTAAATTTCATTCTAGAATCTTTTTCTCAGACCTAAATGTCACAGAAAGCTATGATACTATAATTGGTAAGCAAAATTTATTTTCACTTTTATGTAAGTGTTGTATTTCTCTAATATCAACGAGTACTTGTCTAAATTTCATTCTAGAATCTTCTTCTAATCCACTGGATGACTTAAGTGGTAAAAGTAGTTTAAAAAAAGCAAACGCCACGAGATAATAACTGTGGGTAGGAGTGTAAACGAGTCGAGTCGAGCCGAGTACCATAATATTTGAATTTGACTCGAATTGCATTGTAAATACTCGATTATAAATCAAGCTACTCGAGTTCAAACTCGAAAATTTTATTTTATTAATTAAAATTATATTTTATCACTAAATAATATCTCAAACATAATATAATATATATTTCAAAAACTTCACATATATAATCACAACATTATTTAAGAATAAGAAATATATATATCGTCACATAGTTTAAAAATAATCATTCAATCACAACATATCATTTAAAATTTATAAACAAAATAAATATTTAAAAAATGTTCATCAAAAATATTACAAGTTTGACAATATGATGCACTAATCATACCGTAGTGATATTCAAATTTATAAGATTCAAAATATAAAATAGTGAAAACAATGAATAATTTGCTTATTAATAGTATAATGTACAAAAATATATATTTTAAGGTCTTTTGATGGAGAAAAAATTTGAAAGATAGACGAAAGAGAAGAAAGAGATGGGTTTGACTGTTTAAAAATGGAAGAAGAAGAAAAAGAGTGGTTTGACCATTTGAAAATAGAAGGATGAGAAAACGAGAATGAAAAGAACCGATATAGATGGGTTTAGGTGTTTCAGAACGAAAGGAGGAGAGAGAATGAGGGTTTGAGAATGAAAGTTGTGAGAATTTTTTTTGATATATATTATATATAAATATATATAACTAGCTCGCGAGTTATTCGAACAACAAATATAAAACTCGAGCTCAATTTTATAACGATCTACTCGAACTCGATTCGAGCTCGACAAACCGAGTTTGAGTTGAACTTTGACCGAGCTTCTAACGAACAGCTTGACTCGTTTACGCCCTTAATTGTGGTTATGCTAACTTCATACATGAGATTAATAATAAATAAAAAAATGTATTGTTATTCTTATCCATTGAAGTAATCATATGTTTGTTCAACCCACAAATGTTTACATAGGTGGAAATAAGTAAACTTAAGAGGTTTAATTAATTGTTTATTTTTAAACAATATTACTTTGTGTAAATACTTGAATAACCACATATCATACAAGGTGAAAGTAATAGGTAGTTGTAATTTGCTTTTTCCATGAAAATAATGAACCTTTTATTATTAAATAATGTTATATGCTTCAATGACTTTGAATAAATTTTCATGCAAAATTACTATATATTGAGTTTGCATTCCATTTTGTTTAATATATATATATTTTCAGTTGGTGTGCGAGTATTAATGGGTGCATTGTGATATATATACCACGCATGACATTAACTAGACAAGTCATTATCATTTTTGTTTGGCTTAGGACACAAATCATATCCTTCATATGTCAAGTCTATTCGTAATAGGTTGAGAAACTCTCACAATGTGGTTTGGGTCATGAAAATATCTATTTATTTTGTTAGAGTTGTGCAAGAAAAAGTGGTATTCAATTCTCATCATTATTTGAATTCTCATCATTATTTAATTGATTGTTTGACTAAAAATAATGTTTGTGAATATAGAACAATGTTTACTTTCTTCTCTAGAAACATAAAATGGTAGGCCAAGTTGTATCTAGGATATGTTCAACAACCATTAATAATATGTTTGTTGATCCTCTTTGGTTGGTTTGTTATGCCATTACTACTTGTCCCACTTTATTTAATTTTTGAATTTTCACGTATTTTGTGAAAGTACGTATTAACAAGTTAAAATATTATGTTTTCTTTCTAACTTTTTTTTTCAGTTTTAACTGTTTTAATTTGGTATTGAATATAAATAAACATCTCAATTAAAGAATCAAACTTTAAGCAAGTCACAATAGAATATTTAGTAATATTTGAGTTTGTGATATTTTATTTTTTAAAGACACATCATTGACATTTAGCTACCCTAATTGTTTATTTTTTATTATTATTATTAACGTGGAAATATACAATGTTATTTTTAAAATTGTGGACATAGTTTATTTCAATCAATTGAATTTGTAGTGATAATTGTAATACTATTTTGGGTTTTTAACAATAATAAATATGTATAGATAAGATAAAATAAAATAACTGTACTCACAACCATCCTAAAAATATTATTGTGAATGACATCAAATCATGATGACAAACCAAACTTTATCCGCCCACAAAGCATGACTATTACTCATCATTCCATAAGTGATTTCACATCATTGTTACCACCAAATTGATTGCATTTACTTCACTCATTATTAATTTTATCATTCTTAATTAACTCTTTTCAAAATATTTTTTATCATTAACACGGGGTGTGTGGGTGGGTAGACAGGGTACACAATTTTTTTTATTCATATAGTATACTGTATTGAACTTTGTAGTATAAAAAAAATTAAATCGATACTTATCGAAATCTCGGTATGAACATACCGTTTATATCGAATATTGATGGTATATCAAAATTTCGGTATGAAGTCGGTATTATAACATGCATACCCCAAAAAACACATTTATCTTAAAAGCAAACAATCAAATGTGATTAGGGAGGATAATGAGACAGTTCGGGGTGCTGAATGTATTTATCATCACCGTCCTGTTCGGTTTCAGAGAATTCCCGCGGGATACCATTTATATTTTATATAATAAAAATTTATAAATTGATTTTATATATTTTAATATATTGAAAAATTATATTATTATAAATAAATTTAAAATATAATGAATAAATAAATATATTAATGATTTTATATATTTAATTGTGTTTATAGTGTACCGTTCGTGGCAGAATCACAGTAAAATCGGAGTGGGACGGGATACAAATATCATCTCGGTCAACTACCGATTAAATCGAAGAAAAAACGCCAAAAACAAGATAATTCGGTTCGGTTACTGCGAGTCAATTTCAAATTCACATCCTTATTAATACATAAACTTTAACAAAATTAAATATTAAAATTTTTATCCAATAATAAAATATTCATTATAAGTCTTCTAATCATTTAAATTAGTTTCCTCTCTGGTTTACTAAAATACCTAGGGATTGCATTGATAGAATGGATTATTTTATAATTTGATTTTAAAATATTATTTTATCTGAGGATGCGCTGCCACGTAAGGGAAGGACACAGCGTTGAAATGGCAGAGGTAGAAGGGACACGTGGACATGTAATATAGGACGGTAATTGATTGCGAATAAAAAAAAATAAAAAATAAAAATGAAAAAAGAGATAAAGCTTAAAACATATATATATAGTTTCCCACTATTATCTATCTATCCAACATCGAAGCAATCATCAACGATTAATAAATTAATTTAAAGTAAAATCCGATCATGACGATTTCCGATGTGGTAGTAGGGAACTTAACTGTACTCTATTTCATTACAATCGCCGCGATTAAAGTTTACGGTTTAGCGATGGGCCAGAGTTTTAGCGGTTTCTTTGTACTTGTTACATCTACTTTATTGCTCGCTTTTATATTCCTTGTATCGCTAACGTGGGATATTTCAAGAAAGGCGATCAAAGCGTTCGTGTCGTCGTCTTCATCGTCCAGTGACGCCGGCGGCGATTATTCCGGCGATAACAATATCGCCTGTCGCGGCGGAATATGCTGGCACGGCGTCGCAGTTAGATCGCCGGCTTCTCAAGTTCGGTTTAGTCTTCCTCAACGGGTAGATTATCGGGCAGCACACCATTTGTGACCTTATCAAACAAAATGCCCTTATCTTAATCAAACCGCATCGGTTCGGATCGGATTGGACCGGATCCGCGGGTTATATATGTTTATATTTTTAATTAATAAATATAAATTTGTTGATTTTGAATTCTATGAATATGGACCTATATATGTATATTATTGTTTTTTCTATTAAATAAATTTGACTTATATATATATTGTTTTAAATAAAATAAAGAGAAGACTTTAATATATCTATTATGAATAAAGAAATTTGGTTGGTTTGTTTAATAATACACCTTAACCCTTACCATTTATTTATCATAATACTAATTGTTATATTTTTTTTGAAAATGACTAAATATCGTTTCAACAAATCCTATCATTAATTAAAAAAAGAAAAAAGACAGCAGAAATCAAAAAGAAAAAACAATGAAATAAAAAGTGATTTTTAATTTTTTATACAACAAACAAACACAATGAAATCAACCTAAAAGTCTTAAAATAATAATTTTTGTGACTTCACCGACATGATACTCCATTTCTCTCTCGCGCACACACACACACAAAAAAAACTCCAATTCTGTTCATTAACGGTATATGTCTTAATGTAAAAGTATGAGAATTCTCATCAAGAATAATATCATTCCAAAACCTGCTCAACAATTCTACGGGACATGTGTAAATACTCTCGCGTTACATTCCGCCCAAATATGATGATAATAATACCAAAGAAACATTTAAAGATACTTGAGTAGAACCTATCTCTTTTTTTACCTTTTCTAAAGCTAAATTCTTGATATCAGACCAATTATATATAGGGATAGTTAAGAAAGTTCATGTGAGTAGAGAATTTATCCCAAAGGACAGAAGCAAATGAGCACTATCCAAGAATATGGGAATCGTTTCTTCCTTTACCAAGCAAAGAACACATATTTAGGGATGTTCATAAATTTGTCAATATTGTTACTCGTCATCAGCCTTTCCCTAAACGCAAGCCACAAGACCAAACCAAATGAAACCATTATTCAACATTCTGACCATGCTTACGACACTAAATTGGAATCAAATTTATTATCAACCTTAGCCTTGCACAAGTGAATCAATACTATCATAAGGATAAGTTTGTCGACATCCTCCAAGATCCTAACACCTTTTGAAATACGCATTACATTCTCCATCCTTAATATCCTGCACTGTAGCAATATGACAATCTTTTCTAATACGAACCGTCTTAAACTCCTTCTTTGTAAAATGGGTTGTCCTTCAAACCAATAGAAATAAGTGCCTTTACCATCGCCAAAATGACCGAGAACTATCTTCCCATCACATTCTCTTAATCTGAGAATTTCTTTAAGACCATGCCATATCTTCATGAATTATGCAAATCCAGATGTTTGTCTCTCTTTTCATAAACTTTGAGTGAACCAAACAGACCCACAAGTCAGCCTTTTTCTCAAGTGCCCACAAATGACGAAAATTGAGTGCTTTATTTCAATCAACGCACTTTCTTGATGTCAAGTCCACATTCTTTTTTCGGAGTACACACATATTTCCATTTGACTTTCTTCCCACCTCGACCTTGATTCCCCCTAAATGAAATCCCAATATTTTTTTCCAGCTCTTTTTATCACATTCTTAAAAACAATATCAATTGTTGTTTTCAATAACCAATAGTGCCCATCATGACCTTCTTCACAAGTTCGATCCTTCCCACATAATAGAGTTTCTTCGTTGCCCAACATTGAATATAATTCATCATATTCTCAATAAGTGATCGACAGTGCGAAACATGAAGCTGCTTGGATGAAAGGGGAATCCCAAGATACTAAATAGGAAGAGAATATTCTTTATTCCAATGATGTTGAAAATTTCCGCCTTCGACCATAAAACGCTAAACCTTTTCCTTCATTGACAAACTAACCTATAATATTTGAGAAAATATTTAATGCATCCTTAATAGTCGAAATAAAATCCACATCAGCTTGAGCCAGAATAAACAAGTTATCCGAAAACATATATGAGTAATGACCTTATCCTTGCAATGTGTAATAGATGTATGGTCGATTTCTCAAAAGCACTTTAAATATGCAGTTAAGAATCTCCATGACAAGAATAAAAATATATGAAAGAGAGAGGGTCACTTCGTCTCATGCCACTTTCAACCTTAAAGAAGCCCCCTATGAATATCATTAACGTGGATAATAAAATGTGGAGTAGTGATGCATTGTATAATCTAATAAATGAAAATGATTGAAAATTCTGAAGAATTTTTTTTGAATAATCCCATCCCATCTAACCGAAAACCCTTTTGAATATCAACTTTAAACGCAACACGAGGTGAAATAGAACACTTAACCTAACTCTTTAAAATTCCATGCACAATGAGGATATTATGTGAAATAGACCTACCGGAGATAAATGATGACAGACCATGACTCACCAAGTTAGAAATAACACATTTGAAACGTTGAGAAAACAAATTTAAAATGATTTTATAAATGATATTATAGTAAGAAATGAGACGAAAATTCTGATTTTTCTCGAAAAGAAAAATTTCTGGAAATTAAATTCATTGTAGAATTTTCCATTGTTTAAGTATTTTTCTATTCTTGAAGAACTCAATAACACCATCACAAACATCTTAGCCAAATAACCTCCATTGGAAGAATGATGAGTTGTACCATCAAGCTCATGACTATTGTCCCCATTCCCAGTAAATGCCACATGCCGAATTTACAGTACTAACCACCCTAATCATCTCCCTGCTTTTATGTTATGAGAGAATTTTAGAGTCGGTTTTCTAACCTTTAACAAGTCGACAGATTATTAACGAAGTCGGCATGTTCTGTAATTTTGTTTTAATAAACTGTGCAAACAATGCAACATGTTTAAAATTTGACATAAAGCGGTGTAACAACATGTGACAGTTCTTATAGCATTTGATTAAACTGCAACAGTTATAACAAAATGGAAAAAACAACTGGCAGAAATAATTCTATGGGGAAATAATTCTGAAGGCAAGAGCCCTTAAATACCTGCTAAATAGGAATTGAGAAGACTACTGATCAATTTGTGAAACTCTTCGGGTCCTGTAATTAATTTCTTCTTTTCTCTCATCATCATTGTATTCACCATGACAATTAGGGTTCTATCTCTTTCAATTAATTCTTCACTACTCATCTTCATATAAATCTTTTATCCTTGTATCAATTATATTTTTCTATTAAAGATTTATACCTAATTCTACTTCAAGGTATAACAGTTGTGTCAGAGCAACTTTCTTGGCATTATGATGGAAACGCGGATGGAAGGAGAATTGAATGAGATTCGTAGCCGTAGCCAGACGCAGGACGAACACTTACAAGCGCAAGAAAATCATTTTGATCGAATGGAGGCGATGATGACATCAATGAACGATGAACTTAGACGACCAACTCTAGTGTCCGGTAATTATAATCTAGAACTAAGAGGGGAAAGTGGAGGTGACTTCAGAGGTGAACGCCAACATGATCGCAGACGTGGTGAGGTAAGAAGACATCAGGATGAACATTCTGAAGACAGTGAACAACGTTATTATATGTATGTGGATGACGAAGTGGGCGACTTGATATATGAAGTGGATGTGTTCTTTCAGGTGGATCACACGTGGGAAGATTCAAAGCTAGAATATGTTTGTGCACACTTAAAGAGGCGAGCCCAATGTTGGTTCAGTTCACATCTACAACACAGGTTATCGGGAAGAGTTATGACCTGACATGAGTTCAAGGCGTTTGATATTAAAAGAGTTTGACCCGAGTGAATTTGATGATCCGCTAGACGAATGGAAAGATCTTAAGCAGGAAACATCAGTTATGGAATTTGGTAAGAAATACTTGGATGTCATTTACAAATTACCACACCTTATTGAAAAATTCTCAATTAAAGGCTATTTAAAAGGATTAAAAGAGGAGATTACAAATTCAATCAGAATTTAAAAATCGGGGTCATTATCTAGCAAATAAAGAGAGTCCACTATTGCCTAATCTTAAGCAACTTGCATTTGACAGAAAAATAAATAATCGAGAGGCTATAATTGATCAGGTACGAGTACTTCCACTAGTTATATTAACTAGCATATATCTCGTGAAAAAAATATTACGATAAAATTTTTATGGGCGGGTCAACCCACAATCCGACCCAAGTATTCATTTACTCTCACATATATTCAAATTAACCATAGCTCTCGACCCGGCAATCCAGACACTTTAACAATTAAGCATCATTATATATATATATATAGATTATAGAACATTGCCGAAACCAACAGTCACTAATCATAGTTTTCAAAGGTTTAATATCAACCAAAAAACTCTGGATTAGAGAAAAAAGAAGAATTAATGTTTCTATTGTGAAGAAAAGTGGAATATGGGCACATATGTAAGTCTGGGCTTGTGGTTATAAGTATTGAATTGATGAAAGCTGAAAGTCAAATAGATGATATCGATGGAACGAAGACAAAAGATATAATAGCAAAAGCATTGTTAGTGAGCCTAGAAGGAGCTACCACATTTGAGACAATGAAGATAAAAAATAATGTGAGCAAGAACACTATATATGTGTTGGTGGATTTAGACAGCACATTAATGATACAAAACTATTTTCATGTATGCCTTTTTACCCGAGACGGATATGGATAACCAATTAAGGGATCTACTTTATAAGTTTAGCGATTTATTCTAAGAGCCAACCAATTTACCTCCTAATAGAAGTTATGATCACCGAATTTGTTTGAAGGAAGGAGCGCATACCGTCAACTTGAGACCTTACATATATCCTCCTCTTCAAAAAGACAAAATGAAAGGCATAATAAATGAAATGTTGGAGGCAGAGGTAATTAGAAAAAGTTATAGCCTGTTGTTTTCCCCGGTAGTAAATGTTAAGAAGAAGGACCAGAGTTGAAGATTATGAATTGATTATCAAATATTAAACGATTATGAATTGATTATCAAAGATTAAACGAGGTAACCATTAAAGATAAATTTCCAATTCCTTTAATTAAAATTTGATAGATGAATTACATGGTAGCTGTATTTTTCAAAACCGAACCTGTGTTCGGGTTATTATCAAGTGAGAATGAATGAATGAATGTGACATTTGTAAGACCGTGTTTAAAACTCATGAAAGGCATTATTAATTTGTAGTAATACCATTTGGGTTAACCAATGCCCCTTCGACATTTCAAAAGATGATGAATTAATTTTTAAAACCTCACCTAAGGAAGTTTGTCTTAGTCTTCTTTGATGACATTTTAATATACATCAGGAATTTGAATGAACATGCGAAACATTTAAAGCTCAATTTTGAATTATTAAGACAACAACGATTGGTTTTAAAGTATTAAAAATGTGTTTTTTTTGTCGAGAGATTGACTATCTGGGCCATGCGATTTCATAAGAAATGGTGGTTGTGGACATGTCTAAAATCGCATCAATTGAATCGTGGCCACAACTGAGTAATCTGAAACAATTGAGGGTTTTTTTTGGGACTCACATGTTATTATAGAAGATTCATCAAAATTATGAATCCATTGTGTTCCCCATTGACAGTTTTTAAAAAAAAAAGGCAAGTTTGAATGTAAGTTTTAATGAGCTGAAATTAGTAATGATGAGGCCATCGGTACTCAAGCAGCCAAATTTCGAGGAAGAATTTATCATTGAGACAAATGCAAGTAAATAATGGTGGGTGTCGTTTTAATACAGTAGGGACATCCTATTGCATTTATCAGTAAAGGGTTAGGACCAAGATTTCAAGCCTCATCAACATATGAACGAGAGATATTGACATTGTTACATGTGATTAAGAACTGGAGGAGTTACTTACAGTTTAAGTCATTCATGATTAAAATTGATCACGAATCACTTAAACATCTATTGGAACATAAAAATAAACACTTGAGTCAAGAGAAGTGGTTATACAAATTGGTGAGATTCGATTTTTCAATACAATATAGAAGGGTAAAGAGAACGTGACAACATATGCATTATCGAGACTTTCAGAAAATGGATCTTCTTGCTCAACAATATCATAATTTTTATCAGTTTTAATGAAAAAAATTGAAAAATCGTGAAATCAATATTTGAATTTGAAGAAGATCATTTCGACATTGGGGACAGATCCGTCAGGGGTAAATGGATTTTCCTTCATCAAAGGTCAGTTGCGTAAGGAAAGGCGGTTGGTGGTGGGTTGTGATAAGATTTGAGAACTTATGTTATTTCAATAGTGCATAATTTAGCAGTAAGGAACATTCAGGAGTGATGATCACATATCAGAAACTATGTCAAACGTATTTTTAGAAAGGAATGGAACGAGATATTAGAGAATTTATGATGAAACTATGTGGTTTGCCAACAACAGAAATGGGAGAATCAAGGGTATAAAGAGTTGCTGCAACTTTTGACTAATCCTACATCAATTTGGAGTGATATTTCCATGGACTTCATTGAAGGTTTGCCTAAAGTCAATGGTTATTTTGTTATTTTGTAGTCAAAGATGGCTCATTTTGTTGGGTTGAAACACTCATTCTCTGCTAGTTATATTGATCAAGTGTTCATGGATCATATATTTCGTTTACATGGGATGCCGCTAACCATTATAAGTGACAGTGACAAAATCTCCGTGAGTACTTTTTGAAAAGAACTGTGTAAATTGTAAGGTATTGAACAAATAATGTCATCAATATATCACCCACAAACTGATGGGCAAACATAAGTGGTTAATCGAAGCCTGTAAACTTATTTGCGATGTATAGCAAGTCAAAAAACTAAGTCATTGGTAAAATGGCTTCCTTTAGCTGAATGATGATAAATAAAAACTTCCACTCGACAACTTTATCTTCACCATATAAAATCATGTATGGTCAGCCTCCACCAGTTCATCATCCATACTTAGTAGGGTACTCAAGGATCGATGCAGTGAACCGTAATTTGTCGGAAAGGGAAGAGGAATTAAAACTTTTGAAGTTTCATTTGCAATGTGCACAACATCGAATGAAAGTAATCAGGTAAGAGAAGGGTATATTGTGTTTATCAAGTGGGGGATTGAGTGTTTGTATGGTTACAACCGTACAGACAGTCTTCGGTGAGAGGAAAGATGCATAAACTCAACCCTAAGTTCTATGGACCCTTTCAAATAATGAAATGAGTGGGGAATGTGACTTACAAGATTGATATTCCGTCTACAGCAAAGATGCACAATGTCATTCACGTCTCTTAGCTCAAGCAAAAACTGAGAAATGCAGTAATCAATCCCCATAGTCTTATCCTCCAAGAGGACAACATGGTGAAACTAGTGACAATTCTAGATGAGGAGTTGTTTGGAAGGATGAAATTAGTATTGGACAGTTCTTGATTAGGTGGTTTAACGCTTCAGATGACGATGCTAGCTGGGAAGAAGAGTCATGGTTGATGACAAAGTACCCTCAGTTTGTGTTAATAGTGGGAGACACAACTTCTTTTAATCAGCTTGTTCGTGAACAAGTGTTGATGGGGAGGCTAGTGTTCTGAGAGCATTTTAGGGTTAGGTTTTCTTACCCTTAATAAGTCGACGAATTGTTAACGAAGTCGCATGTTCTGTAATTTTATTTTTAATAAGCTATGTAAACAATAGGTTTTAGACTTGAAATAAGCTGTGTAACATCATGTGATGTTCTTATAATAGTTGATTAACCTGTAATAGTTATAACAGAATGTATAGAAACAATTGCTGAAAAGGAATTGAGAAGACTCCTGGTCAATTTGTGAAACTCTTTAGGTCCTGTAATTAATTTTCTCTTCTCATCCATGAATAGGATTCTATTTTCCTCAATTAATTCTTCACTACTCATCTTCGTATAATTCTTCTATTTTTGTATCAATTATATTTTTTTATTTAAAATTTATACTTAATTCTACACTTTTTTTTTAACAATCCTGAATCAGAATCCTAAGAGTTTCTTCCCGGACTATTCATATTCCCCAATTAGACCTTTAAAATAAGCAATAACTTCATTGTGAATCTACTTCTGCCCAAGAATAACCCCACTGTCCTCATTAGTAAGTCTAAAGACTTTGTTTTTGATATTTCTAGAAGAACATTTCCTAAAGAAGAAGGAAGTATTGTCACCCAATGATAGACAATTTTTTCTGGATTTCTGTTTTGCAAAGCTCCTCCTTCTCACATAATCCCTAAAACTGACCATCGCTCTCTTTTCCTCATTCTGAATCTGATCGGAGTTCACTGTGCCCAACAACTTACCCTGAATGCCTTCAAGATTGGCCCTTGAATCCACAACTCTTTTGGAAATCGAGCTGAATCTTTTACTATCCAACCTCTGCAGACACCTCTTGAGCAGCCTAAGCTTCTCAATAAGATGTTTGGAACCAACAAAATTGTCATGAAGTTGTATAATCTAAAAGTATTGAGTTAGAAAATTATTGGGTATTATTGACTTCACTCAATATTCAAATAAATAATAAACATATAAATAAATAGGACCAAAACCCTAAACCATCCCTTCAAGAAGAAGAAGAAAAAGAGACCAATTCCTTTGCTACCCATATTTTTATTAGTGAAAAGAAATAATGTTGTCATACCACTATAATTATCAATAATCATAATCATAATAATCATATAATAAAAGATAGGAAAATTATACTACAGACTAAATATAGAAATATTTCTATCAGTCCCCCAACACATTAAATAAAATAAAAACAAAATCAAGATGAAAATCATTAAATTTTCTTCAAAACAATTAAAAACCTAAGCTCCTTCCCTTCATGTCTTCTTCTTTCTTTGTTTCTTTCTTTCTTTCTTCTCCTCAACTAATCTCCCAGAATCATCCATTATTACATTCATCATCTTCCTATAATTATTTCCATGGCGGCTGCTGGCGCTTTAAGTTATAAGGATATCCTTCCCACCCGCTTCCTCCTCCTCCTTCAGCCTCTTTTCGCTTTCCCAATCCATAACCCGACGAAGATGAAGAAGATGGCTGCTGTTGATGTTGATGCTGCTGCTGCAAACTTCCTCCTCTCAACTGCTGCTCCTCCATCATCCTATTATTATTATTCTGACCACCACCACCTATACTAAGAAACTGTCTAAAACCGACATTCTCTCGGTTCACTCCTTCGTTTGTCGTACCCATGTTCAGATCAAATATCCTATGATGATTATGATTAGACGATGATGAAGAAGAACCGGCCCCATTATAATGACCACCACCAGCCGGGGGAGGTCCCATCATAAAAAACTGTGATTGAGGTAAAACCGGGCCACCCCTAGTAGGATCAACCATGTAGGGCGACAGTGAAAACTGCGACGATGGTCCCATTTGAGGATACTGTAGCGGCCCCCCGAAAGAGAAGAAACCAACCCCGGTTCCGGTTCTGGGTAAATTAACCTGATCCTTTATCGATGATGACGACGATGATTGGGTTATTGGTTCTCTTTTCCCCACTTCCACTTTTGTTCCCATAAGAGAGATTGACTGAAAAGGAGCAACAGATGACTGATGTTGATCTGAATGCGAGTCGTCCTCGTTCAAATTAAAATCCAAACAGATTTTCTTCTTAGAGGAAGATTGGTCCGGCACAGAATCGGAATCGTCGCTTATGATATTAAGATCCAAAATTGGTCGCGTAGTTTTTTCGTCTTCATCTTCTTCTTCTTCATCCGCGACATTCAAGTCGAAACCGAGAAAGTTGCGGTTCGTTTCAGCGGGAGGAGTTTTCTCGATGCCCTCCAGAACTTTTCGAAAAGCACTTGTTGTGGCGGATCCTTTCCATCCGTCTTCAGGCTGTTGCTGTAAAGGGGACGAAGCCAGTTCAGAAACAGCAGCAGCTCTTGAAGCCGAAACTTGAGAGATATGAGTCGGAATGGGTTTCTCCGGCTGATCGATATCCTCTGAACAAACTTCTTGGTTCAGATCCAATCCGACAAGACCTTTTCCGGAAGAGTTAGCTTCTAATTCCTTATCGACAATTTCAGTAGAAGAGACAGTCAGTGGTGATGAATTTTCGGTTTTGGGATCTAGGGTTTCTCTGCTGTTTCTGCTGATGCTGCTGCTATTACTAGAAGATGGTTCTTCGTCCTTCATTGAAGAAGGATCGATTGATTGCTTCTTCTCGGAAGAGTTACTACAGCTCGGTTCTCTATGATCCCCGACTTCTCTTTCAACATCAATAGCGACCTGCCGTGCAACCTCTAGGGCGTCTACGATGCTGTAATCGAGTTCTATGTCTGATCTTTTCTCGTCGATCGAGTTCGGTACTTTGCAAATAATTGCAGGCTTTAGAAGATTTAAATTTATAGTCAGTTCTTTATTTTCCTCGCTAGAATCCTCCTCTTCGAGTTCATCAACCTCCCCGTTATCTTCTGTTGGGATAGTCGCATTCCCATTCTCCAGAGATTTGCAGTCGTCTATTTGCATAGGCGAATGGCTTTGAAGATCATCGTCCACAACAGAAGAACCAACTTTTGCATGTAATTTGCCAGTTGAATCAATCTCCATTGGCATCTCCTGTTTATCATCATCAGCAGCAGCACAATCGTTTGGGATGGGAACGTTTGATCTTTCTTCAATAACTTCGTCGAAAACTACGGGGGTAAAAGAGTCATTTTCCTTTTCTACTGAATCAGCTACTACTACTACAGATTCTTCCTTAGAAGAATTTTCTACAGCTGTCAACTCAAGCCGCGTATCATCCTCTTTGACTTCTTTCTCCTCCAAGATTGTTTCCTTTTCAACATCATCAGCCGACATAACCGGCTTTCTCTCATTCGTATCATCAGCAGAACCATCATCACATTTTTCTTCACCTCCATTGGGTAGTGAAATATCAGCACCGGAGTGTTCTACACTCACCTGATCGGTATCACCATTTTTCTTCCACTGATCAAACAGAGCCTTAGCTCCATCCTGAACCCTAGAACTTCCATGTTTCAGAAGGTTCTCGACAGTCAACAAGATACCTGAAGCTGACGACCTCTCATAACCAATCTGCAGCTTTTCCAACGCACGTAATAACACAGTGATCGATTCCTCAACAAAGTTATCGCTCGTTTCAACGCTGAATCTCTGAGCGTCGTTCAACCACCTATCGATAAAACAGAGGCCATCCAATTGAATAAAAAGTTCGAGACAGTCTTTGTCCTCGGTGGCTATAATAGTACTAGCTACAGTTGACCACTGTCGAGTCATGTCTCCCATGCTTTTTACAATTGAATCCTTTTCTCTGTGCATGACATTCACAAGGTCTTTAACACGAGCAGGTACTGCCAGCCCGTCTTTCATCTCAGTTAACGTAAAGAAATCCTCCAGCGTCATAATGTTTCACATGCCACTTAAATTAGGACGTCAAGTCCTTGTAATAATGTGTGAATAAATTATCAACCATTGACAGTGCAATACACCTTATTTACCTGAAAAGAATAAAGACAAATTTATCCAAATAAGGTCCAATAATCATAACACTTAGAATGCATAATTTGAGATATACTCAATCAAGAATTAGAATGCATCTCAACATGGTAAGCTATTTTTTTTTTTAAAAACAGAACATTTAGTGAAGTTCTAAGAAAAAAGAGGTCAAATAGCCCATTGAGCCTGTATTAACAAGGCCTCAAATATAAGAGAATTTGAAAGGTGTTACAATTATTCTGTTGAAGAATCTTTATGAGAGTTTCTTGCAATTTTAACAAGCTATTGAGCTTGTCATGCTAGTTATACTAACTCTAAGCTTGCTAATCAGACAGATGACAGCTGTTGTTAGTTGAATACAGTTAAATCTTTTATCAGCTATATGAAAGTAGAAGAAAAAATCCAAGCTCTTCGAGATCTTGTTGATGCAAATTATTGATAAAGAAACCAGATAACAAGCTGGAACTTAGTTTTCAGAGAACTGATTGATATAGACACCCATAAATACACAAAGGTCTTTGAGAAATTCTATCCCCTTAATAGTTTAATCCATTCATTGCATATTTCAAGAACCCAAATAAAGGGAGAGTTTTTTTGTCCATCTACATTGCAGGACTCAAATGCAAAATATAAAATGTCATGAGACAAAATTGCAACAGACGAGAATCAATCACTTGGGAGTCACTCTTGAAAATTCAAAAACAAATACAAACATTCTTGCTGTGTAGGTGTCATTAGTGTGCATTATTTAGATGATTTAACCTAACAAATTGAAGGAGAAAAATCAAATACAGCCCCTTAATGGAACAAGTTGTATTGTCACTTAATCAAAAATACCAATTTGTCATGGAATTATTATCTCGACAAAGATTGAAAATGAAAGTAATAAATAAATTTAAAAAAAGCAACTGTAGTTTTGCCTTGAATTGAATTGAATTGAATTGCAGGTGACAAAGCTTCTCACAGAGTAAACCAACAAAAAAAAAGAGGAAAAACTGGTCATCACCCAAACAAAGAGTAATCACTACTATCAACAAGAAACTTCTCATCATGAAATATGCACATAAAACAGAAGCAGACACACATAAAGAAGCCAAATTAGGTTAAAATGAGAAAATTAGATTCCTATGATTTTCCAGAAGCAAGAAAATGAATGTTATGTACAATTAGATGCCAAAGCATAGAGGGGAACAGGAATAATACTTTTATGAAACAACCACTTGTCACAAGGATGCCCCATCCAAATCCACATTTCAAGTGGTAATCAAGATGTGAATATATAGATGAATTAGAATTGATATGTATGTGTAAGGAATGAATATTCCAAATTTGAAGATAAACAACCCTAGAATTAGAAAAATCTTGAGATAAAACCCTAGAAGAGTTGAGTTTTATGCATATCGATACAATGGAAGAGTGAATCGTCGAAGACTAAACGAATTAATGAAACCCAATACAAGAAAGGGGAAAGGGTAGATAAATCTTACATAAGAAACAAACAAGGATAGCGAATCGAGAAGGAAAACCCTGAAAACCCTTTAATAGCAATCCCTCCTCCCCCTTTTAAAGCGGCGTATTGTTCTCTCCTGGTGTGTTTATCACTCCCAATCAGCCAAATCGCCTTCTTTTTCTTCGTTTTCTTCGGCTGAATCAAGTGAATTTGATATATCTCAATCAATCTCCAGAAAAGAAACTAGATTTCAAGTGAGAAAACAAAGAGAGAGAGATTGATAGAGAGAAAGAAGAGAGAGAGATGTTTACTTAATCTATCTTTCTTCTTCTTCTTCAGAAGCAGCAGCAGCTTCGTCTTCTTCTTCTTTGTTTCTGGGAAAACAAAATTCTTCCGAAATTTACTGCTCGAACTTCCGAAGACTCCTCCAAGCCTATTCGCACGTGTCGGCTATGAAGGGGGCCCTATTCACCGGCTTGAATTATAACTCCGGTCTCACTAAACCGGGTTGGCCGATATTTTAGGTTTGACTACTATTTTATTTTTTATTTATATATAAAATAAAATAAAGACTTAACTGTCAATTTCAATTGCCTTTTTTGAAGGAAGAGGAAAAAAGGTTGAATTTGAAAATGACATATGCTCTTCCGGTTCAAGTTATTAACTCGGTTTGAAATCACGTGTCTCCTCACGTGTTATGAAAATCAATAATATAATATATAATTAATTAAAAAAAATTATCAAAATTTTAAATTACATATAATAATATTTAATTATAAATAAGAGATAATTATTTTTTAATCAAACAGATTACACTGAGTTCCTTTTCATATTTTTTATTATAAATTCTCTCTCCTTATCTTTCTTTATATATATATTTGTTCAGTTATAATTTATTTAATTAAATTTTGAACTTTTATAACTTTAACTAATATTAATTAAAAAAAAAGGTTAAATTTAAAAATATTAATATATAATAATAAAGAAATACATCTGTTTTATTAATACAAAATTTATAATGTTTTAATTAATAAATTAATTAACTTTGCTGTTAATAAAATAATATTTAATTATATAAAATTATTTAAACACAAAGTAGTCAAAATATCATGGTTGAATGGTTGATGTGATCATGTCATTTAAAAAATTTATTTAAAAATAAAATCAAACAAAATTAAGGAAAATGGATTAATTTATAGAATAAAAATATAGTTTTTTTTTTAATAAATAATAATTTTTTGAATCTCTATTATATATTAATAATATTTTATTTAACTTTTAAAATTTTAAAATTATAAATATATATATATATATATAATTTATACGTAATGCCTAATTAAAGAAAAAAAAAAGATGATAAAAGCTAATTGGACCAACAGGCCGCGTGTTTCTCTTTTTCACAACCCTACTTTTTATGTTTATTTATTGTCATTATTTGTTTTTATATTTGTAAGATATTGATTGATTAGATTTGATATTCTATAATTAATTAAGAGATTTAAATCTATTATTTATTATATATATATTATAATTGGAGTGGATTATGTGTCAGATCGAATTTATGTCAAAATATATATTTATATACAAATTATACATATTTATAAACAGTTTAGAGATTATAATTTTAATAATAAGAGGTACAAATTTGGAAATAATTATATATTATATGCACAATAAGGTTATTTTTTATTTCCATAAATAAGTAATTAAATCGAAAATTATTATATATATATTTTTTAATTTGTAAATAACTATATATACAATTTTGATGATGTATTTTAATTTTCTAGATGCATTCTAATTTACTAATTTTAATATATATACAAATACAATCAACTAGAAATTAGTAGATTAAATTTTTATGTTAAAACAAATTAAACAACTTTCAATAATTTATTTGGTGTCTAAAGGCCATTGATTCAATGCTTTTTTATTGAGTCTTTAACATTAAAGTATTTTTGATTTTGTAAATCATTCTAGTATTATCTAAATTAATTTTATTTAATTTATCTGTTTGTATAAAAGTATATTATAAGTAAGGATGAACCATATATTATAATTTGTTCGGTAGCATTATTTATATTAAAATTTAGGAGTTTATATAAAATAATATTAAAGTATAATTATATTTTAATTTAATTTTAATAAATTAAATTTATAATTAAATTATCATCAAATTAATTTAAAGAATTAAATAAATTTATTAAGGTTTGAAATAAAAATAGATATTTATAGAATTGAACTTTAGTTCTTTTAAAAAAAAAAGGAAAAAAATTTACTAAATTTATTAAGATGGATTAATTTTCGTTGATAACTTTTGATTTTGCTAAAATTTCATAATTTAGGTGTAAATCTATTTATGGAAAGGAAATTAAAACTTAATTCTTAATAAGTATTATATATATTTCTCGAAATCTTGAAAATCTTATCCTATTATGGTAATTCTCCCCATCCTAATTATAACATACTATGGCATTAATATAGTTATTTAAATATCATTCTTCTATATATATTTCTACAACATACAAACTGATAAAATAAAACATAAAACCTGTTTGAAGTAAAACCCTTTTTAAGGATAAAGCATTTTTCATTGATTTATGGGTCGACATGTCCCATTGCATTTGGGATGACATTGTTAGTTTCAATTATAATTGTTTTTTAATCTCATGGTCATAACCCACTTCAACTTAAGGCGTCGTCACAACAACAAATGTTTCTAAAACCGACCCACTTCAACTTAAGGCGTGCCGACAACAAATGTTTCTGAAACCAAAAGGATTTGATTTCTTATCCATCTTCCCAAAACTAACTACAGAGAACAAAAGATATACTCTGGATTGAATTTTTTTTTTTGTATCTGAAATCAATTGGGTTCCACAAAACTACCTTTTGCTGCAATAACAAATGATCAAGATTGATTGGTGGTCCTGATCAATTGCAGAAGAGCCATGCTACCACCTTTTTGCATGTTTCTCTCAGCACCTATTATCGTCTTCTTTTCTCCCTTGTTTCCTCCCTGTGAACCAAACACGCAATAAAATCTTCAATGAGTCTTTAGCAGGCTTGGTAATATGTAGTCTTCTTGTTGATAAAAAGTGAAATAAGGTTTTCAAAATAACTTTTACAATATCTTAAAACACAACACATCTATATTCATAAACAGAACTAACAAGTGTTTCTCAAAAGGCAATAGTAGCATGAAGACTGACTGACTGACCTTTGGCTTCTCGTTCTCATCTTCAAACTTCAAATTGTTGATCTCTCTTAATAAATTGGATGAAGCAGGTGCTAGCCTCCTGAAAATTCCAAATAAGGTTAATAGCAAAAAATTACTCTAAACATATCTATCTATCAGATAAATTTCAGTTACACTGACCTTCTTGGTTTTTCACACTTAACGGATTTTTTGCCATGGGATTTCTTTCCCGACTGAGTAATCGGTTTTTCATTTGATTTAACTGCTGGCTTTGACTCCTGTAGATAATTCACACTCATTGTTGATTGGTTTAACAGACTATACACAAATTGCAGGAAAAAGAAGATAATTTCTTATAGAAGATAAATAGTAATTTGACCTTTTCATTTCCATCATCATGCAGCTTAATTTCTGTAGCAAATGTGGGACATCCAGAGTCTGATGTTTCAAGTGGCAAACTTACAGATTCTAAACCCACTGCTTCTGCATATGCCTCTGAATCTGAAACCAAAAACAAAAATATTTCATACATGAACTAGGTCATTACTGGCAAAACATTTAGATATCTATTGTGTATTCATAAGAAAAGGGATTATTAGAAAATTATGATGTAAAATTTTGCTTTTAAAAATGAGAAATGGGCATATTCAGTATCCCATTAAAATTCTGTAAATCCTTTTTCTATTAATACAATGTTTAAATTCCTTTTTGCAAAATATATATATATATATATATATATAACATTCTTTGAGATTGATGATAGAATGCAGCACACTGTTTGAAAGCAATCTGAGAATTTTGTAAAACCTATCACAGAAGGAACGGAAAGAGTATTCTCGATCTCTTTATCTTCCATGACTTTATCATCCCCGGAATTGTTGTCAGGTTTAGGAGAAATTCCACGTTCTGGGCTAACACACTGCACATATAGTTTTCAATTGTCAGCAACTAAGAAAAAATTGATTTGAGAAAAAGAAGGAAATGACAAAACATAAATAATTAGGAAAACCCTATTTTACTAAATAACATTCTTGAAACAAGATAAGCCATTTGGGTACCTGATTCATATCAACAGAAAGACATTTCTCACTTTCTGTAGATGTTATTTCTTTACTACACAAACAGGAGGACTTTAGATTCTCTAGTTCAAGCTCTAATCCAGAACTTCTGGTCTTTTCCATTGAGAGGTTTCCTTGTAGATTGACTATTTCATTTTCAGCAGCCTGTTTAATTTAATATTAGCTCATAAGAAACTGAATACTTCTAAAACAAACAGAAACTTGACCAAGTTAAGACATGCAAAGTTATTACCTTAAGTTTATCCCTGTATTCCTTTAAGACATTCAATAATGCTTTAGCAACGCCTTCCATAATCTTATTTTCTCTTTCTTTTTTTGCCATCAGAATGTTGTTTTCACAGATGGGTTCAAGATTTATTTGCTCAACCTCTACAGGCACATCGGGTGAAGATTCATTTGAATTGCTTATTTCCTTCACTGGTTGCTGGATATCCTCTATTTCCAAAAACAAGGAAATATATTGAGTCAATTCTCCAACCCATACAATATAGAGGCGAGTAGAAGTTAATGCAAAATAAAGAAATCCCACCAATGTTATTAGTACAACTTGGAAAATCTTCCTCCATATGTTGGCATTCATCCATAGCAGCCTTACCTTCAACCTTCAGATAAATTCAAAGCTAACTAGTTAGATAAGGCTGGTATCCATCCATCACAAGGTAAATAGTAAGTAAATAGTAATAAGATTGAAGCCGTGAATTGAACATGTGTACACCAGCTTTGAGCTTTCAAGGATTTAGAGGGAGTTAAGTATGACTTATAGCAGATAAAAATAATCACAGAAAGCTGCATCAGCTCTGAAAAACAACTACTTTCTACAATATTATGTGTATGGCCGGTCCAACATCATGCGCAGTAAACAATTTTCAAATTCAACTTTCAATAGTACTCATGTACAAATGTTTCCAACTCAAATACTTTTATAAAAATTATACAATTGGGACAAATCATGTTTTCTCAGAAAATGGTCATATTTTACCTCAAAAAGAAAACAGAACACAAAAGTTGTTGTATTGAATCCCAGACAAAGAGAACAAACAAACAGGCTAATATCGACATGTGACAAACTTTTGTCCATGTAATAGGCAATATGTGACACAAATGGAAGCATAAGACAGCTTGACTTTGAATGGTTGTTTGGTTTATCCTTTAGGAAGGATAAATAGTATGGATGTAATAAAGCGCAAGTATATTTATTGTAAAGAAATTGTACATCAAATGCTTGACTTTATCAATGTTTACTACGGATTTTTTTCAACCAAAAACGTTTTTGTTTTTTGGAGGGGGAAATTGTATGATGAAAAGATGATTATTTGGGTTTATTTAGATTAAATTACTAAAATATGTTTTACTGTTATTATTTTAAATGTTAATAAAGAATAAAGTAAGGATATTTTTGTATTTAAGTTGATGATTTGATTGATGATGTTATTTGGATTAAATCCAAATAATCCATATCAAACAAGCTCTTGGTCTTGTCATTCTATATAGTTCTTTCTAGGCATAAAATAAAACTACTAAATTCATTTTCAATAATACATTTAAATATTTCTAAATAATTGGTTAGTAAATTTCCATAAGTTCAATCCTTATTATCTTTCATTATATAAACCCAAACCAAGATGCAGAACTTCATATAGAAGACTTCATACTAGAAAACATGTACATGCTACAATATGATAACATACCAAAATAGGTTTCGGGTCAGCAACAAGCTTCCTTCTTTTAGATTTCACTGATTTTGGCAATGTTTGCAATTGCCTTTTTGTAGGTAGTAAAATGTCAGCTTCCTCAACATTATGAAACCTGCACATATACAATGGCATTCCCAAAAAATTATTTTGCCTTCATCAGGAATCAACCAATGATAATGGTAAGGATCAAGGTGGATGTTTTACTTGATTTTCATAAATGGTGAAGCTTGTCTTAGTAAATGAGTCGAGTCAAGGTAATCATCATCTCCAGATTTTATCGTTAGTATCTGCAAGACACAGGTTAAGCCATTAAACAATCAGCTCGTAATTCTATGTGAATAGTAATAGAAATCTAAAGATACTATTTAAACCAAGGACATTGACCAGGAAAAATCAACAATTATGATCAAATACTTAACAGCAAAATGAAAATTGATGTCCTGATTTAGATTTCTTACCAAAGCCATCCGCTTTTTCCCTTCCAAGTAATCACGCAAATAACGAGTCAGCTGTTACATCAATGGACAAAGATGCAAGTGTTCTTAGAAAGGTCATATAAGCAAGATGAGTTTTGTGCGAAAAATCATAAAGATGAAATTAAGGTCCTGTGAATACTAGAATTAGTAAAAGGAAATCACCAATGAATTCTGGTAATGTTTCTGTAATGGTTTCTTGGGATTATTCTGATGTTCCAACAGTGACTGCAAAACATCAAAATAAAAATTGCATGAATGATAAGATGGACAATGACTAGAAGAGAACTTCGTGAAAATGATAAGAAAAAAAATTAAAAACTATAAAAGTTGCTTACCCGTAAGCAGAGACCAAACACCATAGAGGTATTGTTGATGAAATTACTCTCTAACAGTCTCTCTCCCTGTCAAATGGTAGTTGTCAATATAATAGTGGTGTGATAATTGACATGTGAATTATATTGCAAGATCCACACTTCTTGCTTTTGATTTCTATGGAAACAATTCATGTTGATATATACTTCATATTTCCAAAAAGAAGAGTCGGAAAACAGAATAAAACCTGATTTCCTGTTCTTTTCTCTCGTTCCGCACCAGCAAGGTCCACAAATGTCAACGTGGCAGAGTTTACTTGACCACCTGCCTTTTCTGTGACACACCGGATACTAATGATGCACTGTGAACGGCTGTGTGATAGAAGAAGTAACAATGTAAAGTAGAAACAAACTTAATAGTATAAACTTATAAGCAAGAAGTTTGCAAAATTACAAATAGAGAATTACATACAATCCCAACGATTCAAAACTAATCATTACACAAGTGTCTATAATGTTTTGTAATCATCATAAGAAAACCTGTATAATAGAGACAGATAAATAATATTGTATTATATAACCAGTATATTCCAGTTTTTACGAACCTAGATTGATGATTTGAATTTGTTGAAGCAGTAGCCCGTTTCAACAATCCACATTCTATTATTGCTTCAGCTTCTTTAGCATTGCAAATGACAGCCTAACCACGCAGTCCATGAAAAACAAAACAAACATATCAATAAAAAGCAGGACATAGTAAATTCATAACTTCATATTTCGAGTAAACCAGCTCACCTCTTTTAGACCTTTGACAACAGACTGTTGCATCCACAAATCACCTCCATCTTGGGATAAATCAAACATCTTCTCTCCCTTCCCTTTCTCCGAATAAATTTCAAACATTGATATATGAAATATCCTTCATTAAAACAAGAAACACCAATGTTATTATAGACATCATTTATAAAATAACATAATTTGAGGAGATAAATAATGGTGCAAGAATAGTATCTACCTATTTTTAGCCTCCTCGAATGAGAATATTTGTTGTAGAGCCTGAGGCACTATTCCAGGATTTCTAATGGATCCGAAAACTGTGTGTGTTTTCCCGGAGCCAGTAGCTCCAAGAGTGGCAAGCATCCCACTCTTACCATGGAGAAAATCATTGACCAAAGGGCTCATCATTCTTAAATACACGTCTTCCTAAAATGATATGGAAACAAAACCAACTATAAGCACAATAACTCTAGACAGAAGAAGTGCAAAAATAGTTGAAAATCAACAGAAGGAGAATGAAAGAAGAACCTGGGACGAATCGGCACCAAAGACCTGAGAGAAACCTTCAAACACCTCAGATTGTGCTCTTTTCCCAACTTTTAAAGAAGACGGAGGAGAAACTGTGACAGAAGTTGAATTAGTTACTGTAACGCAACTAACACAGTCTGTTTTCAAGTTCCTCGAGATTTTATTAGGCAAAACAGTTCGAGATTTGATTGATTTAGCTCCACGGTTTTGCACGGTAAGAGGACGGAGACGTAAGAAAATCTCGAGACGATCCAATGAAGGTTCCGGTTTATTGAGTAGTTTGGGAATATCTTCATCCTGATCATCCATCGCTAATATCTCTTGAGTTGGAAATGCTTTGACAGAAGAAGCAGTCGGTCTTGCTCTCCGGTGAGGGTTTCGACGAATCGTTACCGTTTGCGGACAGTCAATGGGCGTTCTGTCTCCGGCCTCTTCTCCCATCTCTGCTCCGATGATGTCGGCGACGGCGACTACACGGAATTATTATCAAATACCAATTTGTCATGGAATTATTATCTCGACAAAGATTCAAAATGAAAGTAATAAATAATTTTAAAAAATCAATTGTAGTATTGCCTTGAATTGAATGCAACAACCAACAACAATGGACTCTAAGCATGTATGAGATGACAAAGCTCCTCACAGAGTATACCAACAAAAAAAAGGAAAAACTGGCCATCACCCAAAGAGTAATTACTACTATCAACAAGAAACTTCTCATCATGAAATATGCACATAACACTAGTAAGATTTAAAGAAGTGAACATGCAGCTAATAATTCTTCCTAAAAATTAGATTCCTATGATTTTCCAGAAGCAAAAAAATGAATGTTATGTACAATTTGATGCCAAAGCATAGAGGGGAACATGAATAATACTTTTATGAAGCAACCACTTGTCAAAAGGATGCCCCATCCAAATCCACATTTCAAGTGGTAATCAAGATGTGAATATATAGATGAATTAGAATTGATATGTATGTCTAAAGAATGAATATTCCAAATTTGAAGATAAACAACCCTAGAATTCGAAAAATCTTGAGATAAAACCCTAGAAGAGTTGAGTTTTATGCATATCGATACAATGGAAGAGTGAATCGTCGAAGACTAAACGAATTAATGAAACCCAATACAAGAAAGGAGAAAGGGTAGATAAATCTTACATAAGAAACAAACAAGGATAGCGAATCGAGAAGGAAAACCCTGAAAACCCTTTAATAGCAATCCCTCCCCCTTTTAAGGCGGCGTATTCTTCTCTCCTGGTGTGTTTATCACTCCCAATCAGCCAAATCGCCTTCTTTTTCTTCGTTTTCTTCGGCTGAATCAAGTGAATTTGATATATCTCAATCAATCTCTAGAAAAGAAACTAGATTTCAAGTGAAAAACAAAGAGAGAGATTGATAGCTATAGAGAGAGAAGAGAGAGATGTTTACTTAATCTTTCTTCTTCAGAAGCAGGCAGCAGCAGCAGCAGCTTCGTCTTCTTCTTTCTGGGAAAACAAAATTCTTCCGAAATTTACTGCAGAGATTTGAAATGAGGATGAAATTATGAATGAAGCGTATAGTTGAAGCCAAATGAAAGAGTTTGAGCGGTAGGATGTCCAATTCAAAATAAATAAATAAATAAATAAATAAATAAATGAAAAAACATAATGCCCATCAAAATATTAAATAATTTGTTTATTTTTATTTATTTATTTTTATTCGAAATAAATAAATTAACAAATTAGTTATTAATCATTTATTACTAATTTGCTAAGTCTTTATGAATTTTGGTGGCAATAAAAATATTAAATAATAATAATAAGTATTTTAAACGTATGATATTGATAAAAAAAAAGTATATTATAGTCATTTATTGAATATTTTAATATAAAATAAATATATATTATGGAATGATTTTGGGATTATATTGATACGAAAAATATTATTTAAAGTTTGAAAAATTACATAATAAATGACTAAGTTAAGGAGATTACAATCATACTATAGCATTTAATGTACAACAATAATAACAATAGTCTCAATTCACGAATAAATCATGCATTTTATATTGTGTTAATCACTCTATTTTTTTAATTTATCAATCTCAAGATTTATCCATTTTTTTAGATAAAATTTTCGGTCGAACAAATATTTAGTCGAAAACCTAACTCAATTCAAATTAAATTAACACGATTATTTAGCGACAAAGGACATACAATAAAAAAGAAAACGTGATCAAAATGACCATCTATATCTACATGGAGGAGATTCAATTAATGAAGTACTAGTATCCGACTTGTTCTTGTTCAACTATTGAAAATGAAGTCATGTTTCATCGAATCGATAGTTCTTGCAAGATTATTGAGTATCTTAAAAAGCAACGAAAAATGGTTGATGCAACAATAAAGACTTGAATAATGAACACAATAAAAAAAAAAATGATATACACTTTTAGAGCATTGTAACTTAAAAGGAACTATGTGATGAGATCAAAGACTTTTATGAATGAAATAACTGCCCAACACAATATCAATTAAGGAACAATATCTATACCATATAGAAAGGCCCCGATGATTCTTTTGAGAATTAAGGATTCAATTTTGACGATGGATCCCCTACTAACAGCTTACAAAATATTTACAATATTTTTAAATGTTTAGAAGAAATGACAAATTAACATTAGAACCTGGAACAATATTAAACCATGTTTATTGATAATCCAAGTGGAATAAACTTTAAGAAGGCAAAGATTCAGACAATGACACACAAATTAATAAGGATGTAGTATGTGGACATTGTAAGATGAAATGACACAATAAAATTTAATGTTTCAAAATTTTATGGTTTTCGGGGAGTGGTGGAAGAATCCTAAGAAAAAAAATGCATCAATTTATTCAAATAATATTCAATTTCTATATGATGAAGATGCACTAATGAAGATAATCAAATGAGAGTATAAAATAATTCAAAGTTGTTTACAAAAATGATGGATCAGAGAGACAAAATCTCTTGAAATTCATCTAGAACAAGAAACTTTAAACTAAAAAACATCGACTTCGAATCATATATTGTTTTTAAACATATTAATTTTTCAGCATTTGAATCTATTCGATCTAAACTTTCTTTTTTAAGATGTCCATCTTGAGGGGATAATTGAGACATGATCTTTAAGAAATATCGTATTTAAAGTTGGATTCTTACTAATCATATTTGTTTGTATATTTAATTCATACTAATCAGGTTTTTATGTTCGTTTAATTGTCATACTTTAATCATAACTAGAGCTTGTCTAGCTTTAATTCTTGATTCTCACACTTTTAAGATTTTAATGAAAATGATTTTAACTGTTTTTCAAAGAAAAATATTTTATTTAAAAATGTTTTTCAAAGAAAAATATTAAAATTATTTTTCATCAAACCAACAAAGCTAGAACTAATAGATTTGCTAATAATTATATATGTAATGATAAAAAAACTACTTAAACAAATTTGAAAATAAAAACTTCCTTACATGACAAATGAGTTAGGAATATAAAACTATTTTGATTTGACTCATATTAATCTTTGAAAAAAAAACATTCTTTAACCTATGTTTGATGTATATGTTAATGATTAAACTAGATTTATATGAATATTTCTTTTCAATAAAATTAAGATTTGTGTTTCTTAATTAAATTTAACTTGATTTTAATATTAAAATAATTAAAAGTAATAATAGCACATTAAACAAATTCAAAATAATATTTTGAATTAGTGACTAGTCAACAAATGAAATTGATTTTAATCAATATATTTTTTTTTTACAAGGAATTTTTTTTGATGATGTAATTTTTAAGGGTTTTTTTCTTTCAATCTTGTCCTAACTTTTACTAAGTAATTATTGTTTGGTTGTTTTCATCACAAGAGCAGCTTGTTTAATATTTGGGTTTTAGGATTTTTTAAACTTAACTATTAATTACTTCATCTATCTAATTAATTTTTTTTTACTCTATTAAAAATACTCTTTATTAACCTTAACTTAAAAAAGGAGAGAGATGATATTTTGGTATTTTAAAGCCAAAAAAAACTTTTTAAACAATTATCAAACAAGGTTTGTTTTTTTTAGGAAAAAACAAAAACCCACTCCCTTGAACAAGCCTTAATTCTTTGAATTTCTAATAATAATATTTTTTATTTTAAATGAGTACTGCTTATAAATGGTGGATAATATGTTCAAGCTAAATTATGAAAATAAATCGCACTAATAAAAAAATAACTTTTACCGAAAGAATTTACCGAGAGTTTTATAAAACTCTCGGTAAAAGTTCCGAGAGAAAAAATCTTTCGTTATTAAAAATAAATTCCGAGAGATGTGTAAAACCTTCGGTGATATGAGTTTTTACCGAAACTTTTTCAAATAACCCTCAGGTTTGACCCTCCCAAAAAACAGAAAATAATTCTAAGTGTTGCTATGAAGATAATTTCGAAGGTTATTCAAAAAACCCTCGATTTTGACTCGGATAATTGCGGAGGTTTTCAATAAACCTTCGGTTTTGACTATTCCAAAAAATATTGAAAATAATTCTAAGTGTTGGGAATGGGGTAATTGCGAAAGTTTTTTCAAAAAAACATCGGTTTTAACTCTTCTCAAAAAAACTGAAAATAATTATGTATTGGAAAGAGGGTAATTGCGAAGGTTTTTCAATAAACTTTTGGTTTTGACTATTCCCAAAAAAATTAAAAATAATTCTAAGTGTTGGGTATTTGATAATTGCAAAGGTTTTTCAAAAAAAACCCTCGGTTTTGACTCTTTAAAAAAAAAATGAAAATAATTCTAAATGTTGGGAAGAGGGTAATTGCGAAATTTTTTTAAAAAAATTCTCGGTTTTGACTCTTCCCAAAAAACAAAAAATAATTCTAAATGTTAGGAATGGGGAAATTGCGAAGGTTTTTCAAAAAATACTCGGTTTTGACTCTTCCCAAAAAAACTGTAAATAATTCCAAGTGTTGGGAATGGGGTAATTGCGAAGGTTTTTCAATAAGCCTTCGGTTTTGACTCTTCCCAAAAACACTAAAAATAATTCTAAGTGTTGGGAAGGGGGTAATCGCAAAAGTTTTTCATAAAACCCTAGGTTTTGACTCTTCTCAAAAAACTGAAAATAATTATAAGTGTTGGGAAAGGGTAATTGCGAAGGTTTTTCTATAAACCTTCGGTTTTGACTTTTCCCCAAAAAATTGAAAATAATTCTAAGTGTTGGGAAAAGGGTAATTGCGAAGTTTTTTCAAAAAACCCTTAGTTTTGACTCTTCCCAAAAAAACTGAAAATAATTCTAAGCGTTCAGAAGGGGCAATTGCAAAGGTTTTTCAAAAAACCCTCGGTTTAACTTTTCCCAAAAAAACTGAAAATAATTCTAAGTGTTGGGAATGGGTAATTGCGAAAGTTTTCAAAAAACTCTTGGTTTGACTCTTCCCAAAAAATTGAAAATAATTCTAAGTGTTAAGAAGGGGTAATTACGAAAGTTTATTGGAAAACCTTCAGTTTTGACTCTTCCCAAAAAAAACTGAAAATAATTCTAAGTGTTGGGAAGGGTAATTACGAAGTTTTTTCAATAAACCTTCGATTTTGATTTTTCCAAAAAAAAAAAGCTGAAAATAATTCTAAGTGTTGGGAAGGGTAATTGCGAAAGTTTTTCAAAAAACCATCGGTTTTAACTCTTTCCAAAAAAACTGAAAATAATTCTAAGTGTTGGGAAATGGGTAATTGCGAAATTTTTCAAAAAACCCTCGATTTTGACCTATCAAAACCGAAAGATATTTCATATATCTCTCGGTATTTGACCTAAATGTAAATGGTGTTTCACTTTCTAATTGATTTTTTAAACTCTTAACTAAGATAATCAATTGTATGTTATTTTTGAAATATATGGATCGTGATTAATTATATAAATGTATATGATTATGTTTGATTATATAAAGAATTGTATATGTTTGTGTTTGATGATAATAAGGATGTGTGTAGATTTTGATTATAAGAAAGTGTTGGGATTGTGTAATGTTTTAAGGATATTAAATGTGTTAAATTAATGTTGTTTAAGTTAATTAGAAAGTGAAACACCAATTAAATTAACAAATAAAGAAGTGAAATACTGCAAAATTTCTAAGTATCTTTCGGTTTTGATTGGTAATGCCGAGAGTTATTTTGGTATTTTAAAGCGAAAACTTTTATTTTTAAAACAATTATCAAACAAGATTTTTTTAGAAAAAAATCACTCCCGTAAACAAGCCTTAATTCTTTGAATTTCTAATAATAATAAATTTTATTTTAAATAAGTACTACTCATAAAGCGTGGATAATATGGTCAAGCCAAACTATGACAAAAATAGTTACTAAAATCAATATTAATCTATCATTAATTTAGTCAAACTTAAATTTTATTTGTGAAAATAATAATTTCTCCCCGATCTTAACCACAAATACAAATTTAATAAAGTTAAATTTTCAAATAAGTTAACAAACTCAACTTATAATTAATGATGCATTTAAGGATTGAGAATAGCCTACTTATAATTTTCTTATGAATTAATAAGTAAGCAAACTCTACTTTATATATCTTATAATTTCAAATTTGAATAAAATACATATTTTAAATTAATTTTTAAAATATGAATTTATTTAAATATTATTAATTATTATATTTATTTATTTAAATAATATAAATAAACAAATACTAATACTAACGAAATTTAGACTGAAGAAGCTTTCAACACTATGATTTTAAAAATTGGTTTCTAATTATAATAATTACATTTTCTTTGGTTGATTTAATTTATAAAAGTGATATAACTTATAAATTTTATTATTTTATGTTTAATTATGTATATAATATAAGAAATTTAAAATATGTAGCTTAATTATATTAATTAGAATTTTTATAAGTGTTTATTTAAATACGATTAATTAATATTTAGAAATTAATAAAAATGAAAGAATGAAATGATAGAAATAAGAAGTGTATGGTTAATGAGTTTGGAATTTTTTTTTTAAAATCATTACTAAATATCTTGGAATGAATAAACGTTACCAAACCGGGTATTCTCAACTTTATTGTATTTTCCCTTTTTTATAATAAAAATAGTTAATCAAGTTATCACACTTCTCAAAGTCTCTTCTTCCATTTTCATTAAGATATTATTATATATAATAAAATGTTTGCTATCATAATATTATTAAAATAATAAAGATTGTAATAATATAATTACTTGTCTATACATTATTCAATTTATAAAATATAATTCTTAAATGATATAAGAAAATAATAATAAATAAGGTAATATAAGAGAGTTATGGGATTAAAACTTAAAAGTTAGAATTAACTAAATTTGTCATATAAGAGATTTAACGTCCAAAATAAAAAAAAAAAAATAGGAGTTTCATTTATATTAAGAACCCTTTAAATTTAGTTAAATAGTTGTATAAAAAAACAAAGATTAATTTTTATTTTAAATATTTTAAATTAAAATAGAGGACTACTAACTTTCTAAATTAAAAAATAATAATTATGAATTAAGTTTTGAAAGGAAATTAAATAAGAAGAATATTCTTAATATAAATAGAAATTAAAAATTGAGATATTTAAACTCTTAAATGGTAAAATATATAGATAGGTATAATTATACTATGGCTATATCTCAACTTAATAAAATCAAACCAAATTTTAATAAATTTTAAAAAATACGAATCGGTTCTAAATCAAATTTATTTATCTAATTATTTAATATACATCTTCTTTTACCAGCCATCCTCCTCTTCCTCCTCTCTCTCCTCTTTCTCCTCTTTCTTGGACAGCTTGTTGGGAGAACAGTCGTCATTGCATGTTGGCGGGGGAGGGGGAGTACGGCGTGAATCTGAGGAAAGGATGTGGGGTGAACTCTTGTATGGGATACTTGATATTTGATTTTATGGTTGGCCGGGTTCGACCACGAGTGTGTAGAAGAACCAGTATTAAACCAGACAGACAGAGAGAGAAAAGAGAAAGATAAAGAAGATAGAGATAGACTTAATTACCTCGCCGAATCTCCACCACCGACCTACAAACTTTGGATTCATGGATGGACGGACGGAGAAGATGAAGAAGACAGAGAGAGATTGGCTGAGTGTGTTTTGTGTGTGAGTCTCTGATCAGTCAAACGGAAGGGAAAGGGAAAGATAAAAAAAAAAAAAAAAGGAGGAAAACTGAAATCTTGTGCAAGAAGAAATAACAAATGTGTTCTCCCCTTCTTCATGTAAATTAATATTTTTAATCAAAATAACACAACGAGGCTAAAAGATTAATTTGGATTTAATAACTATGATAAAAACAAAATAATTCCTTACTTGACAAATGAGTTAGAAATATTAGGAAAAAAAACATTCTTAAACCTATGTTTCATATATATATATATATATATATATATATATATATATATGTTAATGATTATACTATATTTACATGAATATTTATTTTCAATTAAATCAAGATTTGTGTGATCTAGTTAAAAATTAAATTGACTTTAATATTAAAATAATTACAAGTGATAATAGCACATTAAACAAATTCAAAACAAGATTATTTTAATTAGACTCCAATCAAATAGATAAAATTGAATTTAATCAATATTTGGTATTTGTTATTTTTATTTTACAAAGAAACCTCTTTTGTTTTGTTTGGCCAATTGTATAAGAATCAAGAATTCCTCAAAAAAAAAAAAAATTATTGTTAGGCTAATTATTGCCTTACAATTTTTTAAGAATACATCTACCTAAATAATAAAAAAATAAAAAAATAAAAAAAATGTGATTTTGAACGTTCAATCAAAATTTTTGTAGATTAAACAAGGTCTATATGGACTCAATTAACAAAACTTAAAAAAATGACGTGTTAAAATATAATCAATTTAAATAATCGAGATTTAAAAAAGAAATCTGAATATCATCATTGTTTATATATTAGATATTTTAATCAAATGATTTTTTTTCTTACTTACCTATGTTTATAATATGGAGCATAAATCAATTGATTATAAATCAAAATCCTTCAAATTGCAAAATTATTTATTGGTCTAAAAATTTAACATAATGTTGGTGGTATTCATATCATCAAAATAAATATTATTATGAACTTATAAAATTCATTGATTCTAAATCAAAATCAAAATAAAGACTTTGAAATTATAATTTTTTATTGGTCTCAAAATTGCAAATAATAAAGATGATATTTATAAATGATGTTGGCACAATAGATTTCGTAAATCTGCTAAAATACTCATGGTTATGAGTATCAAACTACATAAAAAAAATTGCAGAATTTTTATTTGTGAACCCGTAATTAAGGATATCAAATTGCAAAAATTTTATTTATGAACCCGTAATTAAGGATATCAAACTGCACGAAAAATTGCAAAAAATCTATTTATGAAACTATGGCTAAAGATAATTGCATAAATCTATTTAAGAATCCATTGACAAACTGGAATGAAAAATTAACGAATAAATCATCTATAACTTATAAGGAATATGCACTCTATATTGTGAGAATCACTCTATTTCTCTTTAGTTGATCAATCTCAATATTTATTCATTTTTCTAGATAGAATTGTTGTCGAACAACCCGTTAGTCGAAACCCTAACTCAATTCGAATTAAATTAACTTGATTTTTTAGTAACCAGGGACATACGACAATAAAGAAAATGTGGTCAAAATGATTCTTTATATCTACATGGAGGAGATTCAATTATTGGAGTATTAGTATTTGGCCTCGTCTTGTTATACTATTGAAAATGAAGTCATGCTTATCGACAATTTTTACAAGATTTTGGAGGATCTTAAAAAACAACGGAAGATGATTAATGCAACAATAAATTCTTGAATAATGAACACAATCGGAAAAAAATAATATACTCTTAAAACATTGTAACTTAACAAGGACTATGTGATGAGATCAAAATTTTAAAATTGTTATGAATGAAATAACGGCCCAACACAATAGTTGCACAATATCAACTAAGGAAATATATTATATATATATATATAGAAAGTCCCATATGATTCTTGTGAGTGGATTCAATTTTGATGATGGATCCTACTAACCGTTTATAAAATATTAACAATATTTTTAAATGTTTAGAAGAAATGACAAATCAATATTACAACGTCGAACAACATTCAACCATGTTTATTGGAAATTCAAGTGGAATAAACTTCAAGAAGACAAAGATTGAGACGATGACACACAAATTAATAACAAGATAGTTTGTGGACGGTGTAAGATGAAATTACACAATAAAGATTAATGTTTTAGAATTTTATGGTATTTGGACAAAAAAAAAGAAATACATTAATTTATACAACTAATATTTTATTTATAGATGATGAAGTTGCACTAATGAAGAAGAGACAAAATCTCTTGAAATTTATCTAAAACGGGGAACTTCAAAGTAGAGAATGTCGACTTCGAATCATATATTGTTTTTAAAACCTATTGATTTTTCCAGCATTTGAATTTTTTCGATCAAAAATTTTGTTAAGATGTCCATCTTGAGGGGATATTGAGAAATGATCTGTTTAGGAAATATCTTATTTAAAGTTTTATCACATATTTGAACAATTTTATACTTTTGCTTGCTAATTAGAGTTGTTTCTAATTTCATGTCTATAATGGATTGAGTCATTAATTTCCAATCAATAAATCAAGAATACTAGAAACCATTCTTTCTTACATTTTTTTATTGATCATTGACTAAGGTACATTTAATATTTTGCATAAGATTAGAGAATATTTTTGAAGTTATAGTATACAAAGTATAGTACGAAAGAAATGTAAAAATCTTCTTTGGGTTAGACAAGCAAGTGTTTAAATTTGACGAAACATTCAAACTGATACAACATCTCTTCGCATGTGGAGAAGAATCTCTATTAACCAAGGGAACTTGAGAACACATCCATGTCCCATTATTAATTATGTTGAGGTAATAATTAAACATCAATATAGTTAGATTAGTTAGATTCAACATATATATTGTTTTTACTATTCCGATATAATTATTTAATTTTATTTGAAATTTTCGAATATATTGAGGTAAAATTTATGTTATCTAACAAAATAAAATAATGTTTATATCGTTTCTTACTTTAGAACATTTTAATAAAATGACTATAAATTATTTTATATAAAATAAATACATACAAAAACAATTTCTCGGATTCTCAACCGACTCAAACCCAACCCTAGAAGCAAAAGTGTTTACAAACAAATTAATAAGTGTTAGATAAATTCAGACCGGTTCAAATAAACCTAACTTAAATAAACTTCCCATGCAGGAACAAGGAACCGGACCGGATGAAAGAAACGACTAAAGAAAACCAATCGGTCAAGCTACTAAACCGATCAAGAATATTCGGAACGTGACCGCACAAAGAAAGGATCGGCCAAAGCTCAAAACCGGAATCATCAAACAGCCGATCATCCACAAGACAAGAATAACCGGAAGAAGTCCGGTTACATCACTACCAAAAGACATTCGGCCAAGTCAAATGACCGACCAGTACAAGAAGACATTTCGGGTATCTGTTGAGAACGATACCAAAGGAACAGACTGAACACTTCCATATTCATGCAAGTCTGAGGAAAGACTGTAGGCTGCAGAAGACAGTACTACCGGATCCTTCCACTTCGGGATAAGACAGAAAGGAAATCTTCCAAGTACAGACAACTGTCAAACAGACAGTGCCTACATCAAGTAAAAGACAAATCCGGCAGGTTTGTCTTACACACCGGAAGAACAGACCGCCAGGTCTGAGACAGAACACCAGGTCTGAGGTTGACCATCAGGTCTGAGGAAACGACCGCAGATCTGAACCTCTGAAACACTGAATCACTGCACCTCTGATCAGCCAATCAGATTCAAGGCAGTGAAATATGACCGTTGGCATATTTTACCTATAAAAGGGGTAGCTGAAGAAGAGTAAATGCAGTGACTTAAGTGGGACATTAAGAGACAACAGTGTGATATTGAGATATTAAGAGCATTTACTACAAGTGATAGAGCGTGCTGTTCTAAAAAGCCTAAGTGTTGAAAGTTAAAGTGTGTTTTACAATTTCGGTGTAAATTGTAAGAGTGTTATCGAGCAGGAAATAAGTCTCGATCGGCCTGTACTTGTACTCCTTAGTGAATATCCTTCTCGCGGTTTCGAGAGGAAGGGGTGACGTAGGAGTTTTATCTCCGAACATCCATAAAATCTGTTGTGCTATTTACTTTCTGTTGGCTTCATTGTCTAACCGATTAACTTAACTACACCGCTCCAAACCGACTCTATACTAATCATACCGAATCTCCAGATTACCGAAACCGACTTACCATCCTTCAAATCTCCATCATCCGAAACCGATTCTGCCTATCATACAAGTGTGCCGCTTCAACCTGAAAGCAAACCTCTTCCGCGCTTGAACCTAGTTCAAGGGTTTGTGACAGGTTGTGTAGTATTGAAACCCCGGTGTTAATCTCTAACCGGATTAACCACCACCCTACGAGTGAGAACCGCTAACCGGTCCAACCCCCGGTCCACCAGCGGCGACCTAGATCCTAACAATTGGTATCAGAGCAGTTAGTTTCAATACTCAAGCAAGCATGTATCAGGATAGGCCTCCAATGCTAGAAGGTGATGACTTTGCCAACTGGAAGGCACGCATGCACCTGCACTTAGTCACCTTGGATGATGAAATGGAATCCATTCTGACTGAAGGACCGATAATTATTGACAAAGATAGAAAGGAATGGACGGCTGAAGATAGGAGAAGGAACAATCTGGACAACCATGCTAGAAACCGGATCTCCAACAGCGTGGACAGAAACACATACTGTAAGATCAGAGACTGCCAAACCGCGAAGGAGACATGGAACACAGTTATCCAGATCTTTGAGGGAAATGAAAGAACAAAGGAGAACAAGATAATGGTAGCCACACAGAAGTTTGAGAGCATCAAGATGAAACCAGGAGAAACTATGAAGGAATACAGTGACCGGTTCACTGGTGTGTTAGATGAGTTAGCAACTCTGGGCAAGAAGTATGACAACAAAGAGGTCATTATGAAGGTTTTGAGATCTCTTCCAAGTGCTTGGGACATAAAAACGATGGTCATGAGGGAATCAAAGAGCCTACGTAAGATGAAACTATACGATGTATTCGAAGATCTTAAGGCTTATGAGTTCGAAATGAGATCTAGAACTGAAGAGGAAGTCTCGGCCTCAACGTCAACCAGAGCACTCATCACATCTACAGAACCGGCTGCACCTACTCCTGCACCTGCACCAATACCGGTTCCTACACCCGCACCGATCAGAACCGCCGAACAGTTCACTGAAGATGCCATGGCAATGCTTGCACAGAAATTTGGAAGGTTCATGAAAAGAAGCCAACCGACAAACAACTACTATGGTGACAAATCCAATGTAAGATGCTATAACTGTAACTGTTTGGGACATTTTAAGTGGGAATGCAGGAAACCAAGGAGGGATACCCAGAAACCGGACTATCAAAATGACAGAAACAATTATCAACAAGCTGGTGAAGGAAGTGAGGTACCGAAAGCACTGATAGCCGACGATGGAGGAAGTCTATGGGCTCGCAGTGATAGTGACGATGAACTCACATGTCTCATGGCAAATGAGGAACAAGTATTTGACTCTCCTTGTGAAGAATTTACTAAGGATGAATTATACAATGCATTGAATGACATGGTAGAAGAATATAAGAATCTACTAACCATGCTACCTAAGCATCTCAACATCGAGCCCGACTCCATAATACCTATTTCAATAGAACCAGAGGTACCCATCATAACTGAACCGGAGGTCATACAATCTGATGATACCTATACTCTAGAAACCGAGTTAGATCCTAAGACCGAACAAACTAGTGAACCGACTAGAGAACTAACCAAGGAAGAAAATGCCAGACTTCAATATAAGATGGCCGCCTATAAGAGATCTAGCGATATAGTAAAGAACATGAATAAACACTACAGGCATCCTCGTTGTAAGCGTGGCCTGAGATACACAGAGAATAGCTCTAAAGACCGAAAACCCATAGAGAAAGTAAGGCTTACAAAAGGAAACCTTCCCTTTATAAAATTTCTTAAGAGCACCTGTACCGCTGAAGAAGAGGAGACATTATAGGGAAGAAAAGCTAAAATACGACTATGTTGGTCCAACCGATTCATGGCTTGACCCTGAGAAAAGAAAAGCCGAAATCCTCAGATATAAGAAAAACTTCCCTGAACCGCGTAGGTCAAACCATAGATCACCGAACCAAAGACCATCACCATTTAGGACATTTGAAGGAAAACCGAAATACACGAGACCAAGTGTCAAAAGGACAGTTAAAACCCTAGCAAAGAAGACCGTTCGATTCATCAAGGTCTGGATACCTAAGGGACTAATCGCATGTGGACCCAAGTAAATGTGGGTACCAAATAGTTGTAAATATGTACATTTTGCAGGATCCAAAGAAACGGCTAGGAAACTCCGAATGGTTCTTGGACAGCGGTTGCTCCAGGCACATGACCGGAAACAGTAATTTGCTAACCGACATTAGATTAGTAACCGGTGCTCTAATCACCTTCGGTGACAACTCAAAAGGTAAAACTGTGGGCAAGGGTAAGATTGTCCATGGTAACCTAACTATTGATAATGTACTTTTAGTTGAAAACCTAAGTTTTAATCTACTTAGCATTAGTCAGATGTGTGATGCCGGATACACCGTGGAATTCCTTAAACATGCATGCTTAGTTAAGAATTCTCAAGGCATCGTACTACTAACCGGAAATAGGATAGGTAACATTTACAAGGTAGACTAGAAAACTAGAGTAGAATATCCTATATGCATGATAGCTAAGACTGATCAAACCTGGCTGTGGCATAAGAGACTCAACCATCTAAACATGAAAACCTTAAACTACATTCGTGGTAAAAAGCTAGTTGAAGGTATTCCTGATATAGTATTTAACCAGGATAAAGTCTGTTCAGCATGCCAAATGGGTAAACAAACTAGGTCATCCTTTAAAAGCAAAGGAAACATCCAATCTAGCCGATGTTTAGATCTCCTTCATATGGATCTATTTGGACCGATTCAGGTCATCAGCCTAGGAGGTATGCTCTACACCATGGTAGTTATTGATGATTATTCTAGATATACATGGGTAATATTTTTACCATCTAAACGTGAAACGGTATCAAACCTGATTACACTTCTTAAGCGTTTGCAAAATGAGAAATCAACTCGCATTAACAGCATTCGAAGCGATAGAGGTACTGAATTTACCAATAGCACATTAACTGCATACCTTGATGAATCCGGCATTAGACACGAGTTGTCTAGTGCTAGGACTCCTCAACAAAATGGCCTGGCCGAGAGAAGAAACCGGACTCTCAAGGAAGCCGCATGGTCTATGATAGCCGATTCCGGCATTGCTCAGAAATTTTGGGCTGAGGCTATCAACACTGCATGCTATACACAAAACCGGTCTTTGATAAACAGATTTCACAACAAAACACCATATGAGGTTTATTTTAACAGAGTTCCTAAACTTAAATACCTCAGGATTTTCGGCTGTAAATGTTATATTCATATAAATGGTAAAATCCCACTCACCGCTTTTGATGCAAAAACCGATACCGGCATCATGATAGGGTACTCGGCAGTAAGTAAAGCATATAGAGTATATAATAATAGAACGGCAACCATGGAGGAAACAATTCACGTTGTTTTCGATGAATCGGTTGAAAGCAATACTGCTTCATGCTTTGATCTACACAACAGACTGGAAAATAACGATATTCATTCTGATAGTGAAGATGAGACTCCGGTCTTCAGGCGGTTTGTCCATGACCAAATGGGTAATATTGATACCCAGCCGGATCAAGCTGTTTCACAACAGGAAGCTGACACTTCGGTCCAATCCGAGGAAGTCGGTCGGTCTGACAATCTCGTTCAGCCTACCGACTTGTCTAGCCTTGGTCAAGTTAACGGTAATTTGGTAGACACTCCTGAACCGAATCTCAGAAGAAACAGTAAACATCCTCCTGAGCAAATTATAGGTGACCCTTCAGAACCTGTTCGAACTAGGAGTCAACTTCTGGAAGGATATTTTAACTCAGCCTTTATATCCCAGATTGAACCGAAAAGAATAGATGAAGCATTGTCAGATCCGGATTGGATCTTGGGAATGCAAGAAGAGCTAAACCAGTTCGAGAGTAGTAAAGTCTGGTACTTAGTTCCCAGACCGAAAGATCAATCGGTCATAGGAACAAGATGGGTATTCAGAAACAAACTCAATGAGGACGGTTTGGTCACGAGGAACAAAGCCAGATTAGTGGCTCAAGGTTACAAACAGGAAGAAGGCATTGATTTTGAAGAATCATTTGCCCCTGTAGCCAGAATTGAAGCCATTAGGATTTTTCTTGCATTTGCTGCCTTCAAAAACTTTAAGGTTTTTCAAATGGATGTTAAAAGTGCATTTCTGAACGGTGACCTACGTGAAGAAGTGTATGTTGAACAACCACCCGGTTTCAAAAGCGCTGCATTTCCAAACCATGTATACCGGCTAAATAAAGCTCTATACGGTCTAAAGCAAGCACCTAGAGCCTGGTATGATACACTAACCGCATTTCTATTAAAACATGATTTCACCATCGGTTCGGTGGATAAGAGATTGTTCAAATTTGAAAAGAAGGAACATATCCTACTTGTTCAAATCTATGTAGATGACATTATTTTCGGTTCCACCGATCCTAAGCTATGTGACAAGTTTTCAAAAATGATGACTGACAAGTTTGAGATGAGTATGATGGGAGAATTAAGTTTCTTCCTAGGTCTTCAGGTCAAACAACTCAAAGAAGGAACATTCATCAGTCAACCTAAATATACCAAGGAGCTGCTAAAGAAATTCGGTATGGACACCTGCTCCTCGGCGGCTACTCCAATGAGCTCATCCATTAAACTGGACAGAGATGATGAGGGCCAATCGGTAGACCAGATTGTATACCGGGGCATGATCGGTTCCCTACTGTACCTGACAGCGAGTAGATCGGACATCATGTTTACAGTTGGTGTGTGTGGAAGATTTCAAGCAAATCCAAAGCAATCCCATTACACAGCCGCAAAGAGGATACTGAAGTATCTAAAGGGCACACCTGATGTCGGTCTGTGGTACCCAAAGGACTCGTCCTTCAATCTAACAAGTTATTCAGATGCAGACTATGCAGGGTGTAAGATTGACAGAAAAAGCACCAGCGGAACATGTCAGTTCCTTGGTGACCGGCTCGTTTCATGGCATAGCAAGAAGCAGACATTTGTGGCCACATCCACTGCAGAGGCTGAATACTTGGCGGCCGGAAGTTGCTGTTCTCAACTCCTCTGGATCCAACAGCAGCTGAAGGACTTCGGTATCATAGCCGAAGAGTCCCCGATCTTCTGTGATAACACGAGTGCCATAGCGGTCACCTACAATCCGGTTCTCCACTCCAGAACCAAGCACATCGACATAAGGCATCACTTCATCCGGGAGCATGTCACGCTGAAGCATATCCGGCTGGAATACGTACCGACCGATCAACAAGTAGCCGATATCTTCACAAAGCCGCTACAAGAAGCTAAGTTTTCTCAATTCAGGCTTACTCTCGGCTTAACCGACATTAGCCAAATCCTTCCAAAGGATGCTTAAAGGGAAACCGGTTCAGACAGACAAAACCGATAATTCTTCCTAAACTGTTGAACTTCGAATCTTCAGGGTGTCTGTGGAAGAACCGCCCAGTTTATCAGACAGAGTAAACTGACCGGCTACTTGGTGCATGCATCAAATAACCGCATCGGGATGAACAACTGATGACTGACCGGTTTGGAAGCAGGTCATTCTAGATTATTTGAATTTCACACAGAAGTGGAACAACTATCAATGCTTGTAGATATCTGTTCTGAAACATTGCCTTTTCAGAGTAACATGGTCGCGCCTAAAAAGACGTGAAGATCTTTTGATATCTTTCACAGTCCAGGCCTATGACCGACACCTAGACTGCAAACATGCCTATTTCATGCAATATCTCTTATCCTGCAGTTAATACATGTCATCCCATTTAATGCCTGGACAATAGGATAGTCCCTAAACTAGTATTTAAGTGAAGCAAACATTCACCACAACACTCACAAGTCACAAGAACATCCTCTCACTAAGGCACAAAATGTCTCAGTTTCCCAACATCCTCCGCGCGACTTAAAAATGCTGAGGCCATATTCCCAGGGTTTGCTGAGAAAGTAGCCACCCGAGCTGCGGAGGATGCCGCACGGTTGGAAAGGGAAGCACGGAGGCTGGACGGCTTCGCCAGGGAACACAAGAAGAAGAAGGCGGCCGCCTCCGCTTCAGCACCGAAAAAGAGACAGAGGGAGGCCCCTAAGAAAGTTCAGATAGCCGAGCTGCTCAAAGAGGTCTCTGAACCGGTCATTACGGGTACATCGCAGCAAGCCGACCAAGTCGAGGATGAAGTCGAAGAACAACTGCGGTCCCGATCTAAAAGGTGACGATCTTCCGAACAAACCGGGCAACAGCAACCGAAGAAAAAGAAGAGCGTCTATGATTTCACGGACTCTGAATAGGGACTATCCTTCTTTTCTTATTGGCCTTAGATAAATTTTTCTTATTTTGTCTTTTCCGGTCATCTATATATAAATATATAAAGTTATTTTTGAATCCGGCCTTATTTTGCATTTCTACTTAGTTTTGATAATTTTAAATAAAATAATCAAAAAGGGAGAAATTGTTAGATAAAAGATAAAGACTCTTCCAAAACTTTTCTCAAAATTTTCTCTCAAAATTTTTCGAAAAATTCTCTAAGTCTTTTTTCAAAAACCGGACAAACAAAACAACCGGCCTACGGTTGCAAACTTACATGATTTTGATAATTTTAAATAAAATAATCAAAAAGGGAGAAATTGTTAGATAAATTCAGACTGGTTCAAATAAACCTAACTTAAATAAACTTCCCATGCAGGAACAAGGAACCGGACCGGATGAAAGAAACGACTAAAGAAAACCAATCGGTCAAGCTACTAAACCGATCAAGAATATTCGGAACGTGACCGCACAAAGAAAGGATCGGCCAAAGCTCAAAACCGGAATCATCAAACAGCCGATCATCCACAAGACAAGAATAACCGGAAGAAGTCCGGTTACATCACTACCAAAAGACATTCGGCCAAGTCAAATGACCGACCAGTACAAGAAGACATTTCGGGTATCTGTTGAGAACGATACCAAAGGAACAGACTGAACACTTCCATATTCATGCAAGTCTGAGGAAAGACTGTAGGCTGCAGAAGACAGTACTACCGGATCCTTCCACTTCGGGATAAGACAGAAAGGAAATCTTCCAAGTACAGACAACTGTCAAACAGACAGTGCCTACATCAAGTAAAAGACAAATCCGGCAGGTTTGTCTTACACACCGGAAGAACAGACCGCCAGGTCTGAGACAGAACACCAGGTCTGAGGTTGACCATCAGGTCTAAGGAAACGACCGCAGGTCTGAACCTCTGAAACACTGAATCACTGCACCTCTGATCAGCCAATCAGATTCAAGGCAGTGAAATATGACCGTTGGCATATTTCACCTATAAAAGGGGTAGCTGAAGAAGAGTAAATGCAGTGACTTAAGTGGGACATTAAGAGACAACAGTGTGATATTGAGATATTAAGAGCATTTACTACAAGTGATAGAGCGTGCTGTTCTAAAAAGCCTAAGTGTTGAAAGTTAAAGTGTGTTTTACAATTTCGGTGTAAATTGTAAGAGTGTTATCGAGCAGGAAATAAGTCTCGATCGGCCTGTACTTGTATTCCTTAGTGAATATCCTTCTCGCGGTTTCGAGAGGAAGGGGTGACGTAGGAGTTTTATCTCCGAACATCCATAAAATCTGTTGTGCTATTTACTTTCTGCCGGCTTCATTGTCTAACCGATTAACTTAACTACACCGCTCCAAACCGACTCTATACTAATCATTCCGAATCTCCAGATTACCGAAACCGACTTACCATCCTTCAAATCTCCATCATCCGAACCGATTCTGCCTATCATACAAGTGTGCCGCTTCAACCTGAAAGCAAACCTCTTCCGCGGGTTTGTGACAGGTTGTGTAGTATTGAAACCCCGGTGTTAATCTCTAACCGGATTAACCACCACCCTACGAGTGAGAACCGCTAACCGGTCCAACCCCCGGTCCACCAGCGGCGACCTAGATCCTAACAATAAGTTTTGTCAAATAATTGTATTTAACCGATGTATATCATTCACAATAATATTATTACGACGCTTTCTAATAATCGTTCTAGAGGTATATAACGAACTTATTAGTCTTTTTCAAAAACTTTGAACCTTATGAATTTTAATGTTTGATTTTATATGAAATAAGAGTTTCATTCTACTTAAATTACTTTCATTTTTCATGAGCATGAATTATTTAAAAAATAATTAACTTAGATTTATAATGATATTCTAATATACTTACTTTTACATTCAAATTTAAAGCTTAAATAAATCAATTTTTTTATATATATAAAGAGAACTTTAAAAAATAATCTAACACATCAAATCAAACCAGGCAACCTATAATTTGAAACTTACAAATCAAAATTAATTTTCCTTCATTATTGAGATGATGATAAGATTTTGACCAAACAGAAAAATGATTATATATTTTTTGGAATATAATATTTCCCCCCTTGTGTCCGTCCCTACACGACAATTAAAACTTCTAAATTACTACTTACCCTATTTGATAGTATAAAAAACAACTACAATTAAACTTAGCGCTATTTTATGATCTTTTTTTTTATAATAAAAATAATTTTGATTAAATTTAATTAAAATACATCTAAAAAATAATTAATAAATAAAAATAATAAATATTATTTATAAAATTAAAATAATTAATTAATAATTTAAATATCAAATTATATAAAAATAATTTACAAAATTAAAATTTTCAAAAAATAAATAAATTCAAATAATAATGTTAGTTTGTTGAGTATAATTCTAAAGACAAAATAATTTGAGTTTTTAAAATATAAAGGTTGAAGTAGAACAAATTGAACGAATTAATGAAATGGTGTCGTAAATTTTTTTATAAAAGATTCTGGACGACAATTAAAATTATTCTTAGTCGAAGAATGCCAAAAACTATTATTTATATATATATATATATATATATATATATATATATATATATATATATATATATATATATATATATAAAGATTATAGTCGTTACACTATTAGGGGTAATAAATGAACATATTAATCGAATCGATTCATTAATACCCCTACTAAAATAAAATAATATAAAATATTTAAAAAGTGACGAGAATATTAATTTTATAATGTTGAAGTTTGTATCTTAAATAATGCATTTCTTATTAATGAAATTGTTAGGATCTAGGTCGCCGCTGGTGGACCGGGGGTTGGACCGGTTAGCGGTTCTCACTCGTAGGGTGGTGGTTAATCCGATTAGAGATTAACACCGGGGTTTCAATACTACACAACCTGTCACAAACCCTTGAACTAGGTTCAAGCGCGGAAGATGTTTGCTTTCAAGTTGAAGCGGTACACGTGTATGATAGGCGGAGTCGGTTTCGGATGATGGAGATTTGAAGAATGGTGGGTCGGTTTCGGTTATCTGTATATTCGGTATGGTCAGTATGGAGTCGGTTTGGAGCGGTATGGTTAAGTTAGTCGGTTATGTAATGAAGCCAACAGAAAGTAAATAACACAGAAGATTTTATGGATGTTCGGAGATAAAACTCCTACGTCACCCCTTCCTCTCGAAACCGCGAGAAGGATATTCACTAAGGAATACAAGTACAATTCGATCGAGACTTATTTCCTGCTCGATAATACTCTTACAATTCACACCGAAATTGTAACACACACTTTAACTTTCAACACTTAGGCTTTCTAGAATAGTACACCGTTATCACTTGTAGTAAATGCTGTTATCTCAATATATGTCTCTTGATGTCCAATGTTTGTCCCACAGTATCCCACATTTACTCTTCTTCAACTGCCTCCTTTTATAGGTGAAATATGCCAACGGTCATATTTCACTGCCTTGAATCTGATTGGCTGGTCAGCGGTGCAGTGATTCAGTGTCTCAGACCTGCGGTCGTCTCAGACCTGCCGGTCTGTTCTTCCGGTTTGTAAGACAGACCTGCTGGGTTTGTCTTTTACTCAATGTAGGCACTGTCTCTTTGGACAGTTGTCTGTACTTTGAAGATTTTCTTTCTGGCTTATCCCGAAGTAGAAGGATCCGGTAGTGCTGTTTTCTGCAGCCTACAGTCTTTCCTCAGACTTACATGGATATGGAAGTATTCAGTCTGTTCCTTTGGTATCATTCTCAATAGATACCCGAAATGTCTTCTTGTACTGGTCGGCCACTTGACTTGGCCGAATGTCTTTTGATAGTGAAGTGACCGGACTTCTTCCAGTTATTCTTGTCTTGTGGATGATCGGCTGTTTGATGGTTCCGGTTTTGAGCTTTGGCCGATCTTTCCTTTGTGTGGTCATGTTCAGAATGCTCTTGATCGGTTTGGTAGCTTGACCGGTTCGGTTTCTTCAGTTGGTTTTCTTTTGTTCATCCGGTCCAGTTCCTTGTTCCTGCATGGGAAGTTTGTTTAAGTTAGGTTTATTTGAACCGGTCTGAATTTATCTAACAATTTCTCCCTTTTTGATTATTTTATTTAAAATTATCAAAATCATGTAAGTTTGCAACCGTAGACCGGTTGTTTTGTTTGGCCGGTTTTTGAAAAAGACTTAGAGAATTTTTCGAAAAATTTTGAGGGAGGAGTTTTGGAAGAGTCTTTATCTTTTATCTAACAATTTCTCCCTTTTTGATTATTTTATTTAAAATTATCAAAACTAAGTAGGAATACAAAATAAGGCCGGATTCAAAAATAACTTTATATATATATATATATTTATAGATGACCGGAAATGACAAAGCATAAATACTAAGGCAAATAAGAAAAGGAAGTATAGTCCCTATTCAGAGTCTGTGAATTCATAGGCACTCTTCTTTTTCTTCGGTATCGGTTGCCTGGTCTCCTGGGAGGGTCTTTGCCTTTTGGACCGGGACCGCAGCTGTTCTTCGACTTCGTCTTCGACTCGGTCGGCTTGCTGCGAAGTACCCGTAGTGGCCGGTTCAGAGATTTCATTGAACATTTCGGCAATCTGAACTCTCTTAGGAGCCGGCCTCTGTCTCTTCTTCGGTGCGGAAACGGAGGCGGTCGATTTCTTCTTCTTCTTGTTTGCTTCGGAGAATTCTTCCAGCCCCCGTTTTTGCCTCTCCAACCGTGCGACATCCTCCGCAGCTTGACTGGCCACTTTCTCAGCATACCCTGGATATAAGGCCTCTGCTCTTCGTATCCTTTCAGCCTCCACTTCTGCTTCGGTTAGTTGAGACGATCGCGGCGCCTCTTTATCTCTACCAGCTTCGGCGTCCAGCGCATCCTGGACCCTTTTAGCAACCTGAGCATCAGCCTCTATAGCCGCGGCGTCCGCATTCTCCTTAGCTTTCAGAATTTCGGCCATTTGTGCAGTAAGGGCCTTTACTTCGGCCACGAGACTCTCGTTCGACTTTTCGAGTTCTGAGACCCGGTTCATTGTCGTGTCGGCTTGTTCGAAATCCTTCTTTAAGTCCGAGGTCATACCTTCCAGAGTTGCGGTACGCTGAGCCCATTTTTCGCGCTCACCGGCCTCTTCCCATAGTCCGGTGCCGAGTTCTGCTAGGCGTGCTTGATGTTGATCCAGAAGCTGCTTTGTCACGTCGGTGAACTTCAGTGCCGAATCAAATATGTTCTCGCATCTATCCTTGAACGGTTGAAACTTGGACACTTCGTGTTCTTGAACGCGGTCATCGATCCGCTCTGATATGGATGCGTCAAGCTGCTGAAGTCGGTTCTCAACCCGCTCCGAAACTGATGCTTCAAACTTTTGAAGTCGGTCATCAATCCATTCTTTAGAAGGGACTGAGGCGGTGACTTCCGGTTGTGGAGGAGGAGTTGATTGCTCGGTGGGATCTGGATCGGCTCTCTCACTTGAGTCTATCAGTGCAGCACTCTCATTTGGAAGTTCTAATGTTGCCGCATCCTCTAAGTTCGTTACCGCAATTTCCAAGATCTGTACTTCAACATCTTCTAGCATCGGTCCCCCAACCTCCTTTGGTGCTTCAACATCTTCTGGTATCGGTGCCTCAACACCCTCTGATATCGGTGCCTCAACTTCCTCCCTTGGAGGTGTTGGACAGTCAAGTGTAAATTCTTCGATTACCGGAGCGGTATATATCGGAACTTGTTTTTGATCGCATATTGCTTCCAGCCGCTCTATCTCTTGACGTATTTCCAGTTTGCCTTTTTCAAGCTTTGTTAGTACTCGCGGCGCTATGGTGCACACCGATCCACCTTCGGCATACTCCTCCTTAATTTTCCGGATGCGCCTTCTTAGTTTCCGAAGATGGCTTCTCGGTATCAGTAGACAAGTTCGGCATTGTACTTCCTGAATTGTATTGGAGTTTGTGAGGCGTAAGATCATGTCCTCTACTTCCTCCAATCTGGCGATGCAATCCTGTTGCGGGAAGTTCGGTAGGATATCTTTATGCTTTGTACTGAACCGGTACTCATGCCACTCCAAATATAAGTCTATGACATCCTCGTCTCGCTTGTTAATGCCCTGAAAGATATTCTGGGCTAATCTTTCGGCCTCGGCTTCGTCGGCCTCTTCCTTGTCGTAGCCTTCATCATTGGCTCCTGTATCACCCCCTTCTTCACCCTCGGTGGTCTCAGGATTAGCGCTTTGTTCGGCATCGTTCGGACTCCGAGCCGAATGATCGTCGTCATGGACCGTTCTATCTTCGGTCCTCTCCGGGTCGGTTTCCTCAGGAGCCCACTCCTCATCCTCTGTCTGTTGTGGTGGGTCTACGAAAGTTATCTTTTCTTTCTTCTTTCCTCCGGTCTTTGCTTTTGCCGGGGCATCTTTCTTTACGGCTTTCTTCTTTCGGCCACCTGTGGAACTGGAGGCCGTCTGCGTTCTTGGAAGGAATTGCCTCGATCTAATGAGGCAACGTTTTAATAGCTCAACACCGGGACCGACGTTGAGGTTCAAGTGGAGGAAGATCTTACCGAGTTGCACGGCATAGCCCCACGACCGGGCTGAATCCGGTCTCACCATGTCCATTAGGTTACCGAACACTGATCTTGTCCAGTTGACCTCTTTTCCTTCCAACAGACCGATTATCATTTTGATTTTGTCTCTGGTGAGGTTGCTGAAGTTTCCTCCCTTGCCAGTATCGCCCTGGCGAAAACGTCACACGCCGGGATATATTCCGGTTTCAGCATTTGTTTACTTCCGGATGTGGTGATCGGCTCATTGGTTGCCGATAAGGCGTGGCAAGCCGTCTCAAAGGTATCATCGTCTATCTCTGCCGTTGCATCCTGGCCAGAAGTTGGGAGACGCAAGCTCTCGGCCACCAATGCTTCGGTGATCTCAATTTGGGAACCGCACACCGTTGCGATGATCCTGTCGTAGGAGATGATTGCGGTGTTGAAGAATTCTTCGACCGCATCTTTATAGACTACGTGAGGGCCGTCTAGAAAGTATCCCAGACCGGTCTTAATCAGCAGGTCAATCACTTCCTTCGCCTCAGTCGTCCCATTCCGCCGGATCTCCTCGAAATCCACTTGAGAGTATAGTTTGAACAATGCCGAATCACGACCCATGTTGAAGAGTTTGAGAATGAGAGAAATCGGCTTCAGAGAGTTTAGGATGCTTAGAGAGAGAAAGTGAATTTGCGTGAGAATGAAAAATATGACCGAAGGCCCCCTTTTATAGGCACGGTTTGGAAGCCCAACCGTCCCATCATTAATGGGCGGGAGTTTTCCCTCCAAAATGAAAAGACGCTATGCTATGGGCGGTTTGGTGTGAAAAGGTGGGCGGCGATTTTGAGCGGGAGATTTCCCTCCAAAACCCTTAGCCTATGTCATGGATGACGCATTCTTTGCTTTGTGACCGAATGATTGAGCGGTTTCTAAGTCTAACCAGACATTTTGATCGATCAGAGTGTTAACAGTTTTATAAGACCGGATAAGAGCGCGGTTATAGGTTGAAAATGTGGACCGGTTACTTAGATAAGTGTTAAAAACAAATAGAATAAGAAGACACGGTCATTTAAACTGAAATGATAATGAAATTCAAGAAATATCAGATGAATAAAACCGATTATAAGATTCGGTACAGGAATAGGCATACAGAGGCAATGAAAAATATAGCCTATTCAACAGACATTCTCCAGAGTCGTTCTCTTGCCGAACCACTGTTGAGGATGTTTGAAGAGGAAGCCGGTGTGCCCGGTCCAAACTCTGGTCGATACTTAAGGATCAGCTTGCTGATGTGAGGTGCATAACCGAGACCCTTCGTGGTCAGCACCATGTTCTTTAAGTTTTCCCAAATGACCGATGACCAGTTGATGGCCGATTTGCGAAGAATGTTGGCCATGATGTTGTAGGTATTCCTGGAATACCGTTGATTGGGTGATTGACACAGAATTAACCTGGTCACGATTTCGAGCAATAGCTGACCGTGACTAGCAAGTTGGGTTTTTGGCCCAAACTGTTCCACCGGAAGAGGGGTGGCCGACAAGTAGAGCGCGGTTTCAAATCCCGCAAGGTCCTGAATAGCCGGGAAGTCAGAGAAACCTTCAGCGGGTAGGCCGAATAGTGAGGAAAATTCATCCTCGTCGATCCAGAATGTGTGATCTCTGACAGTCGAGACGATGTATTTTCCCCTGATGCAGGCGCTTCGAAAGAAGGCCTTGACATCATCTAGAAGGATTGGACCGGCCTCTTCAAGAAACGGTTGAAGACCGGTTTCAACGAGAGAGTCATACATGATTCTCTGCTTAGTGGTGCAATCTCTTATGTCCGTGCAAGATTCGAAATCAATGCATAGGAAGTTTCCCAGAGTTCTGCTCGGCATGATTTCGGTATTGAAAGAGAGAAAGGATTCAAGAAGAGTGATTTTGTACTTTCGGATGTGATAAAATGAGTAGAGAACGGCTCCTTATATAAGATCGGTTTTGGAGGAAAAAATCTGAGCATTGATGGTCAGTTTTGTTTTATTAAGGAAGAGAATCTTTCCCTTTTCAAGATACATGGGGAAGCGGCAGATTGCGAGGCTCGAGGTAAGTGTTAGTTGGGAAGTGACCAGATTAGTTGGAAATTAAATGTGCGGGTGGTTGGGAGTTATCTCATTAATGGGGATTATCTCATTAATGGGGATTATCTCATTAAATGCATTTAACACATAACCGATATTGATTAGATAGAAACCGAAAATGGTAGAGATAATGCCGAAAATGACATACAGAAATGATGAAGTTAAGAAAAACACAAATAAAACCGAAGTAGACATGGATGAAGCCGATATGATCAAACTTGAATTGGTTAAGGATACATCCGGTACATGCTGCAAAACGACCGGATGCAAGAGGGAGTGACTTAGCGAGCGCGGGAATTATCATCACGAGGAGGGTTGAAGTTTCTCCTCCTCAAGTCTCTTTCAAACCGATTATAGAAAGAGTCGGTCATCTCTCTGGTTAACACCTGGGCTTGGTTCAAGCCCTCGCCAGGACAGGTTGGAACACCAAGCTCTACCAGAAGAGTGCTTATTTGGGGAATAAGACCGACCGACCGGATGTTAATCATCCAGATGAGAGTGTCGAATAGCACCCGGGACCAGTTGACCGGCGTGCTGGTGATGATGGCCGCCATCATGTTGAAATTTGCCGTGCAATAGGTGTTGGTGACATCTCTTCCAAAGATGCCCCTTCCTATTACATCGTTGAGGAGCTGATACTCAGCCCTCAAGAGAGACTTAGAGCCATGATCATCAACAGGCTCATCTGACCGGGCAAAGGAGAGGGAGACCTCGGCCTTGATGTCGGCCGGAGGGTTGAGGTCTGTGATCCCTTGCTTAGGCAGACCGAAGCACCGAGCAAAGTCCTGCTCGGTGAAATCGAAGATTATACCCCCAACTTTTGATTGGATGTGGGTATCAAAGTGGGGTGTGCCCCGGAATACCCTGGCATTATAGTAAAATTCCAAAACGGACTCAGGGTAGATGGTTTGCTTGTCATCCAGAAAATACTGGAGGCCAGCATCTTCCAGTTTCTTGATCATCCGATACACCTCATAGTGTTCGGTACCACAACAGGATTCAAAATCGACTTGGAGGATGTTTGGAAATTGAGACATGGTTAGGTTGCCTTAGAGAGAGGATATTCTTGTGACTTGTGAGTGTTGATGTGAGCGTTTGCTTCACTTAAATACTAGTTTAGGGGCTAACCTATTGTCCAGGCATTAAATGGGATGACATGTATTAACTGCAGGATATAGGATTTTGCATGAAATAGGCAAGTTTGCAGTCTAGGTGTCGGTCATAGGCCTGAACCGTGAAAGATATCAAAAGATCTTCACGTCTTTTTAGGCGCGACCATGTTACTTTGAAAGGGTAATGATGCAGAGCAGATATCTTTAACCTCTGATAACTATTCCTCTTCTGTTTGAAATTCAAATAATCTAGGGTAACCTGCTTCCGAACCGGTCAGGTATCAGTTGTTTATCCCGATGCGGTTATTTGGTGCATGCACCAAGTAGCCGGTCGGTTTACTCTATCTGATAGACTGGGCGGTTCTTCCACAGATACCCCGAAAATTCAAAGTTCAACATCTTAGGAGGAGTTATCGGTTTGTCTGCTTGAACCGGTTTCCCTTTAAGCATCCTTTGGAAGGATTTGACTAATGTCGGTTAAGCCGAGAGTCAGCCTGAATTGAGAAAACTTAGCTTCCTGCAGCGGCTTCGTGAAGATATCGGCTACTTGTTGATCGGTCGGTACGTATTCCAGCCGGATATGCTTCAGCGTGACATGCTCTCGAATGAAATGATGCCTTATGTCGATGTGTTTGGTTCTGGAGTGGAGAACCGGGTTGTAGGTGATTGCAATGGCACTTGTGTTGTCACAGAAGATCGGTGACTCTTCGGCTATGATACCGAAGTCCTTCAGCTGCTGTTGGATCCAGAGGAGTTGGGAACAGCAACTTCCGGCCGCCAAGTATTCAGCCTCCGCAGTTGATGTAGCCACCGATGTCTGTTTCTTGCTATGCCATGACACCAGTCGGTCACCTAGGAACTGACATGTTCCACTGGTGCTTTTCCTGTCAATCTTGCACCCTGCATAATCTGCGTCTGAGTAGCTCGTTAGATTAAAGGATGAGTCTTTTGGGTACCACAGACCGACATCAGGAGTGCCTTTTAGATACTTCAGTATCCTCTTTGCGGCTGTGTAATGGGATTGCTTTGGATTTGCCTGGAATCTCCCACACACACCAACTGCAAACAGGATGTCCGGTCTACTTGCTGTCAGGTACAGTAGGGAGCCGATCATGCCCCGGTATGCAATCTGATCTACTGATTGGCCTTCATCATCTCTGTCCAGTTTAATGGATGAACTCATTGGAGTGGCCGCCGAGGAGCATGTGTCCATACCGAATTTCTTCAGAAGCTCCTTGGTATATTTAGGTTGACTGATGAATGTTCCTTCCTTGAGTTGTTTAACCTGAAGACCTAGGAAGAAACTTAATTCTCCCATCATACTCATTTCAAATTTGTCAGTCATCATTTTTGAAAACTTATCACAAAGCTTTGGATCGGTGGAACCGAAAATAATATCATCTACATAAATTTGAACAAGTAGGATATGTTCCTTCTTCTCAAACTTAAACAATGTCTTGTCCACTGAACCGATGGTGAAATCATGTTCCAACAGAAATGCGGTTAGCGTATCATACCAGGCCCTAGGTGCTTGCTTTAGACCGTATAAAGCTTTGTTGAGCCGGTATACATGGTTTGGAAATGCAGCATTTTTGAAACCGGGTGGCTGTTCAACGTACACTTCTTCACGTAGATCACCGTTCAGAAATGCACTTTTAACATCCATTTGAAAGACTTTGAAGTTTTTGAAAGCAGCAAATGCAAGAAAAATCCTAATGGCTTCAATCCTGGCTATAGGAGCAAATGACTCTTCAAAGTCAATGCCCTCTTCCTGTTTGTAACCTTGAGCCACTAATCTGGCTTTGTTCCTTGTGACCAAACCGTCCTCATTGAGTTTGTTTCTGAATACCCATCTTGTTCATATGACCGATTGATCTTTCGGTCTGGGAACTAAGTACCAGACTTTACTACTCTCGAACTGGTTTAACTCTTCTTGCATTCCCAAGATCCAATCCGGATCTGACAATGCTTCATCTATTCTTTTCGGTTCAATCTGGGATATGAAAGCTGAGTTAAAATATCCTTCCAGAAGTTGACTCCTAGTTCGAACAGGTTCTGAAGGGTCACCTATAATTTGCTCAGGAGGATGTTTACTATTTCTTCTAAGATTTAGTTCAGGGGTGTCTACCAAATTACCGGTAACTTGACCAAGGCTAGACATGTCGGTAGGTTGACTGAGATTGTCAGACCGACCGACTCCCTCGGATTGGACCGAAGTGTCAGCTTCCTGTTGTGGAACAGCTTGATCCGGCTGGGTATCAATGATACCCATTTGGTCATGGACAAACCGCCTGAAGACCGGAGTCTCATCTTCACTATCAGAATGAATATCGTTATTCTCCAGTCTGTTGTGTAGATCAAAGCATGAAGCAGTATTGCTTTTAACCGATTCATCGAAAACAACGTGAATTGTTTCCTCCATGGTTGCAGTTCTATTATTATATACTCTATATGCTTTACTTACTGACGAGTATCCTAGCATAATGCCGGTATCGGTCTTTGCATCAAAAGCGGTGAGTTGGGTTTTACCATTTATATGAATGTAACATTTACAACCGAAAATCCTGAGGTACTTGAGTTTAGGAACTCTGTTAAAATAAACCTCATATGGTGTTTTGTTGTGAAATCTGTTTATTAAAGACCGGTTTTGTGTATGGCATGCAGTGTTGATAGCCTCAGCCCAAAATTTCTGAGCAATGCCGGAGTTGGCTATCATGGACCGTGCGGCTTCCTTGAGAGTCCGGTTTCTTCTCTCGGCCAGGCCATTTTGTTGAGGAGTCCTAGCACTAGACAACTCGTGTCTAATGCTGGATTCCTCAAGATATGCAGTTAATGTACCATTAGTAAATTCGGTACCTCGATCACTTCGAATGCTATTGATACGAGTTGATTTTTCATTTTGCAACCGCTTAAGAAGTGTGATCAGGTTTGATACAGTTTCACGTTTAGATGGTAGGAATATCACTCATGTATATCTAGAATAATCATCAATAACTACCATGGTGTAAAGCATACCTCCTAGGCTAATGACCTGAATCGGTCCAAATAAATCCATGTGAAGAAGATCTAGGCATCGGCTAGATTGAATGTTTCCATTACTCTTAAAAGATGACCTAGTTTGTTTACCCATCTGGCATGCTGAACAGACCTTATCCTGGTTAAATACTATATCAGGAATACCTTCAACTAGCTTTTTACCACGAATGTAGTTTAAGGTTTTCATGTTTAGATGGTTTAGTCTCTTGTGCCATAGCCAGGTTTGATCAGTCTTAGCTATCATGCATATAGGATATTCTATTCTTGTTTTCCAGTCTACCTTATAGATGTTGCCTATCCTATTTCCGTTTAGTAGCACAATACCTTGAGAGTCCTTAACTAAGCATGCATGTTTAAGGAATTCTACCGTGTATCCGGCATCACACATCTGACTAATACTAAGTAGATTGAAACGTAGGTTTTCAACTAAGAGTACATTATCAATAGTTAGATTACCATGGACAATCTTACCCTTGCCCACAGTTTTACCTTTTGAGTTGTCACCGAAGGTAATTAGAGCACCGGTTACTGATCTGATGTCGATTAGCAAATTGCTATTTCCGGTCATGTGCCTGGAGCAACCGCTGTCCAAGAACCATTCGGAGTTTCCTAGCCGTTTCTTTGGATCCTGCAAAATGTACATATTCACAACTGTTTGGTACCCACATTTACTTGGGTCCACATGCGATTAGTCCCTTAGGTACCCAAACTTTAATAAACCGGACGGTCTTCTTTGCTAGGGTTTTGACTGTCCTTTTTACACTTGGTCTGGTGTATTTCGGTTTTCCTTCAAATGACCTAAATGGAGATGGTCTTTGATTCGGTGATCTATAGTTTGACCTACGCGGTTCAGGAAAATCTTTCTTATATTTGAGGATTTCGGCTTTTCTTTTCTCAAGGTCAAGCCATGAATCGGTTGGGCCAACGTAATCGTATTTTAGCTTCTCTTCCCTATAATATGCGGTTTCCTCTTCTTCAGCTGTCCAGGTGCTCTTAAGAAATTTTATAAAGGGGAGGTTTCCTTTTGTAAGCCTTGCTTTCTCTATGGGTTTTCGGTCTTTAGAGCTATTCCCTGTGTATCCAAGACCACGCTTACAACGAGGATGCCTATAGTGTTTATTCATATCCTTTACTATATCGCTAGATCTCTTATAGGCGGCCATCGTATATTGAAATCGGGCATTCTCTTCCTCAGTTAGTTCTCTAGTCGGTTCACTAGGTTGTTCGGTCTTAGGTTCTAACTCGGTTTCCATAGTATGGGTATCATCAGAGTGTATGACTTCTGGTTCGGTTATGATAGGTACCTCTGGTTCTATTGGAGTAGGTGCTATGGGATCGGGATTGATGTTGAGGTGTTTAGGTAACATGGTCAATAGGTTCTTATATATTCTTCTACCATGTCATTCAATGCATTGTATAACTCATCTTTAGTAAATTCCTCACAGGGAGAGTCAAATACCTGTTCCTCATTTGCCATGAGGCACGTGAGTTCATCGTCACTGTCACTGCGAGCCCATAGACTTCCTCCATCGTCGGCTATCAGTGCTTTCGGTACCTCACTTCCCTCACCGGCTTGTTGATAATTGTTTCTGTCATTTTGATATTCCGGTTTCTGGGTATCCCTCCTTGGTTTCCTGCATTCCCACTTAAAGTGTCCCAAACAGTTACAGTTGTAGCATCTTATATTGGATTTGTCACCATAGTAGTTGTTTGTCGGTTGGCTCCTTTTCATGAACCTCCCAAACTTCTGTGCGAGCATGGCCATGGCGTCCTCAGTAAACTGTTCGGCGGTTCTAATAGGTGCGGGTGCAGGAACCGGTATCGGTGCAGGGGTAGGTGCAGGTACAGCCGGTTCTGTAGATGTGATTAGTGCTCTGGTTGACGTTGAGGCCGAGACTTCTTCTTCGGTTCTAGATTTCATTTCGAACTCGTATGCCTTTAGATCTTCGAATACATCGTATAGTTTCATCTTTCTTAGGCTCTTTGATTCCCTCATTACCATTGTCTTTATATCCCAGGCGCTTGGAAGAGATCTCAAGGCCTTCATAACTACCTCTTTGTTCTCATACTTCTTGCCTAGAGTTGCCAGTTCATCTAACACACCAGTGAACCGGTCACTGTATTCCTTCATAGTTTCTCCTGGTTTCATCTTGATGCTTTCGAACTTCTGTGTGGCCATCATTATTTTGTTCTCCCTTGTTCTTTCATTTCCTTCAAAGATCTGGATGACCGTGTTCCATGTCTCCTTTACAGTTTTGCAATCTCTGATCTTGCAGTATGTGTTTCTGTCTACGCTGTTGGAGATCCGGTTTCTTGCATGGTTGTCCAGATTGTTCCTTCTCCTGTCATCAGCCGTCCATTCTTTTCTATCTTTATCAATGAATATCGGTCCTTCGGTTAGAATGGATTCCATTTCATCATCCAAGGTGACTAGGTGCAGGTGCATGCGTGCCTTCCAGTTGGCAAAGTCATCACCTTCTAGCATTGGAGGCCTATCCTGATACATGTTTGCTTGAGTATTGAAACTAACTGCTCTGATACCAATTGTTAGGATCTAGGTCGCCGCTGGTGGACCGAGGGTGGAACCGGTTAGCGGTTCTCACTCGTAGGGTGGTGGTTAATCCGATTAGAGATTAACACCGGGGTTTCAATACTACACAACCTGTCACAAACCCTTGAACTAGGTTCAAGCGCGGAAGAGGTTTGCTTTCAAGTTGAAGCGGTACACGTGTATGATAGGCGGAGTCGGTTTCGGATGATGGAGATTTGAAGAATGGTGGGTCGGTTTCGGTTATCTGTATATTCGGTATGGTCAGTATGGAGTCGGTTTGGAGCGGTATGGTTAAGTTAGTCGGTTATGTAATGAAGCCAACAGAAAGTAAATAACACAGAAGATTTTATGGATGTTCGGAGATAAAACTCATACGTCACCCCTTCCTCTCGAAACCGCGAGAAGGATATTCACTAAGGAATACAAGTACAATCCGATCGAGACTTATTTCCTGCTCGATAATACTCTTACAATTCACACCGAAATTGTAACACACACTTTAACTTTCAACACTTAGGCTTTCTAGAGTAGTACACCGTTATCACTTGTAGTAAATGCTGTTATCTCAATATATGTCTCTTGATGTCCAATGTTTGTCCCGCATTTACTCTTCTTCAACTGCCTCCTTTTATAGGTGAAATATGCCAACGGTCATATTTCACTGCCTTGAATCTGATTGGCTGGTCAGCGGTGCAGTGATTCAGTGTCTCAGACCTGCGGTCGTCTCAGACCTGCCGGTCTGTTCTTCCGGTTTGTAAGACAGACCTGCTGGGTTTGTCTTTTACTCAATGTAGGCACTGTCTCTTTGGACAGTTGTCTGTACTTTGAAGATTCCCTTTCTGGCTTATCCCGAAGTAGAAGGATCCGGTAGTACTGTTTTCTGCAGCCTACAGTCTTTCCTCAGACTTGCATGGATATGGAAGTATTCAGTCTGTTCCTTTGGTATCATTCTCAACAGATACCCAAAGTGTCTTCTTGTACAGGTCGGCCGCTTGACTTGGCCGAATGTCTTTTGGTAGTGAGGTAACCGGACTTCTTCCGGTTATTCTTGTCTTGTGGATGATCGGCTGTTTGATGGTTCCGGTTTTGAGCTTTGGCCGATCTTTCCTTTGTGTGGTCATGTTCAGAATGCTCTTGATCGGTTTGGTAGCTTGACCGGTTCGGTTTCTTCAGTTGGTTTTCTTTTGTTCATCCGGTCCGGTTCCTTGTTCCTGCATGGGAAGTTTGTTTAAGTTAGGTTTATTTGAACCGGTCTGAATTTATCTAACAGAAATCTTCTAGATAATACTTTTCAACCATTTTATAAATATCTTCGATTTTAAATGATTTAAAATTATTTTTAGAGTCTAAAGTAAAACTAAGTATATGAAGATTTACTGTTTCATTATTAAATTTAGAATTTAACTTCTTCTTTCTTTTCTTTGGGTTGAAAATCTATTACTAAACTGAAGATATTAAAATGATAGTGTTCACGAATTGTCAAACGAATCTTTTTGTTGACATTAACATATTTTGTTGTATTTTTGTATGAAGTATTTAAATTTGAAATTTCAATGTTATATTGTGTGCAAACTATTTGTATGTATTAGAGGAGATGATCAAATTATTATCTCTTTAATTAAAAAAATAGTGTTTTAGTAGTTGAGATTGGATTCATTACACTTACCATATCAAGATATTTGTGTTACAAAATTTAACAAAATAATTTCTATAATTTTGCATCATACAAAGTGTGAATTCTCAAAGTTATTGGACAACCATACATTTCTCCGCTAAAAAATATATACATATTATGGAGACATTTAAGAGGCTTCAGTGTGAAAAACTTGATACACATATACTCGAGTAAAGATTAGAATACAATAAAAGGATATGAATAAGAATCTGATCAAAATATGAATTGAATATTATTTAGAATATTTTTAAAGAAAAACTCCTTTTTAAACTTATTTCGGTGTAAATATAACATTAAATAGTAATTATTTTCCAACCGAAAAATTCATTCTCAAACCTTTTTTTCTTACCTCAAAGATGTTTTTGGTATATGGTATAAGAGGGTATAACACTATTGGTATAATATAAACTATATTAATAGTGTTTTAATATGTTGTTTTTGTTAAAATTTTATTATTGATATAAATTATACCTCTATATAATTTATAGCACATATTTGGTATAAAATTGTAATTAGTCCCCTAGTTACAACATTTTTCTTATATCACTTAATTTTTAATTTCTCATTATAATCTTTATTAATATTATATATAACTTATTATTATATAATATATTAAATATATTTTATTTAGTTTTAATATTATTATTATTATATTTAATTATTTTTAATATATATTTTTAAATAATTTAATTTTTTAATTAAAAAATATTTATTTATTTTTATAATGATAATTTATTAATTATTAATTTATATATTTACTTATATTATAAATAACAATTTTATTTTATTACAATTATTAATAATATTTAAATTAAATAAACATAATTTATCGTTTATATTATAATTAATTTTTTATATGTTAATTAAATTTACATTAACTATTAAATAATAGTACAATAATTTATAATAATAAACAGTGTTATTTATAATATAAATAAATATAAAATAATAATAATTAAAATTTTAAATTAATATTTATACAACTTATACTATATTCTTATACTATATACCAAACATAAAATTATAAACTATATACAACTTATATCATTTCTTATAATTCATATCAAACATCAATAACCTATATAATTTATATTACCCTATATTATTTATACATCGTTATAATTTATACATCTATACAACTTATACCCTTTATAATTTGTACCACGTATGAAACGCTACCCAACTTTTATAACTTTTTAATATCATCCAATATATTTTACAATGTTATATAAATCATACCACAATATTTTAATATTATCCTATCATTTTAAATTTGATTATAAATTTATTAGAAAAATTCATTAAAAAATTCAAAAATCACAATACACAAACTAAATAAAACATTATTCATAAATTTTCAAATATTGGAATTAGTGTATTGTTTTAGTTTATGAAGTACTTTATATTTTATGTATTATTGTAATGTATTTTATGTATTTTTCTTAATTGTTTTTTTTTTATTTTTTAGTTATTTTATTAATATTATTCATTATTATAAATTTATGATATTTAAAAAAATATTAATAAAAATATATGATAAAAACAAAAAATTATATATAAATCAATTATAGAAAAAAATAAATATAAAATTTACTTAAATTAAAGTTAAAAGATTAAATTAAATGTTTAAAGTAAATTATATAAAAAATTAAATATTCAAATTAAAATATTTATAAACTCCAAGCTATTTTAAAATTTTATAAAAAAATTTGCCAAATTTTGAGAAAAAAGAAATACCCATTTTAGATATGAGTTTGTTATTTGGTTGGGTGGAGAAGGGACTTTAAGTATGGATTTATAAAAATGAGGGGAAAAAACTCTCAGGCTAAATATTATGTTATACACTTATACCTAATATAAAACACAATTTTAAATTTTTAAAAGATAAAATAAGAATATTTTAGTTCATAAAATTAATTATTTTATTATTAAAATTATAGTAAAACCTTAAAGAGAGAATTTGTAAATTGTTTTTAATAATATTAAAAATAAAAAACCTATATCCAACTAGCTCAGCTGAAATATAAAACTATGCATTAAAAAATCAATCTTAAGATTCAATAAGAACAAATGTAATTGCTAAAAAAACACAACCTCAAGATTCAATACTTAAGCAATTCAGCAAAACATATACATATTAATATATATACATAAAAACACACAACATAATTAAGGTTTTGATCAATCCGCCTCTTGATCAAGACATGATCAAGAACCCTTTGGCGGTTTACTTATTAATTTATTCAACCTTTCATAATTCAAATCTAATCTAATCCAATCCATCCATAATTAGATAATGAAAGCGCAACCAAATCAGATTAGACAAGGAGTTAAAGGAGGATTAGTGATCATATGAACAACTTCCCTCATTGTAGGCCTCATTGTGCTCTCATCTTCAACACACATCATCGCAATCCTGAACAAGTTTCTCACGCTCGTCAACTGGTATTCTTTCAGCCTTTGATCAATCACGGCAAGAACAGAGGAACCTTCATAGTTGTTCGATGGAATCTCCGATATCGTCTTTCTAACCCATCTCACTATGTCCACTCCTTCTCCAAATTCCCCAACCGGTTTCTTTCCGCATATCAGCTCTAGCAGCACCACTCCGAAACTATACACATCGCTCTTCTCGTCCACTTTAAGTGTGTATGCGTACTCTGTTTCGTTTAGTTTAGTTTAGATACAAGAAATTGTGAAAACAATAAATAGTTAAGGACAATGATGATGATGATAATGACCTGGGGCGATATAGCCATACGAGCCGGCAACAGAAGACATGCATTCAGAAGCTCCGGCGTCGAGTAAGAACTTGGCGAGACCGAAATCAGCAACATGAGCTTCGTAATCGGAATCAAGTAATATATTGTTCGATTTCACATCTCTATGGATGATTAAAGGTGAGCAATCATGGTGAAGATAACACAAACCCTTGGCGGATTCAACAGCAATTCGATATCTCGTCTCCCATTGCAACCTAGCTCCTTTCGTTCCATGAAGAATCTCTCCCAAGCTACCATTCGGCATGTACTCATATAACAGAAGATTGGTATCCTTATTCGATACGTATCCAAGCAGCCTCACGATATTCCTATGCCGAATTCTTCCCAGCGTCTGAATCTCCGCCGAGAATCCATGGTCGCCTCCGCCACCTCGGCTTTGCAGGTGTTTGATTGCAACATCATCCCCGTTCGGCATTGAACCGCGATAAACCACTCCAGCTCCGCCTTTTCCTATGATGTTTTCTTCTTTCAGGGAGTCGAGAACATCCTCCGCCTTGAAATCTAATCGTTGGAATGTTGTTAGCTTCCATGCCTTTGATTTCTCAAGCCTCTTCCTTCTGATACGGATGTATGTAACTCCGAGAAGTAAAACGCTTGTGATTACTGAAATGATGGTTATAATCAGCTTGGTTGTGCTGAATGAAGATGAATGATCATGGAGTGAGTACTCATGGCATGTTCGATTCCGACCCCAACATAGCTTTGGGTTTCCGGCAAAGGAGCTCCGATTGAAGGCTAGAAACTGACCGGTGATTGGGATTTTTCCGATGAGATCATTATATGAGAGGTCGAGTTTCGTGAGGCTATCCATGGAAGCCATTTCGTCTGGAATTGGTCCGGTGAGTTGATTTGAAGATAAATTGAGAGTACCTAATACCGGCAAGGTAGTAAGCTTCACCGGAATGTAACCTGAGAGATGATTCCGGCTAAAGTCGATGGAGGTCAGAGACTTGCACTGTGAAATTGATGACGGAATCTTGCCGGTTAACCGATTGTCACTGAGATTAATCTTTGAAATCTTGCTCAAAGTCTGAATTTCCTCAGGTACTTCGCCAGAGAATTGGTTTGAATCGAGAGAAAGAGTGGTTAGTTCTTTCAGATTTCCGATCGCCGGAGGGATTATTCCGGTGATGCGATTGTTCGATAACATGATTTCGTTCACCGGACTCCCGTCCATCTCTTTCGGAAGCTCGCCGGTGAATAAGTTCTCGTTAGCCTCGAGAATGTTCAGTAATGGCATGCTGAAGAAACCGGAAGGTATAGTTCCATTGAAGAAGTTCTTCGAAATACGGACGCGTAACAACGATTTACATTCACCGAGTTGTTCAGGAATCGGACCGATGAAGTAATTCTCCATTAGAATAAGGATTTTCAACCTACCTCCTTTACACAAGTTAGGAGGAATGGAACCTGTGAGATGATTCAAAGAGGCGTCAACTTCAAGCAACCTTCCATTCTGGCCTAGATTCTCCGGTAAAACGAATGTGAAATTATTCTGCCATATCAACAATACTTCCAAATTCGGAAGATCACTGATAAACTGTGGAATCTGACCGCTAAGATGATTACAGAAGAGATTAAGAAGAGTTAAGTTCTTGAGCAGAACAAAACTCTCCGGTATTTCACCGGTGAGGTTGTTGAATGAAAGATCTAGCGATTTAAGACTCACTAATTCAGATAGTTCAGACGGAATCGTGCCAGTAATATTGTTCACTTGAAGAAAAAGTGTATGTAGCATTTTCAATTTACCTAGCGTAGGTGGAATTTCGCCGGAGAGATTAGAACCGCCGAGATCCAGAATCCGAAGCGAGGTTAATGAACCAAATTCCGATGGAATTTCTCCCTCGAATTTGTTATAATAACCTAAACAAAGATGTTGAAGATTCGATAACCTAGACAAACTCGCGGGAATTATCCCGTAAAGTTCATTCCCTTGTAATCCTAAGCTCTCCAAACTCTTAATATCAGAATAAACCTCAGGAATCGTACCGCTGAAAAAGTTACCTCCAAGTTGAAGAACTCTGAGATTCTCCAGTTCCGCAACTTCAAGAGGAAGATCACCGTGGAAATTGTTATTGTAAACATCTAGAGATTGAAGTTCCTTCATGCCGAGTAATATTCTCCCAGGAAACTCGCCATGGAATGAGTTAGCAGAGATGTTGATGAAACGAATGGATGTCATATTCGCCATCTCCGATGGAAGCGTACCTGAGAGATTATCGCCGACGAGTGTTAGGTTCACTAGACGATTTAGAAGACCTATGTCAGGAGGAAGTTTTCCGAATAAGCTCGCGTTTGAGATGCTGATGGATATGACTCTAAATTCATCATCACAAGTGACGCCGGAGAATGAACAATGTGCAGATGATGATGATTGAGTGAGGCTTGGCTGCCAGTCGTGGAGTCCGTCGCCTGATTGGCTCACCATGGATGCTTTAAGCTTCAAAAGGATATCAAAGTCAGTGAGAGATTGGATTGAGGTGAACAGAAGGAGAAGATGAATGAGGATTGGAATGAGAGATGATCTATTGATCATCGTCGTCGTCGTCGTCGTCATCGTCTCCGGCGGCGGCGACGGCCGGGGAAGTTTGTTTGTTTGTTGGAGTGTGAGAGAAGAAGATAACTGTTAAGCTTTTGAGAGGGAAGTTGAGAATAAGTAGTGGCCAATGGTACAAAATGGGAATCGAAGCACCCAATAGTGCGTTTATTTTGTAATCAACAATATTGACAACGGTTATTCACTTAACTTTGTTTTTATATATGTCTATTCTAATCATTAATATTCTTTATTTTTTTTTAAATAATTTCAACATAAAAAAATTATTGATGAATGGGTTATTTAAGAAATTGAATGTATTTTTATAAGTATTTATTAATTCAAGTTAAAATTTTATGTTATTTTAGTAATATTTATAAAATATTATATATTAAATACTTTTTTTTGTCAAATTTATTTAATATTATTTAAAAATAAATTAGTATCAGTTTTGTTTAACTAAAATATGCTTCATACTTTATTTTTATATATTTTAAAATATTATAATATAATATTTTAATCATTTTATTAAAATATTCAAAATATTGATCTTACATCAAACAAGCTTTTAAATAATTAAGTAATTATTTTTATATAATCTTGTTGATTTAAGTAGAGGTTATGGGTTGACGGACTCTTTGGAAAATTTAAATTTCACTATATAGGTTGAATATACTCTATTTTCTTCTATTATATATAGTTATTTAGTTTGACTAGCATATATCTCGTGCATTTGCATTAGTAATAATAATATAAAAAATCGTGAAAAAAATATTACGATAAAATTTTTATGGGCGGGTAAACTCACAATCCGACTTAAGTATTCATTTACTCTCACATATATCCAAATTAACCACAGCTCTCGACCCGGCAATTCGGGTACTTTAAAAATTAAGCATCATTATATATATATATATAGATTAGTTAGTTAAAAAGTTGGACTTATATTATATTGTTAAAATATCACGCGTTTATCAAATTTTGGGTTGAATTTAAAATATAAAGTGTTATTAGCCTAATTGGTTAAAAAATTGTACTTTTTTGTTAGGTTGCAAGTTCGAACCATACTTATAGTATTTTTAATTTTATTTTTAACCGTTATAAATTTATGGGCGGGTCAACCCACAATCCGACCCAAGTATCCATTTACTCTCACATATATTCAAACCAAATCTCTCGACCCGGCAATCCGAACACTTTAAAAATTAAGCATCATTATATATATATATATAGATTTGACAATTGTTTGAGTAGCTGTTATGTTTAATTTCATTTTAAAAATAATTAATTAAATCAAAATAAGTATAAATATCAATATAATAATAATAATTAAAAAGTGTATTTATTAAACAAAAACCTAAAATCAAAATTAAATTATTATATTTGTAAATTTTATTAAAAAAATTGTAATATTAATTAAAATATTAAATTTAGTTGGTTTGTTTATTTGAATATATATATATTGTCTTATTACATTGATTATACTTCATCAATAACAGATTCAAAATTTATAATTAAATGTGACTGATTGAGATTGAATGATACAAAGGTTTGAAAAAATTTGAATATAGAAGTTGGTTAATGAGTAAATAATAATTAAGTTTTAATAATGTTGATAATTTTGATTATAATTTGAATAGTTAATTATTATTTTTTTGGTTGTATAATTCTTATGAGAATAGGTTTTGCTATTGAAGTGAATAAATGAATAAAAATTGGGACTATTTAAAATATAATAATTAGATATGAAAATGAATGATTAAGATTATAAAATATACCATTGTTAAAATCTTATTAAATTTGTATTTTAAGTTGACAGTATGATGAATAATTTGAAAATGAAAGAAATGAGCAGAGGGCAATAAGAAAGGGATGTGCAAAGAGGAAGATAAGAAAGGAAAAAGGTCACGGCGTTAAAACGGAGAAGGGTGTTAAATAAAAATAATAATATTATATAGAGGTGTCAGTCTGTCAGTGATAGTATAATTTCGACGGCGATGTGGTCGTTTGAATGACGGGTTTATCATCATAATTATTATTATGTACGTACTATTTTCTCTCTCTCCCTCTCTCTGAAAACATCAGAAACATAAGGGCTTGTTCGTTTAACGGTAATTTGAGATTATTTATTATATTTATTATTAACCTAATTAATTTTTATTTTATAATTTAACTTAAATTAATCATTGATTTTGTTTATTTTGATAAAAAATTATTTTATTTAATGAAAAATATATTATTTAAACTTTTAATTAGTTTAATTATTATGATAATATTATTTGTATTTTAAAATTAAATTTTATAAACATAAGCTAAAATTATTTAATATTGTAATTGATGAAGATTAAATAATGAAAAATAATAATATAATATTTGTTTTTTTATAATTGAACATCAAACGAGCTCTAAAGGTCTAGGAGTTGGGAAGAAATAGGTCTGTAGGTTCTTTGGTGAAAAAAAAGTAAAAACTGAGTATATAATTAAAATTAAAATGATAATTAATAAATTAAATAATGTAATTAATAAAAGGACGATATATATATATATTCGGGACTTTTTGTATAATTAGGTTTATTAATAAAATTGTTTTGGTATAGATTTGTAGTTATAAATATATTTTACATATTTTAAAGTTATTTAAAACTATTAATATATATAATAAAGAAAATAGATATTATTTTGTTTGATTAATTGTGTGATATTATTAAAAAAATAAAATAAAAAATATTTTGATTGATTAATAGTATGATATTATTGATAAAAGGATTGATAAAAAAAATATTATATATATATATAGACTTTAATTGATTCAAATGGTTAAAGTTTAATTTATTTTGTAGCTTACTAACTAAAATGATTATAAATTAGCATAAAATATTTGTTTGATATTTGAGTGCATAAGACTTTAAAGTAGTAATTAATAACCAACCAAAATGCCTAAATTAAAATGTAGTTGTAATTCATGATAGAAATTTAAATGGGGTTATGTCTTATATGAGAAAATTCAAATTTTATGTTCTAATATTTATGATAAAAACATTTAAAAGAGTTCATACTAAGTTACTAACAATATGGGAATAAGAGTATTTTATGTTTTATTTTTATATGTATTATAAATTTATAAATTCAATTAAAGGTTAATTTAGATTATCATGAGAAACCATGAACAATGTACATACACAACTCAACCAACTTTGCAATTATGTCATGTTTGAATAAACTTGTTCACTTATAATTTTTGTTTATTCAAATAACAAAATAAACCTAACATTAATAATAAAAATTAGTGTAGGAAATATAATTTATTTTCATTGTTTTTTATTTTAGACAAATTATAAAATAATTATATACATCGCTATTCTTAAGATGCACATTATTATATCGACTAAAATGAATAATAAAAACTTTAATTGGTTTTTACCATTTATTTAAGAAACTTGATAAATTTGAGTGATTTAAATAACTCAATTAAAATAATATATAATTTTATTTATTATTTTATTTATCACAATATTATTTCTTTTTAAACTGTTTAGTGCCATATATTAATTATTGAATAATTATCACAAATAATTATTTTTTAAATAAACGAATTTGATTGAAAAACTCTAACCAGAACAAGACTTAGGTGTAACATGTAATTTTTATTTGTTACATTTATAATTATCTGACTAAGGATTAATTTGATTAATGTGCATAAATTATAATTGTGTAAGAAATTGAGGAAATAAATTATTTTAAATAAATAAAATTAAACATATTTAAGTATTTATTGAATAAACTAAAACAGTTAAAAATAAATATTATTAGTCAATTCAAATAAACATAATATTATCACACTTGTATAATTATTGAACCAAACAAATAATTGAAATGAATAAGTTATAAGTTAATTAAATCAAATTAACTATTAAAACTAGTAACATTAAACTAACTATAAACAACTAAGAAATTAAAAAAAAAATGGTTTAAATAAAATATATTTTGGTATTAAATAAAGACAAAAATGTCGGTCAGTAGTCAAAAGAGAGATGATGAGAGAGGAGGCTGTGCTAAATTGGACAGGGGTAAGATGTGGGTGTCTGTCCAGAGAGACCAACCAAAGGTACTTTTGTCTTTTCCTAACCTGACAACCTTTCTTCTGACATTTTTAATTTTTTCTTTTTAATTTTTTTGGCTTCCACTTCAAAGTCTTCTCCATTTTTTGTACTTATTAATCATTTTAATTATTTTTTATCATAATTTTATAATTCTTTCACATAAAGGTTGGACTATTATTTAGTTTGATAAAATATATTTTAATTAATGGATTGATCATGAAATTGAAACAATTTTAGCATATCAATTTTATTTGATATAAAACATTGATTGTATTTAATTTAATGTAAAACATTAATTGTATTTAACTTTATGTTTCCTCAAAGTGGTACCTGAATTTTACCAGCACTAGTAGGAAAATTTGGTGGCACATAATAAAATAGTCTCAGCAAGGATTTATGTGTCAGAAGATGTTATATATATATATAAATAAATTATTTAATTATTTTTTTAAAATATAATAATTTATTCTATTGTATTAAGTTAATATGATTTTCATTATATTTATACTTTATTTTTAATAGATTAGACTTAAAAAAAATTAATATTTAACAAATAATATATAAAATTATAAATATTTTAATAAATAAATTGAATGAATAATGGTTCTTCGAATAATTAAATTTTATCTTTAATAATTTAAAATTTTATTTTATCATAATTTGTAAACACAATTACAAAATTAGCTTAAAATGTCCCCTTAATGGAAATTGCACTTGATATTTCTAATAAAAAAATTATGTATCAAATTAAATATAAATTTTTATATCAAGAATAATTCAACCTTTCAACTATATCTATAATATTCTATCAGCAATGTAGGTTTTAAGGCTTGACAAGTATCCAACTATCCCTTGGTCCATTTTTTAACTATGTTTGATTTGCTTATTTCCTCATATTTAAAACAAGTTAGCCATTATAATTTCCTACTATCAATTATTTTCTAAACATTATTCCAACCAAAACTTATCCTAAAATATATGTCAATTTGGAATAGTTTTGGCATAATTTTATAATAAAAATCATAATAATGAGTGGAATAAAAGAGAGAATTTCAACTCTACACTACCATACACCAAACCAAAGTGACTTTAGCTTCAATGGGTGGAGTAATTAAGAAACAAAGATCATTGGATATGGCCGGAATTTAAAAAAAAAAAATAGTCGACAAACACTCGTTATCGAATCAATCCAATATCTCAAGTCGACTGGACCTCAATATGAAAATTAATAAAAAAAAATTGTCGAGTTGCAAACTAAAACCAACTCAACGAAGAACTATTTTATAGAGTTGAAAATAATTTAACAAAAAAATAAATAAATTCATAAATATATGTCTAATTAAATAATTATTCAAAATATTATATAATCTTAATTACACAAGAGATATTTGAAAAAATAATAAAAATGTAAACTAATGGGCCAAATTTAGGATCTATTCTTATCTATATCTAAAACACAAAAATAGTTGAACCACCACTACTAAAGAATCGATTCATATTCCTTAATTCCATGTCTTAATCTTAAAAAGTAACATCCTTGGTGGCCTGAGAATAATTTACTTCTACACGTTCAAGCATAATTCATATATTTGTTTCTTTATTAGATTCTTAAGTAAGTGATATGAAGAATAAAGCTAACTTTCTTTTTCTTCTAAATTAATTTTGGATGGTTGACATTTTTTCACGTCCACTATTTCATGTCTAGTAACCCTAGCCAATCATAAAAAAAGACAATCAATGTGACTTCTTACTTCTTATTTTGTTATACTATAAATGTTAATGTGGTGTGCTTTTAGACAATTTTCAGTAAATAACTTAATCAAATAATTTTAGTAACTTTATGATCTATCAAATTATCAAAATGTTAAAATATTGTTTTTAATAAAAAAAATATATTTTATTATTATATATTAATTTAAGTCTTTTTATCAAAACAAAAATATTATCGTGTTAAAATTACTTCAATTATTAGTTTTTAAATAATTAACTCACACGTCCCAAACTCAAATTTATATATTTGAACGTGCAGTAGCAACATGTTATAAATTAATTTCGTTAATAATATGTTAGGCCGAAAGTAGATCATCCATGTTATATTCATAAATACCAATTACAATAATGACACCATATTTTCTTTTAAACTATTAATTATTACCAACATTATATTCTTATATTAAGTTATACTTTTGTAGAACACAATATAAAATAGATGACTTAATTATATAATATATATATATATATATTTATATATATATATATATAAGTATTTATATATATATATATAAGTATTTATATATATATAACATACTATATATATATATAAGTATTTATATATATATAACATACTCTTTGATACTTGATCAATGTCGACTGAAAAGAATTATTAATTGGAGTGAACTAAACATGCTTAGTTGAAAATAATAATAATTTTTAATAGCTAAACTAAGTTGCATATGTTACCGACTCTTTGATACTTTTAGATTACTCTTGATCAATGTCTGGAAAGAATTTATTTAATTGGAGTGAATTAAACATGCTTAGTTTAGCTAAACTAAGTTGCATATATTAGGATTAGAATGAAGAAAATGAGGTAGGCATCATATATATAAGTAAGGTATTTACATTTGATTTCTACTCAAAGACTTAAATATAAATCTCTTTATCTCTATTTTCTTTAACAAAAATATACACACAACGATTCAAAGTTAATTTACGAAATTAGTTTGGTTTCTCTAACAGTTAACTTTAATAGCTTAACAATCAGCTTAACAATACAAAATTGATATGTATTCATTGGTTATTTTAGCAAAAAAAAATCCTTAATGACCCTAAGTTAACATAATGACTCAACGTCCTTCAAAAGTTAGCATAATAACAAAGTCTTTAGAGTCAAATATTAACATAATTTCATAAGCCTAGATTCACAGGTTAGCATAATGATACAAAGCCCTTAAAATTCAAATCATTTCACACAACCACAAATATATAATAATTAATAAATCCTTCACATATTGTCTCAAATGTCTTCAAATATTCTTAATATTCATATTTCGGATAAATCATATCATCAAATGTCTCTAATGACTTCAACTACCTCAGATATTCATGTTTCATACAAGTTAAATTCTCAAATATCTTTCATTATTTCTAACATTAATATGTCTCTAATGACTTCAACTACTTCAGATATTCATGTTTCATACAAGTTAAATTCTCAAATATCTTTCATTATTTCTAACATTAATATTTCTCTTCACATATAGTCCTACAATATAAATCTAAATCGTCTTTAATTATTTCTAACATTTACATTTCATCTAAGTCATATCATCATCTATCCCTAATATCTTTAAATACTTAAAATTATCCATATTTTGTATAATTTATATAATCAAATAATTACTATATTTTTAAATATTTCAAACATTCATATTTTATATATATCTTCATTATTTCTTTTTAACAGTATTAAACATCATAATTTTGTCAAATCATTCTTACTCATCTTCAGTTCACATTTCCCATATGCTAACAAATCTATCATTTCTTCATCACGTTGCATCTCCTAAAACTATGCCTGAACACTAAACATATTTTTCTTTATTAATACTTCATTGTCTCATATTTCTTCATGCATTTTTAATCTCCTTTAACAACTTATTATTAACATCAAACAATGTATCTTATTCAATACAATAAAAATAATAGAAATTTCATACTTTGTTCTCATACTTTGTTAGTGCTTGCTTTGCCTTTAGCTCAAAAGTCTTCTTTTTCTCTTTCTAATTTTCCTCTTTCCTTCTTCACTCCCATAAGAGTCTTTACAAAGTTTTAAAAAAAGTATGACAAGTGTCATATGCCTCTAAGTCCATTTAATAAATATAGTGAGCAACCCCTTTTATAAAATAATATATATATATATATTATTTTATATATATATATATATATTTACAATCACCTCCTTAGAAAAAGTTTGGTCCTCCAAACTTTACACAATTACGAACTCAAACAGTTTAGGTTTCAGGCCTCCGGATACTTCATTCTTAATTCATATTTGAGTTCTCATCAATGAAGAGGTCTATACTCTATATTTTGTCTTACAGAAATATAACTTAAAGTAAAAATATGATATTTGTAAGTATTAATATAGTCTAGAAGAAAATATGGTGTCATTAGCATATTTTTAGAATAATGTGAGATATCTCATTATTGTAATTGGTATATATGAATATAAGATGGATAATTTACTTTCGGCCTAACATGTTATTAACGAAATTAATGTATAAAATGCGGCGACGGCACGTCCAACATATAAATTTGGGTTTGAGACGTGATAACTTGAATTAGACAATTCTTTATATTTTAATTTTGAAGATGATTTATTTAATAATTTAGTGATTAAAAATGTTAAAATATAAGATAATATATATTTAAGATATTATCACAATATAAATTGTGATAATATCATTAGTTACTAATATTATATTATATTAGTTTTCTTATAAGATGAATGTAATGTTTATATAATAGACCTAACCTATATAATTCAATATATCATTTTAATACAATTTCTTTCTTCTTTTTATATTTTAACAAAAAAAAATATATATAATAAGAAATAAATGCTTAATAAAAGTTAATTTGGTATTTTTAGTACAAATTAAGGACTTGTAAAACTATTTAAAAATTGAAGTATTTCATTTTAATTGTTTGCATTTATTAATAATTCAGTTCAAGTGTTAGAGATTGGTAATTTAAGTAATATAACATAAGAATTAATCTCTAAAATGTATGGAAAATAAAATAAAAATATCATTACTACTAGAGATGGACAACAAAGATCAATTTAAGGTAAAAATATATTATTTAAAATATTAATATTAAGTACATTTTTGTATTTTAAACCGATTTTGACTATGGATCTATATACGATGATATTAAACCGATACGAACCACACTTAAAAGTTTGGAGAAATAGACAAATTTCTCATAATTGTATGGCCCGCCGTGATTATTTTTATCCTTTTACATCTTAAACAAATTTATTTATTTTCTATTAAGAATTAATTCTTATTTAAATAAATATATACTTAATATAAAAAATATAATTATTTATATAATTTTATTAAAATAATTAACAATCTAGTTAAATTGTAAAATATAATAAAATTCTCAATATATAAATTGAAGGGCCAAAATTAATTATTAGAATAGTTGAAGATCTCATAGTTCATAGTTAAGGTCGCCTTAGGTTTAAAAAGGAAAAAAATTGACAGCCATCATTTTCTGAAAGCCTTATGTTTAAGAAGAAAAAAAATTGACAGTCATCATTTCTGAAAGCCTTATGTTTAAGAAGAAAAAAAATTGACAATCATCATTTCTAAAAGCCTTATATTTAAGAAGAAAAAAATTTGACAATCATCATTTCTGAAAGCCTTATGTTTAAGAAGAAAAAAATTGACAGCCATCATTTCTGAAAGTCTTATGTTTAAGAAGAAAAAAAAATTGACAGCCATCATTTCTGAAAACCTTATGTTTAAGAAGAAAAAAAATTGACAGTCATCATTTCTGAAAGCCTTATTTTTAAGAAGAAAAAAAATTGACAGCCATTATTTCTGAAAGCCTTATGTTTAAGAAGAAAAAATTTGACAGCCATCATTTCTGAAAGCCTTATGTTTAAGAAGAAAAAAATTGACAGTCATCATTTCTGAAAGCCTTATTTTTAAGAAGAAAAATTTTTTACAGCCATCATTTCTTAAAGCCTTATGTTTAAGAAGAAAAAAAAATGACAGTCATCATTTCTGAAAACCTTATGTTTAAGAAAAAAAAAAAATTGACAACCATCATTTCTGAAAGTCTTATGTTTAAGAAGAAAAAAAATTGACAGCCATCATTTCTTAAATATGAGGACTATATATTTAAATATATAATATATATTTAAATATATAATATAAAATTAAATAAAGAGGTATAAAGTGAATGAAACTTATCTAAAGAAACTAGTATAACCTGGAGGCAATAGAAATAGATTGAGTTATATAAGTTGAATGAAGCTATATCCTATATAAAATGATAATGAGTTTTAAGGGGGATATATTTGACCATTTAGCCAAGAGCCAAGGAAGAAAGGAAGGAAGGGAGGGAAGAAAGTAATAGTAATTAATATTATTTGTTGGCCATTATAATCCGTGCCTAGGTTTTGGCTGCCCCAATCTGTTTTAAAAAACAATTTTTTTCCTTAAATATAGTAAAATAATACCTTTATAAAAAACATAATAATATTTTTTGGTTTAGGGCTGCCCTAACCCATCAACTTGCGGGCTTACCTAAGGGCGGTCTCTTTCAATATATATATATAAGGCTTAAGAAATATATATAATTTGGGCTTTAGTTATTTAAGCCTTCTATGATTCCACATTCATCAAGCCCATTTAAGGATCCCTCCTCATATATCAACCATTTCCTATTCTACTTACTTTTCAAACAATTTTTCCTAAACTACCAACCTTTCACTCTCTAAATCTTTAATCAACCTTTTAATTACACATCTTTCACATTAAATTCACTAATTACTTTATTTTATAAATATATATATATATATTTTAATATATATAATTAAAATTAAACGTTATAAATATAATTCAAATAAATATTATAAACTAAAATAAAATATTATACACTAAAATAAATTAAATTACATAAAGTTTTAATATTATATTATTTATTAAAATAAAATATATATTATATAAATATTAAAATAATACATATATTACATAAATATTAAAATAACACATATATTTTAAAGTTTACTGTAATTTATTTTATTTTAAAGTTTTTTAAATTAATACTTTTATAAATATTTTAAGATTTAGGTAATTTATTTTAAGATTTAGTTTATTTTATTTTATTAAGGTTTATGTTATTTATTTAATTTTAGTTTATAATATTTATTTTGATATTTAATTTAGTATATTTAGTTTTAATTATATATATTATATTTATAAAATTAAGTAGAAATAAAATATATGTGTTATTTTAATATTTAATGTAGTATATTTGTTATTTTAATATTTATATAATATAATATATTTTATTTTAATGTATAATATTAAAGGGGTGGGTAATGATTTTTGTTTTAGTTTATAATATTTATTTGTATTATTTAATTTATAATGTTTATTTTTAATTATATATTATAATTATAAAATTAAGTAAAAATAAAATATATGTGTTATTTTAATATTTATGTAATATATTTTTATTTAATATATATTATTAATTTTAATTATATCTATTTGTATTTATAAAATAAAGTAATTAGTGAATTTAATGTAAAAGATGTGTAATTAAAAGATTGATTAATGATTTAGAGAGAAAAATGTGAGTAGTTTAGGAATGTAAATGAAAAGGTGGGTAGAACAAGAATTGGCTCTAGCTCCATGGTGAGTGAACTGAATCAGCTTACTTCAGACTTTTAAAGCAGATCCACTTCAGACTTTTAAAGCAGATCCACCAGAAGATGTTTTACCCAAATGACGTAGTTAGTTCAAAAGGGTTTGTTTTAACTTTTTAGTAGTTAAACCCTAAAACTGACAGTACATCTTGATTACTAATCTTGATAATTTGTTCATCCACAACAGGATTATGTTCCTACTGTATTCGATAATTTTAGTGCTAATGTTGTTGTCGATGGAAACATAATAAACTTGGGTTTATGAGATACTGCATGTCAGGGAATTTGGTGAGGGAATGACTTGGCATAATCTTATTCCCCGAAAAAATCAAATAATTTCTCTCGTTTCTCTCTTTCCTCTCATTTTTACATTTCCAACCAATGAAGGTGATGCCAAGTCATTCTCTCACCACATTCCCTCACTAAATTCCCTCCCTCTATCACTCCTCATAAATTATTTCTTTATGAAAAAAATCTGAACTTATGACTTTTGCTCTACTTTACCTGGATTTGAATTGAGACCATTGTATCGTGGAGCAGATGTCTTCATTCTTGCGTTTTCTCTCATTAGCAAGGCCAGTTACGAAAATATTGCAAAAAAGGTAGACGAAATTTGTTCCCATGGTTCGAATTAACATTTGTTGGCAATGTACTTAAAAAACTTCATTCCTTCTCTATACCAATTTTGCAGTGGATTCCTGAACTGCTTCATTATGCACCGGGTGTTCCAATAGTTCTTGTGGGAACAAAGCTTGGTTAGCCTCTCTTTTCTCATTGATCCTTATTACTTTATACATTAGGCATGTTGTTAATAATTGAAATCATGTTGCTGAGAACAAGATTGAAATGCCAATTCAATGCTCCTAGCTTTCTGAAGTATTTCTAAATTTATGAAGGAATACTTCGAGAACCATCCAGGTGCTTTACCCATTAGCACAGATCAGGTAAACACGACTACTTTTAAATAGCACATTCTCCTCATTGACAATTCAAAACCCGAAAAAGGAAAAAAATGGTATTCTCTCATGTTGTTCAATTATTATGTTTTGTTTGTTTGTTTCTCGCTTTCTATTAGATTTGTAAATTAAACGTTGGATGAACAAATTATTAAGATATAGTTTGGGGAGTGCAGATTGTAAAAGCAGTTTTTGATGCTGCTATTAAGGGGGTACTTGAACCATCAAGCAACAGAAAGGCAACACAAAGGGACAATTGTGTTCAGTATTATAAACTAATAGATTTCGAGAGCTATTTCATGTCGTTGGGATCGATCCCAATCATCGATGATCATAAGGTATAGTATATAATCCATGCAACCATCAGTTTGTTTCTTTTTAGTTTGTTCCTGTGATGGAATTAAAAGGGTTTTAAAATGATACTATGAACTAAAACTATAATACTCTTGTTATGTTTTTATTTTTCCAATTTGTCTTGTCTGACAAATTGTATAATCAACCCATTATTAAGATTGTGTCGTATTATACAATGACTATTTTTTTACTCCAAATTCTCACACATCTTTTATAAAAAAAAGGCCCCAATAAAAATGTCATTTATTGCTTTGTCATGTATGTCTAATAGCTTGTTTAAAAGTGACATCAATCATATAAAAATTCAATTCCTCCAAAGTCATGGGAAAATAATGTGAATGTTGATATCTCATTATATATATTTCAATTCCATAATATTTTAATTAATTATTGTAAATCAACTACACACAATGAATTTTGAAATTGGACCTCCTGTATTTTCCCTTTTGTTTCTTTCCAGATCTATAGTCCCTTTTGAATGATATACTTTTATATCATTTTTTATATTAATCTTCAACTAAAGAGTTTCTTATTTAAAATATTTATTATTATTATTTTATTTTTCGGTTATAGAAATTTCTTAATTTATTTTTATTAAAAAAAATTATTTCATTTTTATTATATTTGAATCTTTTTATTTAATGGTATAATTATTACTTTTAATTTATATTAAAAAATATCAAAATAATAATTTAACTATTTTTTATTAATATTTTATAAGTATATATATATATATATATATATATATATATATATATATATATATATATATATATATATATATATATATATATATATATATATTTTGAAATAATAAAACAAAATTTTAATAACAAATTTATTTAACACTATATTTTAAAATAAAATACTAATATATTTAATATGATATATTTTTTAATATTTTGTATTGATAATTTGAATTATGTAATTAACTTTCTAAAATATAAAAATATTTTGTATTAATTTTTTTTATAATAAAACATTATAAAATATACTTAAATCTGTAAAATTTAGTAATAATATTAATTTTATTTTATTGTTGTGAGTATATTTATTTTTTATATGCAACAATTAACAAGTCTAAATTCATGTTATTAGTGTAAGTAAGGTTTATTTATTTCCTACTAGAGTTTGTTTGCTGGATTGATGCTGAATATTTTTTAATATTAAAAATTCATGCAACACATTTTATTTATTCCAACATTTAAAATAAAATATTATAACAGTACAACTAATTAAAAATCTAAATAAATTATTTTCATTATATATATATATATATATATATATATATATATATATATATTAAAGAAAATAATTAACTGTAATTTTTTGTGTAGTGTTTTTATTCTCAATATATCCCCGTGCCTGAGTAGTGTAGCTAACATGTAGAAAAGAGTATGCCCGTTATGAAGAAGATTCTCTGAATTCAGAATCAATAAACTAAATTACTATAATCAAGGTTATACTTCTATATCATTTTTTATATTCATCTTAAAATACAGAGTGACTTATTTAAAATATATATTTTATATTATTTTATTTTTCAGTTTTATAAATTTTTTAATTTACTTTTATTAAAAAAATTATTTCATTTTTTATATTTGAATATTTTTATTTAATAATAATTTTTAATTTATATTAAATAAAAATATCAAAATAATATTTAACTATTTTTTATTACCATATTTAAAAAAAATATATAAAATATTTTATAATAAAATTTAATCATATACAATTTTATTTTTAATTACAATATTTAACATAATATTTGTATATTTTTTTATTAATATTTAAAAGTATATTTATTTTGAAATAGTAAATCAAAATTTTAATAATTAATTTATTTAACACTATATTTTAAAATAAAATACTAATATATTTAATATGATATTTTTTTTTTTAAATTTTGTATTGAAATTTTGAATTGAGAAATAATTGGGAGAGAGAATTTGAGAGAGAGAATGGGAGAGGGAATGATGTAGCGGCCAAAAAAAATAACAAAATTTCTCTCTCTTCTCTCTCCTCACCTTTAATTTTTTTTCAACTATAGTGACACATTATTCACCTTTTGAAAATATAAAAATAATTTATATTAGAAAAAATTAATAATAAAAACATTATAAAAGATATGTACTAAATTACTATAATCAAGGTTACTCAATTTCTTTTCATCAAACAAATATCATATTTAATCTGTCATATAAAATTACTAATGGTTAATATATATATATATATATATATATATATATATATATATATATATATATATATATATATATATATATATATATATATATTCAAATATGAACTTATAGATTAATGATAAAATATAATTACTTATTATCAGTTAAAATAAAAAAAAAATAATAATTTAAAATATAAAAATAAACTAATTAAAAAAATAACTATCAGAACATTTTTAATTAAAAGACAAAAATTTCATATGTGCGGGGTCATGTTAAAATCCTATAATTTAAAAAAATATGTATGCCCGACTTTAAAAGAATTGCACCAAACAAATAAAATTCAAATGCAATGTAGTATTATAAGTGGCAAAAGTGAAACTAAATAATAAATAATAAATTTTGATACATTTTTTTGAACCAAGTTTAGTATAGCGCTGAAAACTCTAAAATTATGATTTTTCGTTCAATTAGAAGATTTTTTATTTAAAATTAAATTTGAAACATTTAATTTTTTTAAACAAAAGTATAAAATTTTGTTATTTGAGTTAATCTAAAAATAAATTTTATTTTATTTTTAACCGTTTGAACTAATCTTATGCTTCTCCTCATAAAAGTAGACATTTAATATATATATATATATATTAATCTTATATAAATGATTAATTAAGAATAAAATTAAAATTTAACACCAACCTACAAGTTTATGTAATCTTGTGATTACTATTTTCTGTCATTATGTGTAATTTTTTTTGCCTTTTTTTACTCCTTTACTTGTATGTGTAGATTTTGTGTATTTAAGAAAGGTTCTTTATAATATAACAATTCTTTGACTTTTTATTTGTTTATTTATTTAATAAAAGTAACAAATTTAGGAAGTTTCCTTGTCCTTTCTTACTTTTTCCTGAATTAAAAGCAGTAATTAATGGGTTGTTGTAACTAAATAATCACAATTAAAAAGATTCATTCATTCTTAATTTCTTACTGCTATTTTCAATAAAGACGTGTTAAAATAAACTAAATTTAATTAATTCACTAAATAAATATATTTTTTTATTAAGAATCCCTTAATTTTTATTAATAATCTCTTAAAATGAAATTATAGTATATTACTGTAAGAGTCTTATTAATATAACTAATAGTTGCATTGATCTTTACCATATTAACTTGATTGTTTCATATTAATAAAATACCATTCTGAAAATGAAATATTTTGAGTACAAAGAAAAAAGTAAGAAATAATTAAAGTTATGTTCAGTAATGTTAAAGTTAATTTGAACATAAAAATTAGATTCAAAGAATTTGGTACTGTGTTATTAAATAATGAATAAATTAACTTATTAAATAATTTTAAATACACTTTTTTAGATTGTAGAGATCCTTGGACACATAATATATATATAAAAATAACTTACTTTTATTTAAAGTATAATCAAATAAATAAAAGAATTTAAATTTGAACAAGCAATAAAGTAATAAAAGATACCCAACAAATATATTTAATTGTAATTTTAAAATTTCCATTTTAGACTTACATTCAAAGTTCAAACAAAATATTGGGTTAAGGCCTTCGTTTGATGCATATTATATGTTTAATAGGTTAAATGCATTATATAGATATTTAATTGACAATTTACCATTTTTTTAAAAAATATATTTTCATCTATAAAATAACTCATATTTTAATAATTTATTCATATCATTCAAACTATTGCCTAAAATTAAAATTAATAATGACTCTGGTTATGGTTATGGAAGTTTTTATTTTAAGAATCATGAAGTAAAGTATTAAAATATATGTACTTTTTCATTTATAACATTAAAATATTATTATTCTTATTATATATATTTAAAAAAAAAATTGGTACTAATCATTATGTTCTCCTTTTAATTTAAAATATTTTTTATAAAAAATAAATTAATATTTTAATTACTTTATTTTATAAAAATAAAACTTTTTTCTAATTAGCTCATGATATATCAAAGTTAAAAAAATAAAAAGTAAATTATTTTCCAAAATTATTTGTTGGAAATATGTTATTATAAAAATGAGTTATTTGAGTAAAAGATCTAAATGTAGATTACATCTTTAGTATTTTGTGTGGAATGCAATGTATCATGAAAAATATTATTATCATGACATTATTTAACAATATACTTAAAAAAAAAATATAGTCAAATGTTTTCAGTATATATTAGTTATAATATTTATTAGTTAATTTGTTTTTCCATTCCTGACATATTTTATTGTTTATTTTTTTATTAGATCTATAAAATCAAGTTTTGTTAATTTTTTTATTTATATTTTTGAATGATATTAGTAGAAATTAATTTTAATAGTGTTTGTACTTCATCTACATAAAAGAGTATACATTTCATAATAATATAAATAAATTATTTTCTTTCATTTTAAATAAATTAAAAAATTTAAGAGAACAAAATATTTGTATTCCCACTAATAGCGATTTAAATGGAAGCTTATAATATTATAAATGTGTAAATATTTTGAGAAAAAGAATTTGAATTAATTAATAAAAGTGAAACCAAACAAGGACTTGGGGGTTTTCTTGGGGGTTGGGCTGGGTGTTTGCTGTACAGCGGTTACACAATAGAGCAATTCAGCACCGTACACGTCACTATTTAAATTCACAGTCTTCCCATTTTACCCCTCATTCTTCCTTTTTCCCTTCCTTTTTCCATACTATAAATACAAATCTCTTCTTCCTTTCTAACCAACGCCATTGATTTCCTTCTCAAACCTTCACTCTGCACCTTCTTCCTCTCCGCCGGCGCCGTCACCACCGCCGCCGCCATATTTTCCGTCATCACTTCCATCTACCAAAACTGGATATGCTTCTATCGGTGTTTCTCGCTCTATTCCTACCATGCGTAGGAATGAGCGCAGTTTTCATCGTCTACGTTTGCCTTCTCTGGTACGCCGCAACGAACACAACTCCAGTCGGAAGCGAAATACCTATGCCGGAGAAGACAAACAAGAGGAAAGGATTATCAGATGAACAATTAGAGAAGATTCCGAAAATCACCGGTAAGGAATTGGTACTTGGAAGTGATTGCGCTGTTTGTTTAGATGAGATTGAAGATGGACAGATTGCTAGGTTAATTCCTGGTTGTAACCATGGATTTCACATACATTGTGCTGATGCTTGGCTAGCGGTTAACTCTGTTTGCCCTATATGTAGAGGTCAACTTGATACATTACTCATTGATCCACCTGATAACAATCCTTGTTAAGAGTTTTCGTTTGTGAATCGGAGATTATAATTATTATTTTTTTGTTCCATTTTCGATTTATGTTCTTTAATCATCGTCTTCTTTAGGAAGAAAGCTGCATTGTTGAATTCGATTGTAAATTATAATTGATTTGGTTTAGATTCTCTAATGATTCAATGGCTGCCGCCGGTCACCAGTCGCCGGCCGGTTTCCGGCGCCGGCGATCTGTGAGTTTTGATGAAGAAGAAAATGGAGTAAGTCACGCGTTTCTTGTTATTTGTTACAGAGGACAGGCGTCGTCTAATGGGAAGTGAAGAGTTTTTTTTTTTTTACTTTTTTTTAAAGGGTTTTCAAATAATTAAACTAGTGACATAACTTTATTACTGTGTTTGATTTTGCACTTTTACATTAATTGTGCAATATTGAGTACTTTAATAAAGTTTAGTGTCAATTTTCATATTTTTTAAACTATATAAAAAATATTAGGACACAAATTAAGGCATGAAAATGAAATTTTATTAATTATATATTACAATTAAATCAACTTAAATAAGTATTACTATTTGTTTGATTAATTAGTTTTTTTATTATATTATAGGAATATATTTTAAATTAAATTTTAGATCTTTAAATAATTTTTTATAAATATTTTGTTATTCATTTTAAATGAAATATGTATTATTAATTAATGGTGAGAGATATGATAAATATATTATTGAGATTTTTAAAATTTTGGTAAGTTAATTATTAAATATATATTATTATATTATAAAAAATCATGTTTTTGTTTTATTTTAAAATTATATTAATTAATTAATTAATTAATTAATAAATTATGATAATTTTATTTCTTTTTTAACCGTTGTTCAACTCATTAAAAGTATTTTTTTTCTCTTTAATTATAATAAATTTATTTTATTTTCTCTAAATATATTTAATATTAATTTAATTATATAAACTTAATTTTTAAATAAATTAAAATATTTAAAATTTAAAATTATTTAATATATAAGGTATAATATTAATTATGAATAGAAATTCACCATCTTATTTATATTGTACCGAGATTTGATTATCAAAATATTGGTATAGTAACAATATATATATATTTTTAAAGTATGAATAGTATCTAATTAGTATTGTAAGCATATGAGCTGAAATACAATATTTGAAAAATATATTTATAATTTTTTTTTCAGACCCAATATTCATTTCCATATATGGATTTTCCAAACAAATAAGCTGGTATTGCTTTTTCAATTTAAATAATGACCTTCTTTACAAATTTTCTTCATACATTTTTATAAATAAAGAAAATCTTGTACTACTTTCTTTCAAAATTTCATAAACACAATATACGAATCAATTACCCTTTTTTTGAAAAGAAAACTTTTAATAATCATCCCTTAGTATTGATACAATTCTTTATAGAATCTTCTAATTATTCTATCATAATTTATTATAATATTATACTTCAATGAAAGTTGAATACTTTATATTTTAGATCTCAAAAGAAAAAAAAAGAAAATTAAATTAATTTTATTAAATATAAAATCTCAAATGGCAATCTCAATAAAAAAACTTGATTTCCCAATTTAATATGAAACTGAGCATTTATTATTTGCAGCACAAGTAATAATTAATTGACAAGTGTAAATCATATTATTAATATTCCGATTGCCTACCAAGTGTATGACATGCTTGAATTTAGTAGGTATTTATAACTTTATTTTGAATTTTAATTTAATGTGAGAATTTATTTTTTCTTTTAAAATCATATTTATTTTGATAAAATAATTAAAAACCATACTAAAACTTGTATAGCCTGTAGCCTGTAGGTGACTACTAATTAATTATTGTCTAGGAAATTAAAAATAATTAAGTGCAACTATATATCATTTACGAAGAAGGTTTATTATATTGTTTTACATATTTTCAAATAATAAAAAATATATTTACTAAGTGTTCTTATTTAAAATTGAATCCAAAATCTTGAGCTAACCCTAGAGTTAACTTTTTATATGTTTGGGTATTTTTTAGAATATATTATTAGACATAATTAGTTTGATTTAATTATATATTTTTCCTAAAAACTAAATGAGTTACAACAAATTAACATTTTTGTGTTTAGATGGAAGGAACAAATAACAACCACAACTTATGTGTTCATATTTATGTTAATTTATTGCAACGGTTATGAGATGATGTTAATGTTTAATTACATATTAGGTTTAATTTGTTATATATATTGTAGTGTTTGGTTTGATTAATACTTGACATGTTTAAGGCCTAGATTAAAAAAAAAAAATCAATAGTAAATTGAATATCATATACAAATTTATAAATGCATTAATGGTGGGTCAGACTCAATAGAATTGATTTCGTATGGTTATATATTTGTAAATTGTAAAACAAACAATAAAAATGCATTCTAATAAGTTGTCACGGTTTCAATACCACTTAACTTAATCATGAAAATAGGGTGAGCATTTAATGTATAAATTGCTATCTTAACTCAATTCAAACATAAAAACATATAATTCCTGGTTGGCCGATAAATTAAATAAAATAACTAAAATCGAAATATATTAATTATTTTAGGAAGAATGAGAGATTTTTTAATAAAAAAATAATAAAGGGTATTAATATATAATGATAAAATTAAATTAATAATTTAAAATATAAAGTATTTTAGTATTTTAATTAATTAATTAAGTGATATGATTATAGGAGATAGTGAAATAATGTTTGATTTGGTTGTGTTATTAAATTATTCAAACAAGTCTTTAATTTTTTTGTTTAAATAATTATTTAAGTATAATTTATAAATAAATAAAAAATTCAATAGTCAAAACTCTTAATTAATTAAAATAATTTATAAATAAATAAAAATTCAATAGTCAAAACTCTTAATTAACTAAAATTGGGTAGTTAAATTAGTGTCATGAATATTTTATTTAATTATAAATATCAAATAGATAATAAGTTAACAACGTTTTAAAATCTTTAAGACAAAATCTCATTTTTATAACTTCAGTCATAAGAATTACAAATTTGTGAGATTTAAAATAAAAGGTTCAAAATTTTAATTGTTCAAAAATAAAGTCTTTAACAATTTAATCAATTTATTATTAAAAAAATAGTAATAACTTGTCAGATTGTTTTGTTTGTAATACAAGATTTTATATATTTATATATAATATAAGAGTAATAATAGGGAGTTAAAAATCCCAAAATAACAACGAATATTTTTTTTAATCACAGAATATTCTCCCATTAATTATTTTTTTGTTCTCTCACTAATAAATCAATGAATGAATGATATATATATATATATATATATATATATATATATATATATATATATATATATATATATATTTCAATAAATAATTTAATTAAAAAATTAGCCTCACACCAATCATAAGCTTAAATTTTAATTTAAGTAAAAATTAAATTGGAAATATTTAATATGTGATGACCAATTCAATACTCATTCTTTAATGCCACAAAATTGAGTATATTAGGAATATTCTTAAAAAAAAAGAAAAAAGAATTTACATGATTCACTCAATATTTTTGTCGTATCACGGTTTGGTCTAATAACGGTTATTGGTCAACATCATTTTTAATGATTCATGTCCAATTTTCAAAATATATATATATATATATATATATATTATATATATATTATATATTTTGTTTTATTAATAGTTAACTTTATACGCAAAAAAGAAAACATGGGAAATCGTCTGTTTCTTTTGGGCGAAGACTTCAAAACCTAGAAACCTTTACCGAATATTATGGGAAAGTAATTTATAAATATATGACTTGGAAAGCGATGTTTTACTATTTAACCCTTCAACAATTACATAATGTTCAATTTAGCCAATTGTACTTTCTAATTTAAGTACAATATTAAAATATTCTTACATTATTTTTTATAAATTTTAAATATAAAATAAAATTATAATATTTTAACTAATTAAAAATTAAAACTACTTTTTTTTTTCATTTAAAAATATTATTTTTTAAAACCCATTATAAACCACCCTCCAAATTAACAACTTCAAACAAGCCTTATAAGGTTTTCTCTTTGTTTGATTTCAATCATTCATGCTGTGAAATTCACAACGAACTTGTTTGATATTTAATAAAAAAATAAATAAATTATTTGAGTTTTTAATTAATTAATTAATTAATATATCTTTTTGTATTTAAAAATAATCTTATAATTTGTTATAATAAAAAAAAGAAAAAAAAGTGAATTATTTGTATTAAAAAATGTGTAGAAATGAAAATTATATAAATTTTAAAAAGAAAACAAATGATCTTTTACAATTTTACTGGTGCAATAAGTGTCGGCCCCGTAGAATTTGGTGCCTTATACAAATTTAAATTTTTGGTTCCTAAAATAGTAAAAAAAAATAAATTTAATAATATAAAAAGAGATATAAATTATTAATATATTATAATATGGAGATTAAAAAAGATAAAAAAGTTATTTTTATAATATATATTTAATATTAAAGAGAAAAAAAAGAAAAAATTAATATTAATAATATAATATTAATATTAAATATTAAAAATTGGGACCATATAAAAGTGGGGTTTCTATTCAAGTTGCAACTGCATAGATTGCCTTATCCTGGACCGGTACAATTAATGAATGAATCTGGATGGAATGGTGGCAATGACAAACAAGGCCTTGTAAAAGTAACAATGACAGCTAGTTAGCTCCATATTGGGTTAATTTTGACTAGAAACCATGTGTGGGTGAGATTATTGTTTTTCAATTTTAGTTTCTAATTTTTAATTTTTTTTAAAGGTAAAATAAAATAAAAAATAGATAAAATTTTCATTGATGAACATATTTTATAAACTATAGAAAACTTGAAAAATTAAATAAATCTATTACATATTATAATAAGAGTTTTTCTAAGTTAATCAAATAAATATCAATATAATAATATAAAATGTCAAAAATATTAAAATAACTTAATACTTCAATAAACCTATGTATATTGTAATCTGACTTTATGTGTTTTACCATTGAATTTACATCACTTGAATATTTTTAAATTTGAAATTATTTAAGTAAAAAAATTAGAAAACAAAACACTACTATTAAAAGAGAAGAAATAAATAATATATGTAGGCTATAAATTATGTCCACATTAAAATTAATATTATTATTTCTTTACTAAAAATCTTTTAAATAGTATAAACTACATAAAGTATAAGTTCAGATATAAATAATATATATATATATATATGACATTAGTATTTTATATAAAGTTTAAAAAAGTATATAAAATATATGTTTTATAATTTTGTATTTATGACATGTGATAAAACGTAGTTTAAAGTTAAGAAGATAATTGTCTTCTAACTTAAATGAAAACTTGGAGTTTTTATTTTAATATATTATTAATATTTAATTAATTTATAATTATAAATTCTTGAATTATTATTATATTTAATAATTGAAAATTTATTTAATACTTTTATTTGAATTATATTTAATTTAAATGTTATTAATTGATTATATAAAATAAATATTAAAAAAAAACTTTATACATTAATATTTGACTCAAGCAATTTATAATTTTTTTAATAAATTTTAAAATATTAAAATAATGTTTATAGACTCATAAAGGTATTAAAATTAGATAATTATTTTAATTTAATGTTTTATCCAATAAATCTAAAATAATTAAAATTAAATAAATATTTTGAATAAAATGTTGTATCCACTAAAATCTAAAATAATTAAAATAAATGCCAAAATTAAAATTTTGAACCATAAATAAATTAAATAATTATTTAGAACAATATTGTATTAATTAATCACAAACTAATTAAAATTTGGTTCATAAATAAATTAAATAATTACCTAGACAATGTTGTGTTCAATAATTTTGAATTAATTAAAATTTAAGATTTAATTAAATTAAATAATTATTTTGGACAACAGTTAACCATTTAAATTTTAAAATAATTAAAAATAAATCCACCAAATAATAAATAAAATAAATAAAAATATATTTATAAGTCTAGTAATTAATTTTGTGTAGATTTATAAAATAAAAATAAAAATAAAAATGAAGAGTAGCAAAATAGGCCTTAAATCGTTTGGCCTAAATCAAATAGGCCTAAAACTTGAGCCATTCAACGCGCATTACAAAGGCTAATGCACAGACTAATTATGCTAGACTAACGGGTAAGGCACGAAACACCCTAAGAACGCGGAAGGACATAATAAACCTAGCCTAAATAATTGTCTAAACAGATAAAATTTAGCTAAACAAGACAAAAACTATTAATATTATTTTGGGTGATTTAAATTATCTAGAAGCTTCAACCGACGTAAAACTCTTATAAATAGCTTTCCTCAGCCAGTATGAAGTACAAAAGCCATCTCTCAACTCATCAACCAACTTCCAACAAAAAAATCTACCATTAAAAGTTTTCAAACTCTTATGATTTTAGAAATTTTGTGTAAACCTTCTTAGCTCGGTTTTAATTCATCAAAAAGTTTTAACAAGTTTTCAAGAGTGTACTCCAACTCACTATAAATTATCATTCATGTTATGAATCAAAATTGAAATTTATACATATGAGTTTGTGTGTTCTTCAATATTACATGATTCTTTGATTTTTGTTTTAGAATTGATTCTAAGACAATTTGCAAGCTTTATGTTGAAATCAATTTAAATCAATCAAGCTAAATTAAACATTCAATTTTTTAAGAAATCAAGTTTTTGTTTGTTTTTGTTTTGTGTTATAACTCAAGAACAATGATCTCAAAAATTTCCTAACACATTTTAAATGGTGTTAAGAGTTCTTTTATACCAATTATGAAGCAAATAAGGCTGGTTTGTCTAAATTCAAGATTTTCAACAAAGCTTCGGATTTCAGTTTTAAACATGGCTAAACCATGTAGATTGTTGGGTTTAAATTATTGGTTTTAGTTCTAATACGTATAAAGAAGTTTTGGTGAGATTAAAATTCAATTTAAACTCCTTATTAAGAATATAAAATTTTCTATTAAAAAATATTTCTATCAAAGTTCTGTTATACCCTTCTCAGTTGAATGATAACTCTAAGCCTTAGTAACGGGGAATTTGATCAAATGACCCTCAAAAGAGGGTCATTCCTATTTTTTTACCTCAAAAAATTAATTTTTATTTTTAACCTTTTTTTAAATTTTTTTCCATTTTTACCCTTACTAACTTTTTATTTTCTTCTTCTTCCTTTTCATTTTCCCCATTTCTCCTTCCTGTTTTCTCTCTCTCCCCCTCTCTTCCCCGACGACTCCTCAAGCGACATTGCTCCAGCCACAGCCAGAGTCGCTGTCCCCCTCTCTTTCCCAGCGACCTTACTCCAGCCCCAACTCCAGCCCTATCGAGCCCAAAGGAAACCGATCCTCCTTCTTACACACCGGCTGTAATATTCTTTCGACCTTGCTGTTCAATATGCATATGCATTCTTTCGCTCTTCTTTTTTCAATCGAAAATAATAGCATTACTAATGTTGCAGTCCTTTTACTCAGTCCTCATACTCTTATACTGTAGTTCTCCCAGCATTACTGAGTTAGTAATGCTTAGTTAGTTCTACTCCCCAATAATTTTTCCGTTTTTTGCATGTTGAGTATGAAGTTTTATGGTTTAGTTTAAGATTTAGGCTTTAGTTAGGGTTTAGGGTTGAAATGCTTAGTTAGTTCTATTGTTTTAGTTTGAAATGCTTTGATTCGAGAAATGTAGTTTAATCTGAATGGTTTGTGAATGTTGCGTGGATCGTGGGGGTGGGGCGTGAGGGTTGTGCGAGGGGCGTGGGGTAGTGCGTGGGTGGGGCGTGGGGCGTGGGCTTGGGCTTGGGCTTGGGCATGGGTGGGGCGTGGAGCGTAGGCTTGGGCATGGGTGGGGCGTGGATTTAATTGCAATTCAATTGCGTAACACGCAATATGTAAAACGAATTTAATAAATTTATTAATAAGCGGGGATAACTCAGTTGGGTGAGCGTCAGACTGAAGATCTGAAGGTCAGGTGTTCGATCCACCTTCACCGCAAAAAATTTTTCTATTGGAAATTTGTTATGAGTTGTCGGGTATTCTCTGAAATTGTCGGTTATGAGTTGCCAATTCCACCACTAAATTATGACAGTATGAAACCCAAGGTTGAAGAAGATGCAGATGCTACAAGTTGAAAGTTTTATGTGTTTTAAGTAGGGAGTGTATTTTTTTCTCATTTTGTTCATTGATTGTCCAGTCAAAATTGCAGTATATATTATTTCAAGTTCTCTTGGTGATCCATAATCTATTCCTGTGTTAAAATAATTTGTTGTAGATTCCACTCCGACTAACATTTGAACTCTTTTAAACAGAGAGTCTTGTGCTTTAATTTATCGGAATAGATAGATCCACAAATACGAATTTTAAGCAATTTTTTTTTAAAATAAGTAGAGAATACAAATGACAATGAAATTAAAAACTGGATAAGAGTGTGCTTGCTCATTCATTCTTCTGCAACACTAGCTGCACTTAGATCCACACTAAGATCTAAGACCTGCAATGAACCAAACCAGAAGCAGGGTTTTAGTATAACCTGCATTCTTTGCTAACTAACTACACTATTTAAAAAAATTAAACTTAATTAAGAACCATATTACTTGTATTATTTGAATTCAGAAATGGAAAAAAACACACTTGACATGTGCAGTTTTCATGCATCTCAAATATGGGATGACCAAAACCCAATTGATTTTGCAGTTTCTTGAGACCATAATACTTGACTGAAAGCCCAATTTTTTTGGCAGTTTCTTGAGAATATAATTATTGAATTATACACGCATACTTATCCTATGAATTTGACTCGCAAGTTCTTTCCATGCCTTTTTAGATTCTAAATCCATATTATTAATATGATGAAACAAGTCTAATTCATTGAAGCCTTTTTTTTTCTACATTAAAAAATATCATTAAAGTTTGTTTGATGTTGGGCTCTTTGGGATTATCCATCATCCCATCAATCATTATATATTTAGGGTAAGGGTAAAATGGTAAAATAACCTAAATAATCTCATTTCTAGGATATTTGGGTTACATGAGTACTTAGTGTTTAATGCTTTAAAATATTATAAAAAGTTAAAATTAAGGATCTTTTAGTAGTTTAGTTCATAATTTAATTAATGAAGTGATTGATAATGGGATGTTTGGATTAAATTCAAATAACCCTTCATCAAACAAGGCCTAGGGATATGATTTTTTCAGAATAATCCAGGATCAAATAAGCCTCTTAGAACTACCAAACTAACTATACATTTTAACTTCCGTGCACAATGATAGTTCTGGAAACATGCCAACTAAGACCGACTCCAAATAAAGAGAGAAAAATAACACACATTTCCAGTTATTGCTGTATACATGTTCAACACATCCATAATAGTGGACTCAAAGTGAATTATAGCATCATAGCTCTGTGAATCAAAATTGGTGTATTAATAGCTAACTAGAACTTAATCCAAAAATGATGAATGATTGACATTTAAAAAGAAAGAAAAACTAACCGAGGATATAAAACAATTGTCCAAAGAAGGTTCGTTCACTGGTTCATATCTATCATAGGGGTCAATAAACATCGTTCATATCTATCATAGGTGTCAATAAATATCTCATCAATAAGGCCCAACAGATCAATTCTAGCCTTTTAGTTCAACAACAGGATTGTCACTCTCAACTTCTGTTGATACAAATGCAATAAACTTCCCTTTTGGAGCAACATTGTGAGAATAAGAACAACAAAATAGATACATGCGCAACCCACATAAGATTCAAATGAGACAGTCTACAGATGATGTTAAAGGCTAAACCCTCACGCCCCCACGCCCACGCCCAAGCCCAAGCCCAACGCCCAATCCCAACGCCCCACGCCCACGCACAAACCCCACGCCCCACGCTCAACCCTCACGCCACACGCTTAACCCCCCACGACCCACGCTCAATCCCCACGATCCACGCCCAATCCTAACGCCCCACTCCCCACGCTCAACCCCCCACGACCCACGCCCAAGCCCTACGATCCATGCCCAAGCCCCACGATCCACGCCCAATCCCCACGATCCACGCTCAAGATCCATAAACAGACATAATACTCATAAATAGACATAATGCAAGTAAACCCACAATACAACTAAAATGTATTTGCAACCTATTCATTTCGATTGAAAAAAGAAGAGTGAAAGAAGCATATGCATATTGAACAACAAGGTCGAAAGAATCTTACAGCCGGTGTGTAAGAAGGAGGATCGGTTTCCTTTGGGCTCGACGGGGCTGGAGCTGGGGCTGGAGCAAGGTCGCCGGGGAAGAGGATTGTGCATATCATGGCAAAAAGATTTCCATTAACTGATGTTGAAGCAGCTTTGGCAGATTTAACCTTGAGTGCTTTGATTCTCTCAACTCAAGCCCGTTTCAAGATTATAAGTTGAGAAATCTCTATGATTAGCTTCTGATCAGCAGCATCAAGTGACAAAGGTTTTGAAGATCGAGGAGGCCTTGGAAGTTTTTTAGACGATTTTTTCTCCCTAACTACTTTAGTTCTTGTCTCAAACAATTTCACATCATCTAAACCATGAACATTTCTACTGTTGTTCATAGTTGTTTCAGTGGATCCATCAGTTCTTACTAGAGACCTGCAGCAAGTCTTGGAATAAACAGTCCTTTGTTCTTCTTCTTCATCTTCTTCCTCACTAATACACCCACCAACACCAGTCTCAATATCTGCAGTTTTAGATAAGGAATCCATTACAGCATAACAACTCTGTTTTACCAGGGATGTCACATGGTTTGTTTAAAATTTCCAATAGAAAAAAACTTTTGCGATGAAGGTGGATGGAACACCTGACCTTCAGATCTTCAGTCTGACGCTCTCCTAACTGAGCTATCCCCGCTTATTAATAAAATTTATTAAATTCGTTTTACATATTGCGTGGTACGCAATTGAATTGCAATTAAATCCACGCCCCACCCACGCCCAATCCTACGCTCCACGCCCCGCCCACGCCCAAGCCCACGCCCACGCCCACACCCACACCCACGCCCAAGACCACACCCACGCCCAAGCCCACGCCCCGCCCACGCTCCACCCACGCCCAAGCCCACGCCCCACGCCCCACCCACGCACTACCCCACGCCCCTCGCACAACCCCCACGCCCCACTCCCACGATCCACACCCCATTCACAAACTATTCAGATTAAACTACATTTCTCGGATTAAAACATTTCAAACCAAAAAAATAGAACTAACTAAGCATTTCAACCCTAAATCCTAACTAAAGTCTAAATCTTAAACTAAAACCCTAAAACCATAAAACTTCATACTCAACATGCAAAAAACGGAAAAATCATTGGAGAGTAGAACTAACACTGGTAAAAAATCGACTTTTACCGACGGTTTTTACCGAATGTTTTATAAAACTCTCCTAAATACTCCCGAAAGGAACAAATCTTTCGGTATTAAAAATATATTCCGAGAGGGGTGTAAAACCTTCGGTTTTACTAATTAGTACCGAAAGTTCTTTGTAGAACTTTCGGTTTTTACCTTCCCATAAAACCAAAAATAATTCTAAGTGTTGGATGTGGGTTAATTGCGAAGGTTTTTAAAAAAACCTTCGGTTTTGCAATTCCAGAGATTTTTAATTGCGAAGGTTATTCAAAGAACCTTCGGTTTTACCTTTTTTGAAATTCTCGTTTGCGAAGGTTTTCCAATAAACCTTCGGTTTTGACTCATCCCAAAACAATTAAAAATAATTCTAAGTTTGGTAATGGTTATTTCCGAAGGGTTTTCAATAAACCTTCGATTTTGACTAATATCAAAACTGAAAGTAATATGGAAACCTTCGGTATCTACCTCTATAAATACAAACCCTAACCCTTCTCTTTTTCATTTGACTCTCTCCTTTCTCTCTCTTCCGCGCCGCAACCGCCTTCTCCACCGCCGCTTCTCTTCTTGTCTTCTCGCGTTCAGGTTAGATTCATTTGTTTTTTTTTGTTTATTATTAGATTTAGATTTCTTATCATGTAGTTTATATTATCTAAATTTAGGCTAGTTTAAATTATTTGTTTGGTAGTTTGATTTAGATTTGTACGTTATTGTTTAGATTAGATTTAGGTTAGTTTGTTAAATATATATGATTTTGTTAGATTTGTTATTTTATTTGAATTAAGTTATATTAGATTTAGGTTACGGTTATTTTGTTTGATTAATATATATATATATATACATATTTATGAAATGCATTTAGGATGGGTGAGTCATGGCATAGTCTTCGGCGTACACCGGAGAAACTGTCTCGGTGTTACCAGAATTTGCTAGCACAAACAGAAATTGCGGCACGTGAGGAAGAGGTGAGAAATATGACGCTGAAAATGGAGCAAATCCGATTGTGGGATGCGGAAAGAGGTCGATTGCTGAGTGAAATTAAAGCGGAAGGGCTGAAATGTCACAGAAATTAGAGAATCTCGAACAACAACTTGAATTGTTGAGGAGTCGACAAAATCAACCACCCCCTCCTCCCCCCATCTAATAATTTCTAGATTATATTGTTTGATTAATTATGTGTTTTCTTTTCCGTACGAACGATGACATTTTTATGTGTTTTGTTTTCATAATTATGAATTATTATTATTATCTTTGGTTTGGTTTTTAATATGTTGTTCATGAATTATTTTCTTTTTGTTTGCTTTTCACTTTTTAAAAAAAAAAACAGCATGGCCAAAACCGAAGGTTTTCAACTAAACCTTCGGTTTTGACACTTGTTTAAGAGGTCAAAACCGAAGGATTTCAAATTAAGCTTCGGTTTTGACCCTTGTTTAAAAAAATCTGAAAAATTTCTAAGTATGGTTAAGGGTAAAAACCGAAGGTTTATTTGAAAACATTCGGTTTTGACCCTTGTTTAAAAAATCTGAAAATTTTCTAAGTATGGGTAAGGGTAAAAACTGAAGGTTTTCAAATGAACCTTCGGTTTTGACCCTTGTTTAAAAAAATCTGAAAAATTTCTAAGTATGGGTAAGGGTAAAAACCGAAGGTTTTCAAATGAACCTTCGGTTTTGACCCTTGTTTAAAAAAATTTGAAAAATTTCTAAGTATGGGTAAGGGTAAAAACCAAAGGTTTATTTGAAAACCTTCGGTTTTGACCATTGTTTAAAAAAATCTGAAAAATTTCTAAGTATGGGTAAGGGTAAAAACCGAAGGTTTATTTGAATACCTTCGGTTTTGATCCTTGTTTAAAAAAATCTGAAAATTTCTAAGTATGGGTAAGGGTAAAAACCGAAGGTTTATTTGAATACCTTCGGTTTTGACCTTTTTTTAAAAAAATCTGAAAAATTTCTAAGTATGGGTAAGGGTAAAAACCGAAGGTTTATTTGAATACCTTCGGTTTTGACCCGTGTTTAAAAAAATCTAAAAAATTTCTAAGTATGAGTAAGGGTAAAAACCGAAGGTTTATTTGAAAACCTTCGGTTTTGACCATTATTTAAAAAATCTGAAAAATTTCTAAGTATGGGTAAGGGTAAAAACCGAAGGTTTATTTGAAAACCTTCGGTTTTGACCCTTGTTTAAAAAAATCTGAATTTTTTTTAAGTATAGGTAAGGGTAAAAACCGAAGGTTTATTTGAATACCTTCGGTTTTGACCCTTGTTAAAAAAATCTGAAAATTTTCTAAGTGTGGGTAAGGGTAAAAACTGAAGGTTTATTTGAAAACCTTCGGTTTTGATCCTTATTTAAAAAAATTGGAAAATTTTCTAAGTATGAGTAAGGGTAAAAACCGAAGGTTTATTTTAAAACCTTCAGTTTTGACCCTTGTTTAAAAAAATCTGAAAATTTTCTAAGTATAGGTAAGGGTAAAAACCGAAGGTTTATTTGAAAACCTTCGGTTTTGACCCTTGTTTAAAAAAATCTGAAAATTTCTAAGTGTGGGTAAGGGTAAAAACCGAAGGTTTATTTGAAAACCTTCGGTTTTGACCCTTGTTTAAAAAAATCTGAAAAATTTCTAAGTGTGGGTAAGGGTAAAAACCGAAGGTTTATTTGAAAACCTTCGGTTTTGACCCTTGTTTAAAAAAATCTGAAAAATTTCTAAGTTTTGGTAAGGGTAAAAATCGAAGGTTTATTTGAAAACCTTCGGTTTTGACCCTTGTTTAAAAAAACGGAAAATTTTCTAAGTATGGGTAAGGGTAAAAACCGAAGGTTTTCAAATGAACCTTCGGTTTTGACCCTTCCCAAAAACATTCTGTTTAAGGTCAGGACCGAGAGGTTTATTCAAAATTTTCGGTGAAACCCATCAAAACCGAAAGTTATACTATTTACTTTCGGTGTTACCACATCATAATTTGAAAAATTAATTGGTTTTCTACCTTCCAATCTACACTCTTAACTAATATTATCAAGTGTGTGTTGTTTTTTAAAAATTAAGATTATGTTTAATGTTAAAATGTTTATGATTGTGTTTGATTATATAAGGAAGTGTGTATATATGTTTGTGTTTGATGATCACATGAATGTGTATAAAGTTTGATCATATGAATTGTGTAATGTTTTAAAATTACCAAATGTGTTAAATTAATGTTGTTCAAGGTCATTAGAAGATTAAAAACAAATTAATTCAACAATTTGTGAAATTGTAATTCCGAAGGTTAATGCTATAACTTTCAGAAATAGCTATCAAAACCGAAAGTTATACCATTAACCTTCGGAATTACCATTTCATAATTTGTAAAATTCATGGGCTTTTTACTTTACAATCTAGACTCATAACTAATATAATCAAGTGTGTTGTATTTTAAAAAATTTAGATGGCGTTTAATGTTAAAATGTTTATGATTGTGTTTAATTATATAGAAAGTGTATATGAATGTTTATGTTTGATTATCCTATCAATGTGTGTAATGTTTGATCATATAACTTTTGTGTAATATTTTAAGGATATCAAATGTGTTAAATTAATGTTGTTGAAAGTCATTAGATGATTAAAAACTAATTAGTTTAATAATTTGTGAAATTGTAATTCCGAAGGTTATTGTTATAACCTTCGGAAATAGTTATCAAAACCGAAAGTTATATATAAAACTTTCGGTTTTATCTAATTAAATAAAATTTTAAATATTTCAAAACCGAGAGATATGTCAAAATCTCTCGGAAATATGAATAATCAAAACCGAGAGTTATATGATTAACTCTTGGAATTGATTAAATGATCAAAACTGAAAGTTAATCATATAACTTTCGGTAATGTCCCTTTAATAAAATTAAAAAAACGCTTTCTTTTCCCTCTCCTCTTTCTTTCCCCGTTTTTCCTTCCGCCTCTTGACTTCTCTCTGCCTCCTTCACTTTCCGAAGACGCCGCTGCCCAGACGAAGGAGAACTCCCAGCCACGCCGCCGCCGATTGAAGTTCCGCCGCCGCCGCAAGGAGAGTCTCCCAGCCACGCCCGATTGAAGTTCCGTCGCCGACGCTTGGATCTGGTCCGATTGAAGTCCAGCCGCGCCAGATTGAAGACTGCCGTGCCAGATTGAAGTTCCGTCTCCTACTGCCGCCCTATAGCCGCCTCCTACTGCTTCCGCCTCCTGCTGTCGCCGCCTGCTGCCGCCCTACAAAGGTTAGTTCATTTTTTAGGTTTAGGTTATATTTGTTTAATTTTAGGTTATATTAGTTTCATTTTAGGTTATATTAGTTTAATTTTAGTTTGATTGATGATTTTGTAGTTTGATTTTAGGTTTTTTGTTTGATATTAGGTTATTTGTTTGATTTTAGGTTATATTTGTTTGATTTTAGGTTATATATGTTTGATTTTAGGTTATATTGAGTTTGGTTGTATGATTTGGTTAGATAATGTTAGATTAGGTTGATTTTGGTTAGTTTAGGTTTTTTATTTTGATATATGTATGATTTGGATTTGGTTTTTGGAATGGATTGTTGGATTTTGTTTTGAGATTAATTATGTTGAATTGTTAGATTGATTAGTTTAGATTATGTATTGGATTATGTTATTGGATTTGTTTTTTGGAATTGATTGTTGGATTTGGTTTTAGGTTATATTGAGTTTGGTTGTATGATTTGGTTAGATAATGTAGATTAGGTTGAAAATATGGTTGATTTTGGTTAGTTTAGGTTTTGAATTGATTATATTATTGGATTGATTTGGTATATGTTTATGTTGTTTTTGTTTGATTAATAGGTTTATTATTGTTCGATCTACCTACAGCCGCTCTTTTCCTGCAATGTTAGTTATTGTTGGTTTATTATATGGTTAGGTTAGTTGAATGTTAGTTTTATGTTAGATTTAAGTTTGATTTATGTTAGATTATGTTAGATTATGTTTGAAATGTGTATGAATGAAATAATGTTAGATTATGTTTGAAATGTATATGAATGAAATATTGTTTGTTTAGGTGGAATTTGACTTGGATAATGTTATATTAGGTTTGAAATGTATATGAATGAAATATTGTTTGTTTAGGTGGAATTTGGCTTGGATAATGTTAGATTAGGTTTGAAATGTATATGAATGAAATATTGTTTGTTTAGGTGGATTTTGGCTTGGATAATGTTAGATTAGGTTTGAAATGTATATGAATGAAATATTGTTTGTTTAGGTGGAATTTGGCTTGGATAATGTTAGATTATGTTTGAAATGTATATGAATGAAATATTGTTTGTTTGGGTGGAATTTGGCTTGGATAATGTTAGATTAGGTTTGAAATGTATATGAATGAAATATTGTTTGTTTAGGTGGAATTTGGCTTGGATAATGTTAGATTAAATTGATTTTTGGTTGGATAATGATAGATTAGGTAGAAATTATGTTAATATTATGTAAGCCTAATTAATTTAGACAAATTTAAGTAAATAATAATGCGAGTTGTTTTCCATTTTATTAGAAATATGGAAGTACCCGATAAAAGATGGATGACCTTACGTCGAGATCATCCAGATTACGAGGAATGTGTTGACAAATTCCTCGAGTTTGTTGTTAGGAGTACATCCCGACAACCCGTGAAATGTCCTTGCGTGAAATGTTTGAACACGCCGTTTATGGAAATAGACGAAGTGAAGACTCACCTCATCATTTATGGAATAAATGTTCATTATGAGTACTGGTATTTTCATGGAGAAAAGAGACGTACTACTTAAGTGGTTAATGACGATGTCGATGAAGATGCCGATGATTTCGATGGTCATGATGATGATGACGATGATTAGTCGGAGGATGCCGTGCCGGAATTCCACGATGCGAGACCGGAGACGAATAATACAGTTAATGAAGAGGTCAATGAAGAACGTTATATGCACGAATTTATAAACGATATGTTCCCCAACGTTAATGATGTCCCGAACAACGATGAACCAGTCGAAGATGCGCATAGATTTTATAAATTGTTTGATGATTGTAAACGGCCATTATATGAAGGTGCTCGAATAACGAAATCATCAGCACTACTGAAACTACTTCACATAAAAAATGTATGTCAATGGACAAATTCTTCGTTCGATATGTTGCTACGTCTGCTTAAAGACTACATATTACCGATTGACGCTCAATTGCCAAACTCATACTACGAAAGTAAAAAATTCATTACTGATATCGAGCTTAAATATGACAAGATAGACGCATGTAAGAACAACTGTATGCTATTTTGGAAGGACGACAAAAATGAAGATTCTTGTAGAGTTTGCGGTCTTTCAAGATGGAAAGTCGACCAAACATGTGGGGCAGTTCGAGAGATGCAAAATGGGAAATTCATTCCGAAAAAGGTGTTGAGATATTTCCCTTTAATACCAAGATTGCAAATACTATACATGTCCTCAAAAACGGCTCCAATGATGAGATGGCATAAAGAAGGAAGAGTTGATAGTGATACGTTGAGACATCCCGCTGATTCCTTAACTTGGAAAATATTTGATGAAAATTATAAAGATTTTGCGTCGGAATCTCGAAACGTAAGACTGGGTTTATCAAGCGATGGGTTTCAACCATTTGCAAATGGGAAAAAATCATATAGTGTTTGGCCGGTTATTCTCGTTCCTTATAATGTGTCACCCACTACTTGCATGGATTCTAGCAATTTTATTTTATCTATGTTAATTCCGGGTCCAAAGAGTTCGGGAGATGCAATTGACATATTTCTCCAGCCATTGATCGACGAGTTGACTGAACTATGGCAAACTGGTGTGAGAACGTTTGATGCACACACCTCGCAATACTTTAACATGCGAGTGGCGTTGTTGTGGACCATTAACGACTTTCCCGCCTACGCGAATTTATCAGGCTAGAGTACGAAAGGTAAATTCGCATGTCCTTATTGTAACAACGACACAGTATCTCTTCGATTGGTTCATGGTTCCAAACAATGTTACATGGGTCATAGACGCTTCCTTCCACCAAAGCACAAATACAGAAGGGATAAAGAGTCGTTTGATGGTCGAACTGATTATAGAGAGCCCCCTAGATTGTTAACGGGACAAGAAAGTTACGAGCAATTACGAGACCTAGAAGACATAATTCTTAGTACGAATCTGAGCAAGAAAACCAAGATATATCATGAAACGCGGGGAGACAATTGGAATAAACTTAGCATTTTCTTTCGTTTGCCTTATTGGAAATCACTATTATTGAGACATAATTTGGATGTGATGCATATTGAGAAAAATATTTGTGATAGCGTGTTGGGAACAATAATGAATGTGAAAGAGAAGACTAAGGATGGTCCTAAAGCCGTAAAGATTTACAACTCTTAGACATAAAATCATGGTTACATCCTATAAATGATGAAGGAGTTGTTCATTATCCAGAAGCGCCTTTCACTTTGACATCCGAAAATAAAAAACGTCTTTGTAACTTCTTGAAAGATCTCAAGTTGCCTGATGGTTTTTGCTCAAATATGAGGAAAACACCGAGCAAATTGTCGAAGCCATACCATAACTTACTTGCCCAATCAGAGAACTTAAGGCTCCAAGGATCGTCTTCTAGAGACGAACCACCTATTGCTGTAGTCCCAATAACTACTGCTCCCCCAACAGACGAGGATGTTGAGGCTACGGAGGCTGAAGAGTTTATAGAGAGCACGTTTGCTGATATGGTGGATGACGATGAGGCTGAAGACAAGGGTCTCGAGGAGCCTAACGAGGAGGAGCACGGTTCCACTCCCGACCCATCATCGACAGGTAACTCGTTTACAAATTAGTTATTGTTTCAATTGATTCACATATCTAATTATGAATTTGATAATTTTGAAAAATCTTCTGCCCGCAAGAGACGGTGGAAGAACAATAATATCGCGTTGTCTAAGAGGGTAGCGGGGACAAGAATTCCTCTTTCTTTTAGAGAGAGAGATGGGAGGTCAGGCGGTGCTGACGTAGAAAGAATACAGTGGTCTAGACATGTAGGGTCGATTATCCGGGACCCCGCAGCCGTCTCACACCGTCTTCTAAAGTGGAAGGCATTAAGTGCGGACCAATTGGATTCACTTTGGACTGCTATCAAAGTAATAATTATTACTTAATTATACATTATTCATTAAATAATTATTTTTAACATTTAAATGTTATTTTTTTAGGATTCATTCGAAGCTACTAATGGTTCTATTGATTCATTTCGAAAGACCGGATTGGGACACGCCAAGCAGATATGGGATAGATGGCGGTCAGATTTGAACAAGTCATATATTCGCGTCCACAAAGGAGACGAGACAGCGATACTGGCTAATCCTCCACCAGACTACGATCGAGATGATTGGGAGTTTGTGTGTCGTAACCATTTCTTCACGGAAAAATTTAAGGTACGGTTTCATAATTCAAATAAAAGTTGATATTAGTTAATTTAACTTCATTTTTTATTTCAAATACAGCAAAACAGTCGTACAAATATGATTAACAGGAAGAAGCTGAAATTCCCACATCATACGGGAAGTAGACCGTTTGCACAAATTGAAGAAGAGTTGGTAAATACATTATTTGTAATAACTTAATATAAAGATTTTTATTAATTATATAAATAATTTATTTCAATAGGCGATTGAAATGGGACGGGCACCGTCTGTCATTGAAGTATTCAAGAGGACCCGTACCCCAAAACTGACAAAAGAAAATCCAACACCCGTCCCGGAAGAACACGTGCAAGAGAAAATTGTAAGTGAATTGAATATGCCTAGTTTTTTTTATACAAATGATACTTTATTTCAATTGTGCAGGTTGAGATAGAGGAGGTTCTTAGTAACGAACCTGGAATATCTGATTTTGAATTGACAGAGAGGGTGTTCGGACAACAAAAACAGGGGGTAGTGTTCGGAATGGGATCAGGCGTCCGGCCCACACACTTTCGTGATGATCGTCGAAGTGGAAATAGTTCACAGCGAAACAATGAGCGATTGTTTGAAGAGAATCAAAGAATGAAGCTCAAGCTGGAGGAACTGGAGAAGAGGGATGAAGAAAGAATGCGCACAATTCAAGAAATGCAAGCGGAAAAAGAAGAAACAAATGCAAGAATGGAGAGAGAAGTTAGAAATGAATGCAAGAATGGAGAGAATCGAATTCTTTACGAGGCAACAACAACCACCACCTCCTCCCACAAGCTAATTCTAGTACGTTTTGATTGGTTGTTTCGATTGAAAACATGTTTTGATTAGTAGTCGTTTCAATTTGAATTTATAACAGATTGTTCGGATGATTAGTTTGGTTGCGAATTTTGTAATGATAATGATCATTTAATGTATGTGTCATTTCTTTTATTATTGATATATTGGTTTGGCTGAACAGGTTTTGGTTGCGAGCAAAATAATCGGCATATTTTTAAAATATTATAGGAAAAAACCGAAAGTAATAAAGAAATCTTTCGGTTTCTCTTCAAATGGAAAAACCGAGAGTTATATGAAAACTTTCGGTTTTCCCATTTGAAAAAAACCGTAAGTTAATTAGAAAACTTTCGGTTATACTCCTACGGGAAAAACCGAAAGTTTTCTAATTAACTCTCGGTTTTTCCATTTCAAAAAAACTGAAAGTTAATTAAAATACTTTCAATTTTTCCACACAGAGTAAAATCGAAAGTTTTCTAATTAACTTTCGGTTTTACATTTCAAGAAAACCGAGAGTTAATTAGAAAACTTTCGGTTTTACTCCTGAGGGAAAAACCAAAAGTTGTCTAATTAACTCTCGGTTTTCCATTTGAAGAAAACTGAGAGTTAATTGGAAACCTTCGGTTTTTCCCTTAGGAGTAAAGCCGAGAGTTATTTGCAAAACTTTCGGTTTTTCTCTGTGTGGAAAAACCGAAAGATTTTCAATTAACTTTCGGTTTTACTCTAGGGTATCTAAACTGAAAACTCTACGATATCTCTCGGTAAACGCCCAATTGTTTTTAACGATAGAGTCAATACCGAGGGATGGCGAGAGTTACCAAAACTTTCGGTAATGTGTCTATACCGACAGTTATAGGATCAAAACCGAGAGTTTTTACTCTCGTTTTTTACCCCTTTTCACTAGTGTAACTAAGCATTACTAACCTCAGTAATGCTGGGCGAACTGCAGCATAAGAGTATGAGGAATGAGTAAGAGGACTGCAACATTGGTAATGCTAATGTTTTCGATTGAAAAAAGAAGAGCGAAAGAATGCATATGCGTATTGAACAGCAAGGTCGAAAGAATCTTACAGCCGGTGTGTAAGAAGGAGGATCGGTTTCCTTTGGGCTCGACGGGGCTGGAGATGAGGTTGGAGCAAAGTCGCCGGGGAAGAGAGGGGGACAGCGGCTGTGGCTGTGACTGTGGCTGGAGCAATGTCGCATGGGGAGTCGCCGGGGAAAAGAGGGGGAGAAAAGAGAAAATGGGAAGGAGAAATGGAGGAAAAGGAAAAGAAAGAAGAAAAAAAAGAGTTAGTAAGGGTAAAAATGGAAAAAAAATTTAAAAAATGAGACTAAAAATAAAAATTGATTTTTTTAAGCTTAAAAATTGGAATGACCCTCTTTTGAGGGTCATTTGATCAAATTTAGTTTTAAACGGGGAGATGAAGCTCCCATGTCTTCGGAATCACAATTTGGGCCTCCTAATGGCGGATCCACTTTACACCCAGTTCAATGGTCTTTAGGAATGTTTGTTTTCAACCATTTGATTTTAAATGTTTTTTAACATTTAAAAGTTCTAAATTATTATTAAAATAACGGAAAGAATGTTAATACTATTAAAAAATTGGAGGAAGATATCAATTTTATTTATAAAGTTGTAAAATTTTATTCAAAATTATTTAACATAACAAAATGTTTCAAACGGCGTTATGTTTTTAATCTACGTGTCATACCACACATTTATTTTTTATATATATTTTAACCTATTTTTTTATATTTCAAATAGACTTTCTCTTTACATTTAATACATAAAAAATAAATAAATAAAATCCATTTTCTTTTCATCAATTCATTGATTTCATTCCAAATCTTATCCGCCATTTCTCATACACACTCCACCGTCTCTGAATTTCACTTTATGCTCTTCTCAATTGATCTCAAAGCAACGTGTTATATATTCAATGTGAAACATCGAGACTGAAAATTATGAATTTCGTTTGAATAACTTGTCTGGAATTTCCGATTTCGCTAGGTTTTCAAATCAAAACTGTGAGGTTTTAGCGGTTAAATGTGATCTGGCACCTACGATGGTTAGAATCCTAAAGAAGAGTGTGAAAGAAATTGAGATTCCTGAAACGGTTATTGAGATTATAACTTTGATTATAATTGAAGTTAGAGTTATGCTGAATAAATTGATATTCGAAAAAATGTATAACGATTGTTTGTCCTCGTTTCTGATTATTCTTCGTAAAGGAAAAATTAGTTCGAAGATCGCTTCAACTAGAGTTTTTGAATTCATTTCGTTAGATCCTTAATCATAGAGTTCAATCGTAGAGAAACGAGGCTTATTACAAGTATTATCTTGTTTGATTGAAACAAGTATTATCTTGTTTGATTGAAACTGATCATCCGATGATCAGGTCACGAAAGAAGTTGTATTATGACGTCGGATAGCAATATCAAAGTACAGGAAGACATTAAAAAATGATCTAATCAAAAAAGATTAGCAAAAACAGCCGACAACATTATCTGAAGATGCGGATTCGTTTGTTAAGTTTTTGAAAATGATTGAATTGGTCGCGATGGGGGCGTCTGCTGGTGAAGAGAGGGATGGAGGTTGTCTAATGGTGAAGAGAGGGAGGGAGAGAATGGAGGGTTAGGCCAGGACAGTGAAAAACAGAGATTTTTTTTTTTATTTGTTTATTTATATAATTTTATATATCAAATAAAAAGAGAACTCTGAAATAAAAAAAAATAGGTTAAATAAAATATATAAAATAAATACGTGGATGACATATTAATAAAAACTTAACGTTGTTTGAGCATTCCGTTATGTTGAATAATTTTCACACTTATAACAAGTTTATATATAAAAATAAAATTTAAAACTTTATAAATAAATTTGTCTCTCCCACAATTTTATAAATAAAATTTACATTTTCACATTAAAAAATTCAAAAATAAAAATAAAAATACCTTTCAAATATTTTAGAATATTTATAAAAGCAAATATTTTATTAAAAAGAAAATATTTTATTAAAGATCAATTTGAATGTATTTCTTAAATCTAACTCTTCAATGTATATTTTTAATATACAGTTTTTCATAATTTTCGACTTCAATAACCGTTATTGAAATTTATTTCATATTTTAAAAACTAAAATGTCAAGCCTAAATTTATGTCATAATAATTTGGAAAATTAATTGGAAAAAATAAATATAAAAATCCATTTTTCTTAAAAAGTCAAAATTTTGTGAAACAAATCTCGTTTTTTAACGTGCACAAAAGACATAGCGCGATAACCCCTTTCCTAGTGTCACCAAACATTAGACTCAAAAAATTTATGATATATGTTTGTATACGTAAAACTTTGTTTGATTTAAAAAACAAATTTAGTGACGACTCTTAAAATATAAAGGCCAATTATCTAAAATTAATTTTCATATTTTTTAGTCAAATATATTGTTTCGGTTCTTCATCTCTTTTTACGAGATTTAAGAGAAGTGTAAATTTATGAGATTTAAATTATTAAAATATTTACAAATTTTAAATTGTAAAATAAAATAAAATCTCGGAGTCAAATATTCGTTTATAATGTGGTTCGTACAGTCCGAAAATTGGTTGGTCTCATGCCTTACCTATCGTTTTGTATATTTCACCTGCGGAGGGGACGACAAATAACTTAAATGGTAGACACAACCACATGTACGCATTGAAGGAAAAAACTTTCTACGAAAGTTATGTTGTAGAACTCTTTACTTACCTTACTCTCGAATCTCATATATAAGTAGTCAGGAATACTATTCTTTCGGAAGTTGTCCTATCTTAGAGATGATGAACTAAAATAGAGTTCTATAGCATATACTTTTTCATTTGGCCCATACAAGTTTTAGATTAGTTCGTAGTGAGATGTAATAAGTTAATTGACTTCGAGAGCCAGCACTTTGGTTTACTTCAAAAAAAACTAAAAGAAAGAAAATCAGAGATTTATTTTTAAGAGTATGGGGTGCTTGGTTGCACATTTGGAAAGGATCTACGACACTATGTCCTACTCGCATATCAACTCATAACAAAATGTTAAACCGACTAACATGACTGAATTGGTTTTGATGGACAATCTCTACTCAAACATAATTGATCATTATATGTTTGAGAGGATTATTACAAATGCATTCTGAAATTAGAACTCTTGTTCTCTTGTGTTTATACTAACATGTGTCTAATCAAATGGGCTAACCCTATTCTTGTTTAGAGATATTTTTAAGCGTCCATTTTAAACAAGGTCGAGACAATAGAGTCACAAATGCGTTCTGATCACAAGAAAGAACACAAATGTGAAGTAAAAAACTTACAGGTTGTTTGATTAGAATTCAAACTGTAATTCCTTGAATAAAATGAGTGCTTGAATGTTAAAAGAAATACATTAGGAATTTTGAGTTATTGGAGCCCTTTTATGACACCATAAAGTTCAGGCATTTTTTCAAAAGTGTTTAAATTTTTTGAAAACTTTTATTCATGTCAAAAATAATTTTTGGACTTGTAGGATTTGAGATATGAATTTCCAAAGATAGACTACTTTCCAAACAGCTCCTAAAAGTTGTGAAAAAATAATATTATTGTAGAAAATAATATTTTTGACCATCCTATAATTTTTGGGATTTTTCTAAAATGTTTTAGAGGCTCCAATCCATGAAAATAAGTTGTTTGGTAATAGGGAACCAAACAAGCCTTAAACAATTTTTAAAATTTTAAATTGGAACTTTAAGGCCAAACTTGAACCTTAATGAAGTTGAATGGTTGATTTGGACGTGAAATAATAGTACATGGACTGAAATAACATTGAATTATTTAAAATAATTCAAAACTGAAAGTTTAGGGACAAAATTGAACATTGAAAAGGTCCAAGAGTCTGAAAAAAGTAAACTGGAAGTTCAGGGGCTGAAGTCATTTATCTTATTTAAAATAAGTTAAAATTTGAAAGACTGAAACTGAAATTAAAGATTTAGGAAACTAGGGGATTAACTTGGATAATGGATAGAAGTTATAGGGCATGTTCGTCATCTTCTTCTTCATGAGTATGCATTCACCAATTTCAGAAGTCGGATTTTCCGTATAACCTTTCTTCCTTTATGGATACATGAGACACCAATAGATGAACAAAAGATTCGGACACGGCTTCTTCCTAGCCTTGAAATGTACAGTGTTATGAGCTCTCCTTTCGTTGTATCGATTCTCATCGAGTGATGCTACCAATTTCAGGAATTGATTCCGACATGAACTCTGTCTTCTTCGACGATTCTTCAATCTGAGAACGAATTTTATCTGCAAATCACCTCTTGTCTCGACTTCAGAATAAGTGACTTCGAAAATCCTATATGCACACAATTATGGATGTAAAAGAACATAGCTACTTGCAAGCTATTAGAATTACGGCTCGGCAAACACTCGTCCGAGCTCGTTCATTAATCTTATTAAAACCTTAAAATTTAAACGAGCCAAACTTGAGCTTCTCGATATTCGGCTCATAAGCTCGTGAACATGTTCGTCTATAAGTTTGTTTATGTGCTCACGAAGATGTTCGTTTATAGTCTCAGGAACATGTTTGGTTATAATATCTTTTAAAATATAATTTGTAAATTATTAAAAAAAATATTTAAGTAATTTATAAATTTATATTTTTAAAAGTAATTAATATTATTACATAATTATATATATATATATATATTTTTAATGATTACAAATTATATTTTTAAAAATAATTAATATTATTACATAATTATATATATATATATATATATTAATATAATAATAACCTATAATAATAGGTACGGTTAATAAATAGATAAATTAGGAAGTTTTTTTTGTTCCGCAAGAGTAGAAGGATCTGATTAGCTAATCATTTTTAAAAAAAAAAATTATCTAGCCAAAGTCGTGGGTTCCCAGGATTGCGGCTCACTAAGGTTCCAACACTCTTTTCTTTTTCTCTTTAGCCAAGCTCTCTCGTCTAAGCATCAATGGAAAGGAGAAATCGGTGGTTACGAATAATCTTAGAGGTGAGATTTCATGTTTTATAAAACCAGATAGGTTTTATGAAAAAAAAAAGTGTTAAATATTATTTTAGGTTTTATTTTTAATTAGTATATTTGTTAGGATTATTCGGTGAGGTCTCGAAGTGTTTCAGATGTAGGGAGTAACAGACTAAGGCTGGGCAACAAGGAGGTGGTGAGAGGCTCATCTGGGCCACCTGCCCCGAGCTTGAGAAGCTCTTCTAGGTTTAAGTCTCTATATGAAGTGTTTGCATTAAACCTTAAAATGATTTGTTTTCATATGCTTAAACTAAAAAGTAGACACTCTTATTTTTGTTGATTTTTGTTATGTTATACTTATTATGGGCCACCTGCAACACCCGAAATTGATGGTTTTTCTAAATATATCATCATCAATTTAGGAATTGAGTACAACACTAACTATGGGAGAAGTTTAAGTTCAACCAAATGAAATCAAAACAAGGAGGTGACTAAACCTGATAAGGTGTCTGAACTTGATAATGTTATGGGAAATGAAAACAACCTATATGATACGAAATAAATGAAGATTACATCTAAAGTTTGGGATGATTTTAAAGTGATCACACTTATAGAAGGGAAGACAAAGGCTGAATGTATTCATTGTAAACATTAGTTGACATATGGTAAGTCGAGTTCTACGACACATTTGACAAGGCATAGCCGAAATTGTATAAGGAAGATGATGAAAGAGAAAGGGAAATCAAATCTAAGTATCACCACAACCTTATCGGAGACAAAAACTGTTAATGAGGTGTAAAGTTTTAAATACAATCACACGAAGATTAGGGAGATGCTTTCACACATGATTATTGTTCATGAACTTCCATTCGCTTTTGCAGAGTATGAATTGTTCAACTTGTTGATGAGAACTCTACTCCACGTTATCAAAAAATTTAGTCGGTCTATTACAAAGAAAGATTGCATAATTACTTATGAGATGGAGAAAAAAATACTTTTGGCAACATTGAAGAATATTAATAGGGTAAGTGACGAAGATTAGGGAGATGCTTTCACACATGATTATTGTTCATGAACTTCCATTCGCTTTTGCAGAGTATGAATTGTTCAACTTGTTGATGAGAACTCTACTCCACATTATCAAAAAAATTAGTCGGTCTATTACAAAGAAAGATTGCATAATTACTTATGAGATGGAGAAAAAATACTTTTGGCAACATTGAAGAATATTAATAGGGTAAGTGACGAAGATTAGGGAGATGCTTTCACACATGATTATTGTTCATGAACTTCCATTCGCTTTTGCAGAGTATGAATTGTTCAACTTGTTGATGAGAACTCTACTCCACATTATCAAAAAATTAGTCGGTCTATTACAAAGAAATATTGCATAATTACTTATGAGATGGAGAAAAAATACTTTTGGCAACATTGAAGAATATTAATAGGGTAAGTGTGACTACTAATTTGTGGAAGTATTCTAAAACTAAAACAAAATGCTATTGGCTAGTGTTATCGTTTTGAAGTTTAACTTTCACTAATTTGTTACTCTTATCCTTTGAAAAGTATATTTATAATTCTAATTTTAACGTTTATTCATATCATTATTGAATTTATAAATTCAACTATTACAACTAGATAAACAATCTTTCACTAGACGAGCTTTAGAGGAAATCGAGCTTTCTAAACGACCCAAGCACGAGCGGCTTGTGAGCTCAACTAAATTCATACGAGTCGAGCTCGAGCTCGATTGTAAAAGCTCAAAATGAGCTCGAGCCCGAATATTTACTAGACGAGCCGAGCTTGAGCCTACCACTGTTCGGTTAGGTTTGGACCTATTTGGAGGCGAGAGAGGTCATTGCCTTAGGGCCCCGCCTACCAAGGGGACCAATTTTTTTAATATATATATATATATATATATATTATATTTAATATGATGAAAAAGCTCGCCACGATTTCTACTTGCATAAACTGCTGGCTGCCGCCCCCAATCCCCATCTGACCATCTCATGGCCCCAAATGTATCAAACAATTCCAATCATTCTCAATCTGATCATCTGCTTTAAATCTTGTTTGATTCTTTAATTTGTTGATCTTACAAGCTAAATAAAGAAGTATTTTCTCTTATACACTTATGTGATTTTGATGAAATGTTTAAAATATGTGGCGCTTTAGTGCTTTACTTCCATTAATATATATTTTTATTTATTATATATCAATGAATTTTTGAATTTATAGGCGAGATCTCAAAATCATAGCAATTAATTATAACATATGTTCTAATATATTGAAATGATGAAATCCTAGTTCTATTCTTCTATTGCTCCATGGTATGAATGAATGTGTTGTTGAGTTAGGTTGTGTTGATTAAATTAACTTTGTTTGAAAAGAGCTAGATTAATTCAATCTTTATTTGATAAAATAATTAAAATAAATACCAAAATTAAAATAAGGGAGGAGACATTAATTCAAATTCAAGTTGATGATATTAACAAATATTTTAGTATAAATAACATAACAGAAAGAGAGGAATTAAATAGTTTGGTGATTGAAAAACAAAGTCACTATGAAAATGAAGAATTGGTTGAGGCTGTCAATTTTTGACTAATCTCTCAAAAAGAGTTGATGATTTTTTGTTTCCTAACAATAGTAACAATAGCAAATGGCAAATGATTTTTTGTTTATACACTTATGTGATTTTGATTCATCGCATTATACACGAAAAATAGCAAATGGACAAACATTTGATAGACTATGGCTTGTATATTCTATTTCATTAGATAGAATATTTTGTTTCTGTTTTAAGATATTCAAGACTGAACAAATGATGAGTAGAATGGGGAATTTGGGCAATGTCGGATACAAAGACCGCATAATATACATAGAAGTCTTAAACATCATGAGTTAGTAGGGATCATATGGATTGCATGTTTGAAAAAAGAGTAATTGATATGCTACAATGTCTGAAAAAACTGAATGGTTTATTCTCAAATACTTACATTACCTATAAGATTTTGTTAACCATACCAGTAACAGATGCAACAACATAAAAAAGTTTTTCGAAGTTGAAGTTAATCAAGAATTATATTCGATCAACAATGTCACAGGATAGACTAAATGTGATAGCAATGTTGTCGACTAAGAAATAAATAGTCCTTCAATTAGATTATACATATTTGATCAATATTTTTGTCTCTAAAACAACTAGACAAGTGATGTTTATTTAGTTATTTCAAATAATGTTAACTTTTTTCTTTTTATTGACGTGACATATTGTTTATGGTTTACATATATATATTGTATCTGAACTTTATGGTAACAAAAGTGCCCATTTTTTATTTTTTGCCTTAGGCCTTATCGAACACAGGTACGACTCTATGTTCGGCTCGACTCAATTAATTACATCCATATGCACAATTACGCCTCGTTCTAACTTTCTTATGAGGATTGAAGACAATTCAGGTAGCTTGACCGAGAGTCCTCTATTTCTTATTCCAACAACAAACATAGACAAATTTCGACAGAACAAAGAAAAATTGAAGGAGACTTAACCTAACTTCATCTCTAACCCTAGGCAAATAAAATATAAGTATAATCTAGGTTTTCTATCAAGTAATAGTTAATCTTACATATCATTCATCAAACTAACATCACTTCAAACAAATTAATCGTGACATGAATACAGACGAATTTGATTGACAGATGACTATAACATTGATGTGGTAAGATTACAGATGGGATGAGAACTCACCTTAAGTAGTAAATATTACATAAGACAATCCAAGAAGAGGAAGTTGTTCGCTAACGTGCTCGTCGGAGAATGCAGGAACTCCCTGGTGATGTCCTGATCAATGTTCTCCAATCTATCTATCTCTTTGGAGTAACTCTTAACTATTTCTTCAAGTCTATAGAAATTTAACAAAATATCAACCTCCTCCAATTTTTGAAGGAAATAACTATTAAATACCCTTAGGTATTTTAATAGGTCGAATTTAATGGCTACTAGCACAACATGATGATTGGGTAGTGACTTGGGCCTTGGGGTGAATTTTGGTCAAGTGACCTGCGTAGGTAACAAATCAAGTTTCAATCTCCAACTTGAATCACATTGTTTCATGCCTTGTAGCCCAAATGTGATTTTTCAAAGTTAGCATTGTTTGGAGTTTCGTTTTCACCCACTTTGTAAAAATATAAACTTTGTTGAGCCACTTTGGACGACTCAGGCCATGCCAAGAGTTGAGCTTGGGCTTGTTGGAAAGGTGAGTTAGTTAAATACAACTTTCATGTTTCTCAACAATGTCAAGATAGGTCGCAGGTCTATGCATTTCCCGATGGAACGTTATTGACCCTACATTTATTATGTTGGTTTACGGGCGACCTAACATGGGATGTAGATCAAACCATGAACTTTTAAAGTGACACTTAACTTAAGTTTGTTCTAGAAACTAATCTAGTGCACTTGCATCGTGTTGTTAAACATCAAATGACAGTCTGAGACCTGTGCCATTTGATCAGGTTGTGTCTCAACTTTCCAACCATAGTTAAAAATCCAATTTTAGACATTGTGTCTCGGTCCGGGTTGAGGATCCTCAGTCGGATCTTTTGACCCTAGGTTAACAAGACTCGGTTCTCAAGAACACAATTGCATGTTTTTTAAAATTAATTTTTTAGCTCTAATTCTTTGATCGAAAAGCTTGGGTAGCTTCACAAAGCTCCTAGGACATGTTGATCATCATGTCAAGGTATATATATACCTAGATGGTGATCAATTTGTTCAAAACAGTTTTTGATCAAAAATTGGGTTTTTGATTTTATGGTTGTTTTATTGTGAAAGGAGTTATCCAATAGGTTTCTTATAACACATATACTTGATTGGTACCAAAATAATAACATTGATTGTTCGTTTTGACTAATTAAAGAAATAAAAAAATTCATTTTATTTTGAAAATTTTGATTTTGATAAAACATTATCGGGATGGATCAAACATGATCAAAATAGTTTTTCAACATCAATACAATCATGTTGGGAAGCTTTCTGAATTGTGATTCGATCGAATTAACACAATAACAACAAACCTATTTTTTTGATTTTTGAAATTCAATTTTGAGTTTTTATTATTTAGTTCGATTGATCAGTTTTATCCTATCCAGATAGCTTATAAATCATATAGGGATGGATTTCCAACCATAAAATACCATATTATAAATCATATAGGGATGAATTTCCAACTATAAAACACCATAAACAACCATCATTCAAGCTTATGCAATTTGAAAATTTTCAAATTGTAAATATGAATTAGAGGTTGATTGAACCTTATCAAGGATTGGAGAACAATCCTTAATCCTTAGGGAAGCTTTCTGGATGCACAAATCAAAGCTTTAAGTCCTTAAACGAAAATTTTGAAAAATTCGAAGTTTTGAAGCTTTATTAACGGATTTTGATTTTTCTTGATTTGAGGCTTTTGTGTTGGTTGGTCCTCTTCGGAATGACCTTAGGGGAGATATTTATACTAACACAAGGTTGGTTGAAGCTCCTAATGGCTTGAATCATCTAAAAGTCATTAATAGTTTTTTCTTGTTCTTGACAAGTCGTCGCCAAAATAGGGTGATTCATCCATATTTCGATAGGGAAAAATGATTACCATCGTAAGGTGATCATTTCATGCTTTAAATGAGCCGAAATGGTGGACTATGGAGGAAGTAAATCATTCACGGCTATTCAAGCTTATCCAGACGACGTTCGCATTGGAGACGAAGGTGGCGCTCAAAACGGCGTCGTTTTGAGTGCTTTCTAGCATTTTTTCAGTGCTCGGTGAGACGGACGTTTGCTGCTTCGCTACTTCGTGTTCTCGGGGAGACGGACGTTGTGTGGAAGCGTCTAGAGAGTCGGATGACGACCCAACATTCATTTGATGGATGTGGCTCTTGCTGCAACAAATCCATCTGTTTTCGGCTACACCCAATTACATATATTTATTTATTTATTTAAAACCTTAAGGATTTATTTGAAATTGATTTTTCTTTCACCTTTTTAGCTTTAAATTTGATCTTTTTGAATACACAAAATATTAAAATAAATATGACAAATATTTTATTAATTTATTTTATTTTATTTGTGTATATTTTTAAGATTTAAATAAATAATTTTTTTAGATGAATTGAATACAAAATTCAATCTTAATTATTTATTTTTGTCCTTTTATTTTTCTAAAATTATTTAGAGACATTATGGGTACAATATTTATCTCAAATAATTTTATTTTTTATTTTGGCCTTAACCCTTAATTAATTAGATTAATTAACACATTAATTAATCATAATTAATTGTTTTAAATAGATTTTTGGTCATAGAGTTAATTATTTTGATCTTATTTACTTAAAAATAATTCAAAATAACTATTTAATATTATAAATTATGATGTAGATTTTTAGGGCTTACAATTATGTTTTGTAGGAACTGATTAAAAAAACGACGCCAACATGGAAAATTTCAACGACATCAAAGTCAAAAGAGCGACACGACTGACACGAATGGAACAGACGACTTTTGGGAATTATTAAAGAAAAGATGAAGGATAAAAGTAAAATAATAATAATGAATAAGGTGCATTTTACTCATTTTGTCCCACATTAGAAATCTAAACAATTTTCACCCTAATATTCAATTATGTATAGAGAATCATTTCTACACATCAAAGGCACCCCAAAAAATTTCAAATGAGGCGGCTAGGAAGCATTTCTAAAATTTTCATTGAGAGTTGTGATATCTTTAATCGCACAACATTAACAGAATCTCCAATCGTGTAGTTTATCATGACCATGTTAAATATTTGTAATAAATATGTTAGGATAAGTTAGAATCATGTTTAGGATTTAAAAAAAAAAGTCTGTAGAGAGAAAGAGAGAGTTTAAAGTGATTTTTCCTACTAATTATAAGCCCTCATTTTACTTGTAATAATAGTAGAAAGGAACTTCAATTTCTGCATATTTAGTTTTATACTTCTTATAAATTATATATTTCTTCAATTTGATAATCTAGATATGTTTATTAAATTATTTGAAAACTTTCTATTTTATAGTATTTCATCAATTTAATGTAAATAAAATTTGCTTAAATTCAATTTCAAATTAAAAATTGGATCGTCGTTCTCAAACTCTTGCTAATTGAGAATGATGATTCAAAATATTAAAAAAAAACGTTTTGAATTGGGTTAGAAAAGAACACAAGAAAATAAGTTTTGGCCTTGTTCGAATTGGGGTTTAGAAAAAAATAATGATTGATGATTTTGAGAAGGTAATGATTATTTTTAGTAAAAAGACTTAAAGGGTATTGATATATATAAATAAAATAAAATTTTAAAATAAAAAATATTTTAATATTTTTGTTAATAAGATAGTGATGTAATTATTAAAAAATAATTAATTGAAAAATTGAAACCCAATAGAGAGAACAAGACCTAAATTAAAACCTCTTAGTTTATGTAAATTAAAAAATAAAAATTTAAATAAAGTTCCTTAAGCATGTACATATATCAATAAACCCTTATTTTTATTGTATTTTATATATATGTAATATTTTCAACTCAAATAATAAAATTTATATTTAAAAATAATCTTAAATAACACATAAAAAACAGCTATTCAAAATTAATGATCTTACAATAATTTATGATGGAAACTGAATAATGTGTAAATTAATTGTTGGTGGTGAGATATGAATGAAGATGGCGACTTTTCAGTGGGACAAAACAGGAGGTTTTTTTCCCAGTTTAATTTCTCTTGGAAAATGAAACTTTTTCCCTTTTCTAAAAGGTTACCGTACTCAATCTAATAAATCAATAATATTCACTTAATTTTGATTTATGATTTGAATTATTGGTTATTTTTATTTAAAACTAAAATAAAAATTGTTAGTTTTGAGTTATTAAAAATAATAATTTAGGTATAAATAAAGAGTGTTTTAATATTATTTTATGTTTTGAAATAAATTTTAAATATTTTGAGAATAATATTTTAAAATAGTAAATATTATATTTATTTAAAAATAAACTCATATTTATAAAAAAAAAAACTATATTAAACTTACATTAATAATTAACAAATACCAATAATATAGAAATGAAAATACAATAAGAAGAAAAACAAAATGAAAAATGAAAAATGAAAAAGAAAATTTAAAATATTGAAAAGTCTTCCTCAGAATCATGCATAATAATCATTCAATGAAAGACCAAATAGAAAGACTACACTCATAATTATAAACTAATCTCTCTTTTTTTCATTTTCAGTTTTGGATACATCTAGAAATGAAATTAACTAATAATAATTTGTCTCCACTAAAAAATATATAACTGTGTAGTTTAATTAAAATTAACTTTTAAATCAAATATGATGAAGTAAGTTTTTATGTTTACATTACATAAATAGTCAACACAATGTACAAGCAAAGAACTAGAAAAAAATAAATGAAAACCCTAGATTGTTTCTTCTCTAGCTCGTCCATTCTTCATTTTTTTTAAACCCTACTTTTTCAAAACCCTAGATTAATGCCTTTTTTGGTATGTTCTTCATTTTGTGTGCACATCCAACATTATTCCAACTAATAAACATTCGGTAAGTTCATTTCTTATTAGACTTAATTTCTTTTAGTCAAAATTTGAAATTATGTAGTATTGAAAATGAGTAATGTAAGAGTATAGTTGTTAAATTGTTTGAATTAAACCGATAAATATATCTAACTTTAATCAATCAAAGTACTTATTATTCAAAATATAGTACGATGATTTAAAAGTTCTTTATTCTCGAACGTCCTTAAAGATGGTTAACGAGCTTATCATTATTATTTGTACTTTTTAGTTTTTTTTAATTTATTATTTTTCATAAATTATAATTTTTATTATGTCATATTTATTTTTGCTTAAATTATTGTATTTCTTTTATATTACATTAGTTTTATATTATATTTTGAGGATTTATCGATTATAAAATACATAAACGCCTATTTAATTCTAAAGTGATAAATGAATAGTAAAAATTTATAATAAAAAATAGTTGAAATCAAGTTATAACCTAATTTGTTATTACTTTTATCAATTAAAATTGATACAAATATTCAAAACTCAATCCTAATAATGATTTCTTTCTAACAATTAGTATGACTTTGAAATCAGATGAAAGACTTGGAGTAAAATAAGTAAAGACATCTTTTTTAGAGTTCATAAACTTGTTTATATAAAACTAGGGTTCTATCTTTCTCTCTCTCTCTTCAATATAATGTATTTTTGTGGGTGGGGCTATGAATGGGTATTGATTGACAATTGAAAATAACTAATGATGACTCTTTGTGCCCTTTCCCACGTAAATATGCTTATAAAGGAATATTGCACTGTCCCACCTCATCATCCTTTGCTCTTATTACAGACCCTTTCTTTTAGGACTAGTTTGGTTCAACTTATTTCTAGTTAATTTTTAAAAAAAATTAAGTAATGATAAATTAAAGAATTTACTCATTATATATAACATGAATAAAGAACTGTAGTTTGTAGAAATAATTCAAATAAAATGTTATACTATCTAATTAGGTCATTTGTTTAGTAATGACTAAATCACAATCCCTGTAGAGTGAGGCAGTCTTAAAAAAGAGTATTATAACATTGAATTAATGAACTAAAATTATTTTAGAAATTATATTACAAAATTATTATATATTGTTATATGTTTTCACTCTAACATAAAATATAACCAATTAAATAATAAATTTTTCGGGTACAAAAATTTCATAATCGCCCTGGTGCCTACTAAAGTCACCTCAAGTGATTAAGAATATCAATATAAACCTGGTTAGTTACTTAAATAAATTGATTATAAGCGAACATTAATGTCTAAAAAATAAGTTTTAAAATTGTTTTTATAATTAAGAAAAAAAATAAAACTTATCTACAAACCCTAAACTTGAAAAAATTACTATAGAGCAGGTCTCCATCATTTTTTTCCTCTCATTTACTGTAGAGCAGGGTTGATCTGCAAGTATCTTAAATAGAACCCAACTGCCCATTCCATTTAATATAATATATATATAGCTACTCTCTTCTATATATTGCTAGACTTGGATTTATCCAATAATTAGGTGCAGTTGATAATGAAAATTGCAGCAGATTAAAGGGTTCTTCTTCTTCTTGTTCATGGTGGTTCACAAAGGGATTTGATTAACCGAGTTTATTGGCATTCTGTCCACCTCCTATATATATATATATATTGATCTCTCTTTTGTAAGTTAGAAAATGGAGGTGGGCATACTGCCAATACAGCTTTGTTAATATCTCTTTGTGAAACCCTAGATGATGATCGATCAGGTCATGTTAATTGAAGGTATGATATTCATTTTGTTCTTGATATATATAATTATATCATTGTTCGATTGATCCGATCTTTAATGTTGAAGGATCGATCAGATGAGCTACCAGTGCCAGAAGATCTAATAATCTGAAGAATTCATTTCTATCAAAAGATTCAAAACCATGATTAATATTACAAATTAAACTAGCTAACTAGCCTTTTTGGGTTTAACCTAGCTACCTACCTTAGATCTTTCCATTCATCTATCATATTATATTATTTAGATAATTTACTAATTAAAATATCATCATTCTTTACAAAAATAAAAATTAAAATCATCATCATGTATTGTCTAGATCTGATCCAAATAATTACAACTCTAGTGTTCATACTTTATACAGATCCCTCTGTTGTTTACACGGATCTATTAAGGGTTAATATGTGTTTCATCCATACAAAACAAACTAAAATAGAAATAGACGAACCATTTCCTGTACTACCCACCTTTCAAACAATTTTTCCCAAACTATCCACCTTTTCATTCACATTCCCAAACTACCCACCTTTCTCTCTCTAAATCATTAATCAACCCATTAATTAACTCACTCTCTATCTTAACCTACTAATTAACTCACTCTCTCTTTCTAAACCCATTAATTAATTCCTCTCTCTTTCAACTATTAATTAATATCCTCACTTTTAAACTATTAATTAATTCAATTGAAATATATTATATAAATATTAAAATAAAATAACACATATGTTTTATTTTTATTTAAATCTATAAATATAATATATATAGTTCAAATTAAATACACTAAATTAAATAAAATAGAATACATTACATAAACGGGAACTTGAAATAAAATATATTACATAAACATTAAAATAAAATACATTACATCACAATAAAATACATAAACATTACAATAAAATAAAATACATAATAAATATTAATCACGTTCAATATACAATAAAATGCATATTTTATCTTTATAATTCAATTTTTTTTTATATTTGAAACTGCGACGTTTAATGACCTTCAAAATGGTCAAACTTATTGTCAAAGGTCAAGAGAATTATTTGAAACGGTTGAGAAAAAAACATCATCACACAAGATTATTCCATACAATGAACAAAGAGCAATCTTCGAAATCGTTACTGCACAATACAGAACCATAAATGGATATTGGAAGGGTGGTAACAAACATAATGTGGATTTATATAGAGGTTTTTGCTCTGGTGAAAAATGGAGTAGATATCATAAAATTGAATTATAAAGATAAAATATGCATTTTATTGTATATTGAATGATTAATATTTATTATGTATTTTATTTTATTGTAATGTTTATGTTAGGTATTTTATTGTGATGTAATATATTTTATTTTAATTTTTATGTAATATATTTATTTCAAGTTCCCGTTTATGTAATGTATTCTATTTTATTTTAATTTATAATAGTTATTTAAATTATTTAATTTAGTGTATTTAATTTGAACTATATATATTATATTTACAGATTTAAATAAAAATAAAACATATGTGTTATTTTATTTTAATATTTATATAATATATTTTAATTGAATTAATTAATAGTTTAAAAGTGAGGATATTAATTAATAGTTGAAAGAGATAGAGGAGTTAATTAATGGGTTTAGAGAGAGGGAGGGAGTTAATTAGTGGGTTAAGATAGAGAGTGAATTAATTAATGGGTTGATTAATGATTTAGAGAGAGAAAGGTGGGTAGTTTGGGAATGTGAATGAAAAGGTGGGTAGTTTGGGAAAAATTGTTTGAAAGGTGGGTAGGACAGGAAATGGTTCCTATAAAAGTGGGACCTATGCAAGTTGCAATTGCATAAATTGTCTTATCCTGGACCGGTTCAGAAATAGACATTATACTCTAATTTTCTCATTTTTAATTCAATTCGCTATATATTTGTATATAATTTTTTTTAAAAATTTCACCTTCACGGTTTTATCAATAATTTTTAGATTACTGGTATGAATCACACAATTATGACACTAACTTCAACTTAAGACTAACTTCAACTTAAGACATTCTAAGTGTGAATTTAATTAACCTTGACATTTAGTCTCTTAGGAACCACTCTTATCACTTGACCTACTTAAATCACGAATTTTATTTATTAAAACTTCTTTTTTATTTAAAAAATAAAAAAATACTTTAAGAATTAAACCAATTAAAATCTAAAATTTCAACTTTTTATCATTTTTTTTAATTCCAAAATAATACCCAAAATACCAAAAACAAAACCAAAATTAAAGCTCCACCAAGTTACTGTACTTAACTAGATGGACTAGTGACTCTAACAAAGTGAAGCACAATATAAGATCAAGTTTCATTTGTAGGTTATCATGTACTCTTTCTTATTTTGATGATGTAATTTTTAGTTTTTTTGCTTCAATCTTGTCCTAACTTTTACTAATTAGTTATTGTTTGGTTGGTTTCATCACAAGAGCTTGTTTCATCTTCGGGTTCTTAGAATTTTTTAAGATTTTTTTTTACGTAAAATTTAATTATTTCTTCATATATCTAATTAATTTTTTTAATTAAAATTACTCTTTATTACTTAAAAAAATGAGAGATATTTTGGTATTTTAAAGCGAAATTTTTTATTTTTAAAACAATTATTATACAAGGTTTTTTTCGAAAAAAATCACTCCCGTAAACAAGTCTTAATTCTTTGAATTTCTAATAATAATAATTTTTATTTTAAATAAGTACTACTCATAAAGCGTGGATAATATGGTCAAGCCAAACTATGACAAAAATCGTTACTAAAATCAATATTAATTTATCATTAATTTAGTCAAACTTAAATTTTATTTGTGAAAATAATAATTTCTCCACAATCTTAACCACAAATACAAATTTACTAAAGTTAAATTTTCAAATAAGTTAGCAAACTCCACTTTTAATTAATAACGCATTTAAGGATTGAGAATAGCCTACTTATAATTTTCATATGAATTAACAAGTTAGTAAACTCCACTTTATATTTATATATGTTATAATTTCAAATTTGAATACAATACATATTTTTAATTAATTTTTAAAATATAAATTTGTGTAAATATTATTAATTATTATATAAAATAATAATATAAATAAATAAACAAAAATACTAATACTAATTCTAAAGAAGTTTAGACTGAAAGGAGCTTGCCACACGATGGTTTTAAAAATTCGTTTCTAATTATAATCATTACATTTTCTTTGGTTGATTTAATTTATAAAAGTGATATCTTATCAATTTTATTATTTTATGTCTTATATTATTTTATGTATATAATATAAGAAATTAAAAAATGGTAGTCACTACAAAATTAAATAAATCTGATTTGATATTTTTTTATCTATTAAATTATGAAAATGAATAAATTTACTTAATAGGAATAAGTTCGGTGAAAAATAACATCTTTGAAAACATTGATTAGATTTTCAGTTTGAAAATGATTACACGGTAACAAAATATAAATATAAAATGCGGTTAAAGACGTTATTAAGTTTATTTATAATATTTATCTATATTTTTTGAATAATTTATTTTAATACTAAATCTTTTATGAACACAACGACAATTAATGTTTATAACCTTCCTATTCAATCGCAAATTTTCAAATTTTTCACTTTACTTTTGAACGCTATATGATTAGTGACCTTGAGATTATATTTGTTTGATGATTGTGCGACTATTTAATTCATGTCATAAAATAAGTTTAGTTGAATGACTTATGAGTACATAGTGATTAATCCAGTAATACATTAACAATATATTTTTGGTGATATTTTAGTTTATGATGCACTACCAATTACAGGAGTGAATGATGTGGTTGAACATAATGTTGTAGTTTTTTTGAATCTCAAAATTACATCCTAATTTACCTAGGGAGTGGGCATACGGCGTGATTAATTTTAATGTTCTAGTTCATTAAAACATGTATCTTCTAAACTCTGTATGTATTGATTTTAATGTTTATGTTTTCCTAATATTATAAATTATTTATTTAACAAAAAATTAAAAATTATATAATTTTGAATGTTAGCCGATTGAGAGTAGGAGCTCGTTAGAATTATGTAAGCATGAATTATTCCAGCTTGTCAAGATAATGTAAAAGTTTGTGTGAATTTCTAAAATACATCCAAATTACATTTGGGAGTGAGCACATGTATCGCATATGGCTTGTGTGTGACTAATTCTAATGTTCTAGTTTCATTAAAATTATGGATTACATATTAGTGGTGATTCAAATGAGTAAGACAAGTTAGTATAAATAAACTACAAAATTAATATGATCTAATAATAATTAATTAAATATCAGTTGACTGTCAAAATCTAAAATAAAATTCCTAATATTATAAAAGTTATATTTAACATAAACATAAGAACTATCTAATCTTGAATGTTAGCCGATTAGAAATAGGAGTTCGTTAGAATGATATAAACCCGAATTATACTAGCCTAAATCATTCCAGCTTGTCAAGATAATGTAAAAGTTCGTATGAATTTTTAAAATACATCCAAATTACCTTTGAGAGTGGGCAAAAGTATGGCATAGGACTTGGGTGTGGTTAATTTTAATGTTCTAGTTTCCTAATATTATAGAAATCCTATTTAACAGAAACTTAATAATTATCTAATTTTGAATGTTAGCCGATTGAGAATAGGAGTTCGTCAGAATTATATAAGCCTGAATTATTCCAACTTGTCAAGATAATGTAGAAGTTCGTATTATTCCTAAAATACATCAAAATTACCTTTGAGAGTGGGTAGAAATATCGCATATGACTTGGGTGTGGCTAATTCTAATATTCTAGTTTTTTAATATTATAAAAATCATATTTAACATAAACATAAGAATTATTTAATCTTGAATGTTAGTCAATTGAGAGTAGAAGTTCGTCATAATTATATAAGCCCGAATTATATAAGCCTGAATTATTCAAGTTTGTCAAGATAATGTAGAAGTTCGTATGAATCCTAAAATATATCCAAATTACCTTTGGAACAATCGTCATTTTTTTTATGGTTTTTCCGCTTCTTGCAGCTTCTCTTTCCACACAGAGTGGGAAGAAGCATCGCATAGGACTTGGGTGTGGCTAATTTTAATGTTATAGTTTCCTAATATTATAAAAATATTATTTAACAAAACCTAAGAATTGTCTAATCTTGAATGTTAGTCGATTAGGAGTATGAGTTCATCAAAATTATATAAGCCCAAATTATATAAGTCTGAATTATTCCAACTTGTCAAAATAATGTAGAAGTTCGTATGAATTTCTAAAATACATCCAAATTACCTTTGAGAGTGGGCAGATGGATCGCGTAGGGCTTGGGTGTGGCTAATATTAATGTTCTAGTTTCCTAATATTATAAAAATCATATTTAACAGAAACCTAAGAATTATGATCTAATCTTGAATGTTAGCCGATTGGTGTAGGAGTTCGTCAAAATTATATAAGCCTCAATTATTCAAACTTGTTAAGATATTGTAGAAGTTAGTATGAATTCCTAAAATACATTCAAATTATCTTTAGGAGTGAGCAGAAGTATCGCATATGACTTAGGTGTGGCTAATTTTAATGTTCTAGTATTCTCTACATTTCTTTCAAAATTATTATCAAACATCTTCTGTGTATATTCAAGATAACCAAGATCCACGTACATTTGATTAATGAACTAACAACAACATATAATTTACAAACTCCTCACTAGATTTTATGAGTAATATATGCATAACATTAGCAATATTGTGATCTCCAATTTTAAAAAGAGCAGGAAAAACATTAGTATATGAATTCATTTGCTTCAACCTCAACTTGTACTAAGTCATTTGAATATTTACTCCCACCCGAGTCAAGGGAAATTTTTGATCCATTGTCAACTTCTTCTGATCCAATATCATCCTCCTCATTTTCCCCTTCCACCTCCATGTTGATAAAGTTGTTAGGGTCACGCAATTCATTTACATCGTACAACTGAATATTTAATGGCAAGTCGATATTGATACTAGTTATAGGCACCTCTTATTGATACACCACATTATCATCGATCCACTGTTTCTCCACTTTCACTTTAGCCTTGGTTTTACATATGGACATCCAATAGACTTGGACATGGACTATAGTACACTTGTATGGCTTGTTGTGCTAGAATGAATGGATCATATCTAAGATACTTTCGCTTCATGTTAACCTCAATAAGTATATAGTTCTCGTTCATTCTTGTGTCCCTTGTTGGGTCAAACCACGCACACTTAAATAAGACAATGTCCATATACGGTCCTAGATATTGAAGTTGTATGATCTCTTATATCAGTCCATAGTATGTTGCATCATTTGCTTTGACACATACACAGCTGTTCATGGTTGATCTATTAGACCCGTAATCTTTTGGCCTCCAAACATATCCATTAACGAAATATATGGGAATAAAGATAGCATGTGTTAGTGTCCCTTGAATCCTTTGTTGTAGTATGTTCATTTTCTTCAAAAATCTACAAAAGAGACCATTCTTGACGTATTCATTCATTAGGAATTGCAGAAGATATGGAAAATCAAATCTATCACCTAACATCGGACTAAGTGGCGAATTCTCTATTTATTGATGTAGTCTGTAATACTTCTTTCAACTGGAAAAATGTACTAGATAGATAACAACGGAAATTCTCGTTTTAAAACATGTAAGCAATGTACTTATAGGTACCAACATAATCAACATCAACACACTTGTAATACAGTTCAACCTTGGGGCAGTTTAGTAGCACGTACGTGTGAGCCACCAATAACTCTTCACTATCTAAGTATCTTTTACTTTTAACTCCACTATTGCGTCCAATATAATTGAAAATGGACGTGGGTGGTTGTTTAATGTTCACTGGTCTTTCTGTATTTCTCTGTGGCATTTGTTGTTTATATTGAATATCTTGTTCAAAATAGTGAGAAGCAAATGTCGTGATCTCTTGAAGAATGTAGGCATTGCAAATGGATGCCTCGATTCGGGATTTGGTTATTTTTATCCCAACAAAATTAGATGCATATTTTATTTATCGCACAACTTATACCATATTTTTATTATATAAGATTTACGCGGCCAAAATCTAAAACACGCGCGCTCGAAAAATAACCTAGAAAATCTCCCTCCAATACGACCTCCCCCCGATCATTCTCCAAAACCTACAAATTTTTACAACCATCTTCTGTGTATTTGGACGAGATGACGAATCAAGGCGGCAAGTACTCCAGTCAACACTAGTTCAAGTCGCCAGATACGATCATCGTACACTTAGGTAATTTCTTCTCGTCGTCTGCATTTTTTTCCCATCAAGTAGACTCAGTTGTATAAATATTCTAGAATGATATTTGTTGCCTACTTTAAGAAATCTATATGCATTGTATAGTTGAACAATCTGGAGCTTGTAGTTAATCTTGTAAAGAGAGGAAACCTGCTTAGTGCTGAGAATCTAGTAATTACTATTTCATTTGTTATGTTGGATAGTATTCTTGTTAGATTATCCTAGCTCTAGATCTATGAAAAGAGAAAATTTCTCCGTCAATTGGTAAAGTTTTAGGGTGATTTTGATCTCTTAAAGGAAAAACATGAATTAAGAAGCTTTATCGGAAATGTTCCCTTTGAAAAATTCAGGTCAATTTGCTACTTCGGTAAATAGTGGCAAGTTTGTTGTTTGGTACTTAGATGTGCGTATCTTGGAAGAAACACAATGATGTGTCTCAGTTGGTCCATGTAATGGAAATAGTTACATTTTTTATTACTTGTACTTTTTTCTTATTAAGGATAATGTTCTTACAATTGGCAACCAACTCATCTTACCTTATCGAAACACTTCAGGTTGTCCAGCACTTTCATGAATTGTTTGCTCAGACGAAATACAAGGAGGCCGTTGAGATTGAAGTAGAATCTCCTCAAGGAATTCTCCGTACTCTTAACACAATTGATAAATTCCATGTTTATATTTTATGCATACTCCATATTTTTTTTACTATATTTTTCTTCTGCTTTTTGCATCTTAGCCTTGTCTTTGTGAATTAATTTATGAATTACAAGGAAAACTTCTTATGTTACCTACTACCTAGTTAGGAGCATATGCATATTGATTTAATGGTTGACTTAATATATGAACAATGAAAGGATGTTTTATAGTCTTTTTTTTCCTATCAGGAAAATAGTACTTTTGAAAAAACAAGCAAACATGCTTTATAGCCTTTCTTTTGATTTCTGTATCTTAACCTCCATACTTTTGTGGCTTAGTTTATGAATTACAAGGAAAACTTCTTATGTTACTTATTGATTTAATGGTTGACCTAATGTCTAGATGATGAATGGATATTTTATAGTCTATTTCCCCTATCTAGAGAATGCCTTTGAAAAAACAAGAAAATAGGTTCATCTTAACTGTCATTTGAGTTAAACATTTTTAGGAGATTGATTTTGTTCATTATCTTTCTCTCCCTCACTTCTTCTTTCATTGGTGAGAAGTGAATTTAATTGATGCAAATCTAGTAACCCTATTAGTATGTTAGAGTTCAATGTTCATCCTTTCTTCCTACAAGGTTAATAGATACAAATTATATTTCAAATGAAAGATAGTATTCAGGGTAGAGTAGTAGCATTCATTGTATTGATTGGAACATAATCATATATGGAAATAGTTGGTACTTGTTGCATACAAGTAACATCTTCATCATTCCAATTAGGATATTCTTATTTTGTTGTTTGATAGGAGAATAAGTTGAATTAATGTTTTACTGTCTCATATGATATGTTCTTAAGCTTTAAATGTAGAGTGTTCCTGTGCAAGCTGGGCAAAGAAGAGGATATGAAACAGTTATAAGAAAGAGACATTTGATTGCAGAAGAGGAAGAAGAGAAAGATGATTATAATGCATCAGTTTCCATATCACAATCAACAGGAAAAGAATCTAACTTGGAGATTCGACGGGCACATACAAAAACTAAAATATTAAAGGACAATGATCCAATTTCAAAGTACAGAGTTGTTAGAAGGCAACCCTCGGGTACAAGTAAGGATGTGGATACCCCAGTGCAAACAAAACAACACCATAGTTGAAACAACCAAGTAAAGAACATTCTTCAAACAAAGTGAACACTAGGACAAATGTGGTTACACAAACTAGCTACAATACCCCTACACTTGTAAACGATAATGTGGAGCATATAGGATCTGACCCTAACGGTAATAAGAAGGCCAACAAATCGCATAGATATAACGCTAGACTGCCAAATTAAAGAGGTGGCTACAAAGGTGAACAAACACACAAATGATGTGCCCGTAGTGAAGTTCAGAACCAAGACACATTATACAAGAACCTTATTTGGTGGAGACATTTTGCGGTATGTCAAAAAACCTTATTTCAATTAATAACAATTACATAAAAAATTGTATGAACCACTCATTTATTATTCCTGTTCACTACATTTGTAGAACACTTTCCAGTGGGAACAGTCATGAACAATTTGTCAATAAACTATTTCGAAAAAAATAAGTGTCAAGATTAGAAACTTCATGAATCGAGCGATGATAAAAATGAAGAAACCCTCACACGTGACAATCGAAGACTGAAATTTAATGAAAGTTAATTTCATGGACAATGAGTACATAAAGAAGTGTACGAAGGTGCAAACTCATATAAGGAAATACATCCAAGAAGGTGGAGCTGCATACTGTGGGGATTAATAAACGCCAATGAGTGTAGAAAAAAATTGGTCGGTAACAATTAAAGCAATTCATTCATTACATTTAAAGTGTATGGTGATTTCACTTTACATATGCATTTATTTACTAAAATATAGGTTATTCAACTTAAAAGACAACCCACTATCTTAGAGGTCTTCCGAAGGACATTTCAAAAGAAAATTGGCGGTTGGAGTGGTAAAAGAGCAGAAGAGTTGGCGGTTTGTATTCACATATTTATTAATAAACGTCAATTAATTTACTAATACATAGAAGTATAACATCACTAATTGTTTTTCTGAAAATTATTAGATGTAGGAAAATTTTGAGCAAGTGAAACAAACTCAAGACTCACGGCTAGAAGGAGAATGAAAAATCAATTATGATCTTTAGATTGAATCGACTGGAGGTCCCATAATTGGAAGAGTGTTTGGACTTGATTTTGTGGGGGAAAATAAAAGTTGGAGCGCGGGTCCATTAAACACAAAACTTTCTTTGGAGATTTTCCAACTAAAGACATGAAATGAAGAGAAAGAAGCTTTAATTGCAACACAAGAAGTGAAAAGTGTAGATTAAGAAGAGAAAATTAAAGCTCACGAGGAAGAGATTGAAGCTCAAAAAGAACGGATAACCGCTCAAGACGAAGAGATTAGGAACTTGAAGGTCAAACAAGAAAGTCTTACGGAAGAGAATAAGGAGCGTGACCAAAAAATGAATACAATGAGTGACAGTTGACAATGTTAATGAGGATATATAATAACTCATGTGTACCCATGTTCGGTGGGTTTTTCCTTACCCAGGGAAAGTAGCACAAAAGTTATGCAATCATTCGAATATGTTCTTAATTAGCAAACTAATTTAAATTGTTAGATTAGTAATCCGTTACATAATTTGAAACATCTCAATACCATAGGTTACATACTTTTGGCATGCATGGAAATCAACATTTGATGATGAAGGTAATTGTATATACATATTAAATTTTTTGGGATGTCCATTGTATATAATATGTTTGTTAGTAAATGCATCATTTAGACTTTTCGTTCATAGTAAAAGTGACATGTGTTTTAATGTGTTATGTAGGTTGATTTAGGAAAACATAAAACAATCAAGGGACACGTTTTTTGGATGTATGTTTTGATGGCGGTAAATGGATTAGTTTTGGTTGTGTTTTGGATTAGTCAAATATAAGGAGTAGATGTGTTTTGGATTAGTACGGTAATCTGTCTTTTTAGATTAGTACGTTTACATGTGTTTCTTTGTCTTTCATGTTAAACATAATTTGATTTTGGAATTTAAAATATGTACATGAATGTTTTGTTGTGTTCACATTTCATTGAATTTAGTTATTATGATTATTTTTGCTAAATTGTTCTGAAAAGCAGGGAAGTCAATTTCATAGTTCTTTCTTGTGAATTAATACACATATTGCGATTAAAATAAAAATATATAACTAAAAATATAATTTTGAAACAGAATAAAGAAAGTCGTAAAATGAGTGTCTATGAGATTATTCAACAATATTCTAATATCCGTCGTTAGGGGTGAGCAAACAGGAAAACCCAATCCGTATTACCCAACCCATATTCAACCTAAATTTACCCAACCCATAACCCAACCCATATTATTTACTAATATAGGTTGGGTAACCCAAATTATTATTTTTTATTTTTCATTTGACTCATTTAACACATTTTAATTCATTTAACACGTTTTGACGTTTTGACATTTTAAAACGTTTTCCACATTTTTCATGTTTTTGATACGTTTAACACATTTTTGACACGTTTAACACGTTCTTTTACGTTTTTCACACGTTTAATACGTTTTTCACACGTTTAACACGTTTAACACATTTTTGACACGTTTAACACGTTTAACACATTTTTGATATGTTTAACACATTTTTGACACGTTTAACACGTTTTTCGTATTTTTGGTATGTTTAACACGATTAACACGTTTTGACACGTTTTTCACGATGACGACACATTTAACATATTTTGACATGTTTTTCACGGTTTTAGCACGTTTAACGTGTTTTTCACGTTTTTCACATTTTTAACACATTTTCACATGTTTTTCACATTTTCCCCATTTTTGGCACGTTTAACACATTTTGACATGTTTTTCACGTTTTTAGCATGTTTAACACGTTTTGACACATTTAACATGTTTTTCACGTTTTTCACATTCTTGACACGTTTAACACGTTTTTAACATTCTTAACACATTTTCACACGTTTTTCACGTTTTGGCACGTTTAACATGTTTTGACACGTTTTCCACGTTTTTGGCACATTTTGACACGTTTAACACGTTTTTGACACATTTAATACATTTTTTACACATTTAAAGTGCCAAACGTGAAAAACGTGTTAAACGTGCCAAAAACGTAAAAACATATTAAATGTACCAAAAATGTGAAAACGTGTTAAACATGTCAAAAACGTGTTAAACGTGTTAAAACTTGTCAAAACATGTTAACGTGCAAAAACCATGTTAAACATGTCAAAAATATGTTTAATGTGCAAACACAAATGTCAAAAATGTGTAAACGTGCCAAAAATATATTGAACGTGCAAAAAACGTGAAAACGTGTTAAATGTACCAAAACATGTTAAATGTGCTAAAAATATGTTAAATGAGCCAAAAACGTGTTAAACGTGTTCAACATGTTAAAAACGTGTTCAACGTGCCAAAAATAGGGAAAACGTGTTAACATGTGAAAACGTGACAAATAGCTCAAAACGTGTTAATAATGCCAAAAACATGAAAAACATGTTAAACGTGTGAAAACGTGTGAAAAACATGTTAAACGTGTTAAACGTGTTAAAATGTCAAAAACGTGTTAAACGTGCCAAATGTGAAAACCGTGTAACGTGACAAAAACGTGAAAACCGAGTTAAACTTATCAAAAACGTTTTAACGTGTTAAATATGTCAAAAACGTGTTAAATGTGCCAAAACGTGAAAAACGTGTTAAACTTGTCAAAAATGTGTTAAACGTATTAAACATGTCAAAAATATGTTAAACATGACAAAAACGTGGAAAAACATGTTATTAGTGTGAAAATGTGTTAAACATGTCAAAAACGTGTTAAACGTGCCAAAAACGTGAAACATGTTAAACAAGTGAAAAACGTGTTATAAGTGTGAAAACATGTTAAAAATATTAAAAATGTGTGAACAACGTGTTAAACGTGTGAAACACGTGTGAAAAACGTGTTCGACTTAAAGTTGGAAGATAATTAGTTTATATTATATTAATAATAAAGAATTAAATTAAATTTATATAATTTGGGTAATTTGGGTAACCCTAACTCAACTCATACTCAACCCAACCCAAATTTACCAACTCGAATTAATATTTTGGGTTAGGGTTGGATTTGGGTAAACACAAATTATGCTCACCCCTATCCGTCGCAATATTTCAAATCTGAACAGAAAAATTAAAGGAATACATAATTTACTGAATGACAAAAGAAATACTAAAAGTTTAACTAAAATAATGACTATTTATCTTGAGTGACAAAATAATTATTAAACGTTTAACTAAAGTAATAACTAATCATCTTTATTGGAAAGGAAAATGTTAAATTTTTAAATAAAATAATAGTTATTTATTTTATATGACAAAAGAAAATACTAAACTATTAATTAAAGTAATAGCTATTTTTTTTAGAAAAGGAAATGTCAATCATTTAACTAAATTGGTAGCTAACGTTCTTCCATAGTAAAATAATATATTAAATTTTTAACTAATTTAGTGGCTAACTAATTAACTAAAGTAATGGTTATTTATTCTCGTTCACAACTTAAAATAGGAAAATTTTAACAAAAGTAATGCCTACTTATTATTAATAGAAAATGTAAATACTAAACATTTAACTAAATTAATGAGTAGTTCTTTTTTTTGGTAAAATAAAATATTAAAATTTTAAGTAAATTAATGGCTACTTATCTCCAATGAATTAATGAAACTTTACCTAAAGTAATAATATAGCTAACAAAATATTTTATGTGGTGTTAAAAAAATAATTAGTAAAAAAAAAAAAAGTAACTTACACATAACATACTCTGATTTTTTTTTTTTTTGTAGTGAGTTTATATTAACTAGATTTTTTATAAGTGTTTTTTTAAAATATATATATATATATATATATATATATATACTCAAATTTTGAATTTTAGAAAACATGACCAATTAGTGTTTTGTTGGGGTGTGAAAAATGAAAGAATGAAAGGATAGAAATAAGAAGTACGTATTTGGTTAATGAGTGTGAAAATAATATTTTTGAAATCATTACTATATATACCGTGGAATGAATAAACTTCACCAAATTGGGTTTAGAAATTCATTCTCGACTTTATTGCATTTTCCCTTTTATAATATTTTTATAATAAAAATAATTAATTAATCAAGATATCAATTCTCAAACGTCTCTTATTCCATTTTCATGAATATATATATATATATAATAAAATATTTGTAAAATATTATTATATGTAATAATATAATTATTATATTTATTTTCTTATATTAACCATCTAATGTCTATATATAAATTATTCAATTTATAAAATATAATTCTTAAATGTATAAGAAAATAATAATAAATAAGGTAATATAAGAGAGTTATGGGATTAAAACTTAAAAGTTATGAATTTACTAAATTTGTGATACAAGAGATTTAGCCTGCAAAATAAAAATGAGTAATTTCATTTATAACGATGAAATATGCTGGAAAATAAAAAGTAATGAGAAGTTTATTATAGGAAAAGCATATGAAATGGTTAGAACAAAAGAACTCGAGGTAGATTGGCATAATGTGGTATGGTCTCCAAAGATTATTCATCGTCACCAATTTATTCTCTGACTGGTATACAGGAAAAGGTTGACAACAAAAGACAGAATTCGAAAAACATTCCTGAAATCAACTGTGTCATATGTTCAGGAGTTGAGGAAAGCATAAACCATTTATTTGGGGAATGCTTTTTTGTAATACAAATCTGGAGGATGTATGCTGCAAACATGAAAATCATCAACTTTCCAAGAATATGGGAAGAAATTCAAGAGTGGATAAAGAATAAAACAAAAGGAAGATCCTTTCATGTAAGTATGTTGAAATGCTATTTTGGAGCAGTAATCTACAATATCTAGAAAGAAAGAAATTCAAGAACTCACAGTGGAAGAAGTAGAACCGCTGAAGATATATTTGGAGAGATATAACTTCATATGGAAATGCACTCATTCAATCCTGGAGAAGAATCGAAAGGAATGAAGAGAATATAAAGTTCTGTCAGATATGGGATATTTCGTTTGAGAAATTCACAAGTAGAATAAAAATAAAAACGTTGTAGGCGCTAATTGATTGTTGTTATTGTCTGTAATTTATTTATTGTTTCATTGTCAAATCTAAAAATTGTCTGGATCTGATCTTAAATTTTTATATTTTTTCCCTCTTTTGAGTTTTTTTTAATTAAATGGCACTAAGCTGTTTTCCCAAAACAAATATTAGATTTTTTTTAAAAATACTTTAAAATTAAAATAAAGAGACGTTAATTTTCTAAATTAAAAAATAATAATTATGAATTAAGTTTTGAGAGGAAATTAAATAAGAAGAGTATTCTTAATATAAATATAAATATAAATATAAATTAAAAATTGAGATATTTAAACTCTTAAATTGTAAAATATATTATACTATGGCTAATGGCTATATATATATATAATAGTTTATAGGGTGTTCATGTTCCTCGTTATAATAAAATTCAACCGACTTTTAATAAAATCCAATTTAATTTGAATTCAAATTTATTTATTTATCTAATTATTTAATAATATCTAATACATTATATAATTATTTAATTGTATTAATGAAATATATAATATATATAATAAAATATATTATTAAAATAAAAAATGAATTTAATTTCTAATTGTATTAAATCAAAAACTTTATTTTAATTTTAATTTTAATTTATCTTTTAACAGAATATTAAATAAAAAAATTATACAATTTAGTATAATTTCATTAAAAAAAACTCGAAATGGAAGAAATGTTCAAAATTAAAACTAGACCATCCCTAATTTATTTAAATATACAAATAAACAAACAAAGATTATAGTAAAAAAATACAAAATTTATAATTTTAAAAATTTATAGTTTTAAAATTCTTATTTTATTATTAGTTTTCAACTACTCTTATTCTACTCATAATCAATCTGCATCCCTAAGACTATCTCAGTAATTATATTCACTTCCAATCCTCAACTATTTTGAGTTTTTACTATTGGTAAAATTGAACCGTTGCATATAATATTATGTTTGTTTATGAATTGTGTTTACATGCTATCCTTCTCTTATATTAGCTTTGCTTTTGATATTTTATACTCTTACCTACCAGTCTAAAAATGATATGAGATTAATAATTAATTGACCAGAGACAAACAAAATCAAATACCCATTTTATTGATTAAAAATGACCATAAAAGAAACATGAATTTATTACTTTGACTGTAAAATAAAATAAATTGGTAATCAATATATAATATCTAAGTTTTTTTTTTATCTTATAACTGAACTAACCAAATTCTCAAAGCTAATAAATATAACTTCAAGTGAAAGAGAACATTGACCTCGAGTTAAGGTCATACATTTTAAGTTAAAACGAATAAATAAAAAGTTCACGGGACGACCCTCAAAGGGATCTTGTATGTCTTCCACTCGCCTTTCCACAAAGAAGAGCATTCTTCGGGATCGGATACTCATCGCGTAAAGATGTTGAAGTCGTGTACACACGCATATAAAATTGTTGTCCTAAATATTGTCTTGCCCAAAACTCTGATCTAATGTTCCACATTCCCACATTGTCTAAAGATACATAAATAGCTGTCCACGATTTCGGGTATACCTGAATAGTACTACGTGCAATAGCATCATGAAGATTGTATCCATTTCTACTCGCTGGTGACCATGTCCCTCCATCCATCCTACATTTCATAAACAATCATTTTATTAGATAATTTGCTTTAATCAATGTGTTTTTAACGCGTTCTTAATGAAAATTGAACTTACCCTACAACAAAGAAAGAGTATCCAGAGACATGCCAGCTTTGAACAATGACTTCCTTGTTTTCAAAAACAATTTCGATGAAAGATCTGTAATCCACACTCATAACAGATGGATCCAAGAATAACCCACCGCCAGGAGGTTTATCTGATATGCTTCCAACTCGAAAAACTCCATCAATCTTGAAATAATCAGCGACTTTCAACGGTGTATCCGTCCCAACAAAAGATACACTGTTGACAGCATACCTCTGTTTTCCATTCACAGGCCCGGCTGAGTTAGCTAATCTAATAGTTCTTGTTGTGTTTATCATACCGTAATGGTAAGACCCTTGTGGATTGGGTCTTGGTCCACTTGCGGTTAGATTAGTCCTAATTGAACGTGCTTGGTTGAGAGACCAGTCGATTTGGATTGTGGGTCCTCCTGGGAGAGGACCAGGGGCTGGCCCTGCTGAGTTGCTGTAATGAAGAATGGCTGTGGTTGTGATGACTTTAGACGTGAATCTTGAAGAAACGACAATGGAATAGTCGCGAGGAGGTTGATCTGCTGTAATGAGAACTGAATAAGACTGGCCTACATGGATATCGAGAGATGAATAGTTGTTCTGTATAGTGTGTGTTCCTTCAACTTCTACTAGCTTCATTGTGTGGTTTTGGATGCGGAAATTGAGCGAATTTTGTAAGCCAACGTTCGATATCCTAAGCCTGTATGTTTTCCCTGTACAATCATGAATGAAACCCTAAGATTCCAATTCAAAAAAACATAAACCCTAAAATAGTCATATGAAATGAAATTCTCACTGAGAATCACTGACCTTGTTGAACGTTGAAAGAGGCGGCGTTAGGGCCACGGCCATTAACGAGGATGGAATCAGGAAGAGGTAATTTCTTGCCTCGATCCAGTATAGTTCTCAAATTCTACAACAACGATGATTCAACGTTTTGTCATTCATGAAACCTAAACCAATGATCGGGGAAAGGAAATGAAAGGAAAGTAAAGTACCGTGTGATTCTTCGTCTTATACCAGTCACCGATGAGGACGGTAAAATCATCGGCGGGATCTGGAAACGGAACCGGAATGAAAGGACGGCTGAGGATTCGAATTCCTCCAAAAGCACCGGCAGCCTTGTGGAAAGCGAGAGAAGGAAAGTAATAGAAACTTCCTATTTGATCCTTCATTTGAAGAATATAGGTGAAGTTCTTTCCAGGAGGTATCGGACAGGTAGTTCCAATAACTCCATCTTCATATGAATTCCTCCTGTTTTGAATTCCATTCCTACCAATCCACAATCCAGTTTCACAAATATTAAAGACGAATCGTGTTAATTTTGTGCTAACTAATCAGAATCGAATCAAATATAATCAAATCAATAAACTATATCTCGTCTAGATTGGCGGTTATGCAAGAAATCAAATCAAATCAAATCAATGAACTAGATCTCGGCTAGATTGGCGGTTATTCAGACAAAAATGAGATTGAATGAAGAATTACCAGGAGAGGAGAAAAGGTTCGTCCAAACTATTGAAGACGTTGATGATTACATTGTCATTTGTGACGGAATAAATGTCAGGTCCAGGGAACTGTCCGTTGATGAGAATTCCCTGCGATTGATGAAACGGAAAACAGAGATCTATCAATCTGTGAGGATTGGATTGATGAAGTATTATATATTACCTGTTGAGGAACGCCGAGAGGATAGATGTTTCCGTAAGTGACATTCCAGTCGAAGAATCTATAAGGACTGTCTGCATTTACGAAAACGGTGGCGAAAATTTGGAAGACGATGAAGAAGGTAACAATGGCGGATAAATTACGCGGCATAGTTAACTGTAAATGATGAATATGAAGTTGAAGAGACGATATATATGTATATATATAGTGAGAGATTACAGAGATGAGTGGAAATGAAGGAAAGTATGAGGAAATGCGGTACAGACGTTGAGTTCATTCTGAGCTGTTTGCACACTGCCGTGTGTTTCTTTTCTTACTTTTTTGTTTTTGTTTTTTTTAATATAAATTACTTCATACAAATTATCGGACGAGTATACAATACTTGAATTCTCGACTAGTGTAATAAGAGTATCCGTCGACTATGAATAACGATGAAAGAGTTTGAGTTTATCGTGATTATGATTTAGATACTTAATTAATGTATCGTCATTTTGGTGAATTACTTGGTTTGAAATTGGAAAATGATAGCTTTTTTTAGGATTTATTGTCGAGGATTCTTGTAGTTTAGTATTTGGTGTGAAAGTTTGAATCAAAAGAAAGTATAGATTTGAATTAACAATTCAAATTGGAATATTTGAACCATGTGAAAAGAAAATTGAAGATATGATAAAAAGTACATTGATTGTATTTTTGTAATTGGAAGCATATTGTTACTTCTCATTATTACTTTTCTTTTTTTATAAGTAATATTGTAGATATGAATTTTAAATTTTTTTTTAGTAGGAATTGAATATAATATTTGATATTTTAGCTTGATAAGGTATTTTAAGTGGGAAAAAATATATTACTTTTTGTTTTTCTTGGTATATTTTAAGTTAAATTTTAAAAATCTAATAGTTTTATATTGTAAATTAATTAATAAAAAGTAGCTAATCTAAATGATTAAATATAATATTAATATAATATATATTTTTGTTATGACCCATTTTAAAATTCTAACATTGTATTGTTGTTTTTAGGGGAGATATCACAATGTTAACGTATTGAATATTTATAATAAAATAGTCATTTTTAATTAGAAACTAACACAATCTTTACCATTACGACATTTTAATTTAAAACGTTTTTAAGTAAGAATTAAACTCAAAATTTGTATTTTTTTAAAGCTAAGATTCTTGTTACTGAATTGTTCTGTGTTTTTCTTTTTCAAATTAAAATAAAAATATATATCATATTTCTTGCTTTTGTTGAAAGTTTCATGTTTGTCTTTTTGCTTTAAATTATATAAACTAAAAGCAACAAAATCGGTTTAAGTTTATTAAAGTTGATCTATAAGACGTGAAGGTAAAAGTAGCTTGATGTGGATATATAGATTTTCTTGGTGATATGATTTATTATTTGTCAATTTTTTTGTGTTTCAAAACATAAATAGTTAAAAAATTATTAAAGTTGATCATCCAAATTAGGTAGGTGAAAGTAACTCGGTATGGCTTCGAGGGTCTTTGTTTTTTCATACATTAACTATGTACTTAAATATTATTATATTCAAACTTTATCATAATTTCAAAAATAATAATAGATCTGCTAGCTCTATGAAAGAGTGTCTCCCTTTTAAAAAATATATAAAGAAAAGAAAGAATAGCTTGTTTGGGCTCAAGGTTTTGAGTATTCATATTTGAATCATTTATCAAGAAATAAATAAATATATTAAAATAGTAAAAAATATATATAAATTAAATATAAAATGATTTGAAGAGCAACTGAAGTCCAAGACTGTGAAGAGGAACGTGCATGGACATTGATGTGAAGTGTAAACCTTGACTTAATTAGTTTGAGAAAAAAACAAATAATAAATAAAATAATAATAATAATAATAATTCACATCCCATATTCCCATGCATGTGGCATGTGATTCTAGTGCGACTTTGTCACCCACTTCTCATCCACTATTTTTTTTTCTTGTTCAATTTTTATTTATTTATTATTATTATTAAGATGTAAGCATATTATCGTCATCTTAATTATTTCTATTTTTTTTTCTTGTTCAATTTTTATTTATTTATTATTATTATTAAGATGTAAGCATATTATCGTCATCTTAATTATTTGAGTTAATTTGAGTGAGATTCAAATTCACTACTAATTTGATGCTAAAAAATGAAATGAATCATAAAAAGTTGAAGTAGTAAACAATAATCCATAGGGATTGAAATAGGACCAGTATATAATTCAACATTTGTGGGCATTGAGTGTGGAATTCATGTATTTTAATACAGGGACGGACCCAGAATTCGATAGTAGAGTAGGCTTAAAAAGTAACGAATTTTTTTTGATTAAAAACGAGTAAATAAAAATAAATTTGACAATTTTCTTAATAATTAAATACACAAAATAGTAACTTTTTTATTTTTATTTTTAGATTAAGAGATAATGTCACATTTTATCCGGGTGGGCCGAACCCTTACATAAATCCGTTCATGAGAATAAAGTGAGAATAGGGATATAAGCATAGGGAGAGAAGAAGTACCCTATTGGGTTGGAAGAGGAGTTTTCGAAACTCAAACCTGAACCGATCTAAATTAATATTAAAAATAAATTTTTTATTTTTAAAATTTAATTTGATATTTCAAATATCAAGTCATAAAAAATATGTCGTAAAAATATAATTTATCTTGTTTTATTCGTACTCCATTCCAAATTTATATTTTTAATATTCACAAAAAAAAAAATATTCCTCTTCATTATTCTTTATTCCCAACTTTACTCTTCGTATTCAAATTTTATTCTTTAATTTTTCGTTGTTATCTTTTTCAACTTCTATAATATAAATATGTAGATAAATAATATTTTATTTATTTTTTTAACATTTCTATTTTAAAGTTATTATTATTTAATAAAATTATGTTTATTCTTCTTCAAATCTCTGCACTTTTATAATTAGAAATCGAGTACCCGATGAATTAATAATATACGTCTAAATCAAAATTAGGCAGTCAAATAAAAATCGAATTTTAGGTACTCCACCTTCCATACAGGGGTAGACTACATGCCAATAATAGTCTACTAATTAAATTATTTTAGTTATACATTCAGGATGAGATGAGATAAATTCTGGTTAGATTCTTAAAATTATATTATTTTACAATTTTAAATAAAACAAATCAACCATTTAGTTACACTTTTTTTAACATATTAAATTTATAATCTTAAAATTTTATTATTATTATTATTATTAGGGTTGTCAAAATGTTTTCCAAAGTGATAATTTGTTATTTGTTTATTTTATCATGTTTGTATTGTTGTGTTTAACCTACTCTCGGTATTATTCATTAAAAATTAATAATTTAAAAAAAAATGAAAAAAATAAATTGAATATATATTTACAAATTTAAAAATATGTTATGATTTATTTAAATAAATTTAGTGTTATTTGTTTATTATTATTTTTTAAATTAAATTATATATACAAATCATAATATATAATAATTATTTAAAAATATAATCTTAGTATTAAGAGTAATTTTAGAAGGTTTAGTTGTTTATAGACTGATGATATATAATTATATTGTCTTTGCTTATAAACAAAAAGAAAATGAGTGGATAGGTGGCGGTGTTAGTAAGCATGTGATAGTAACATTCAATAATAATAAATAGGAATAATTATTATTGTTTTAATTATTAGTCCATGTGCCACCGCAAAACTCAACTCAAATGACCTTAAAACTTAATTATTGATCAATTTTATTTTTTTGTCCCATAACCAATTTTGGTATATTTTAATTTTATACTTGAATAGAATAAAAATACAAATATAAATTAAGTCTTTCTAAAATTGTCAAACTTTGGTTTTTACTTGTTAGTGCTCCACAAATTATGGCAGATTAAATGGTCCCATAAGAATTACAAGGCACAATAATTAATTGAATTTTTTTTTCAAGACTCAAGGTTAACACATTTATATTTGTAATCAAAAGCCCGCCAGTCACGTATACAGTCCAATAATCATGATTTACTATAATTGTTTGTAACTTAGTCAAAAAAAAAAAAAAAGTTTTGTTTTTATTGGTTATATTTCTCGAGTTTAAGATAGATAGTAATTTTAGAGATTACAAATACAATTTGTATTATGATTGATTCAAATACTAGTATACTACTATTTGATAAATATTATATAAGATTCAAATTACTACTATATTTGATAGAAGAATATGTTTGAATATCAACCATTTGTACAATCATTAATAAAAATAATCTAAATTTAATTGATTAGACAATATTAAAACCTTATTAGTTCTTTTTTTTTTTTTTGTAAGGCCAAGATGACAATAAAGATGGTCTAAGCAAGGTTCAAAATGGAGATGATGATGATACAAAGGCTGGTACAATAAAAGTCATACCCAGTTGATTACTAATTACGGACATATATTATTAAATTTGTCAATATATAAAATACATGTATTATGTATATATTTTTCATTTAAATCAATATTCCAACTAAATATTTTAAAAAAATATATTAAAATATTTAATTGAAACTCCTCAGAATCTGGACTGTATCCAAATTGTACAATCAGAATTATAATTAAAAACCAAACCCCTCACCCTTGGGCCATGTCACGACTGAACCAAAAAGATATCATAAAGAGATTGAATCAATTATTATTATTATTATTATTATTATTATGTTTTGAATTTAATAACTATAATGACCATGATATTTGAATTCAACATTTTATCTTGTTCTTTTAAGTACAACGGTCCCTTTATTATTCTATTTTATCTTCCACTAACAACTTTTGATATATCTATTTTTTTTTAAATAAGATTTCTCATTTAAACTATTTTCTTATTCCTAAAATATATTAATATTTTTTTAAATCTGAAAATTTGAATTTTCTACACATATAATTTACCCTTAAAAAGAAAAACACATTAATCCAGAGTTTATATTTTGAAATACAAATTGAATCCAAAAAATGAAAGAGGAAAGGCCTCCACCAAAACATGTAACAGTCCTATTGGGCCACAAGCCCATCTCTCCATTGTTCTAAAATAAACAAATTTTCTTTATTTGAATTTTATTATTATTATTATTAGGAAACTAATAAGAATCCACAATTATTGTCCTCTTCAACGAAATTAAAATATTTTATCCGTTGATCACGGATTAACATGTACTTGAATTCAAACTCTAAAAATGACATTTTTATTGATAAATGGTAAAGATAATTGTTAACAGAATTTTGTGTTTGTTGTAGAAATTTTCGTATCATGATGGTCGATAATAATCAAAGACTAATTACGGTTAAGAATTCGATTTTCCATTGTTAAATATGAACGGATTCTAGCAAAAATGTAAAAAAAAAAATTGAAAAAAAGCATTTGGAAGGATTAAATTTGGTAAAAATATATACAATTTATCTTACCAATCATTAAAATCATATAAAACAAATAATATTTTTAAAAGTTTGAGATACTTAATAAATATTTAGAAGGTAATCAATTTATTTTACTAGACTTAAACATAATTAAGATCTTATAAGAATCGTCCTTTTGTTAGCATTATCATAAGTAAAATGATTGAAGAAGTTGTTAGTATTAATTAACACTAAAAAGGTTGCCTAAATTAGTATAAAAAACAAAAATATTATTATTGATACCCATTATTCAATTGAATTGGTGAATACACATCCTTTACACCATACAAATACAATGAAGGTATGAAAAGATAATTTAAATCGAGCGGTCAAATTGTATTTCTTCAAAAATTACGAGTTTTTTTGTTGGGTTGGGATGGGTTGAGTTATTCTAGAGAAAAAATAGCAATCATATTGAGTAGATGTCGGCTTTCTTTGAATTTTCTTTGAATGATCAAGAATGCCACACACACACACACACATCTTATTTCTTTCATATTCATTTGAAAATTTTAGTTGTTTTTATATAATAATTGGAATTGAATGGATGACGCCTGGGGCTCACTCGCCCTAGCTAAGGGCAGTTAGGCAAAGGCTAAGACTCTCCTATAAGACACCCAAAATTAGAAAAAATAAATTTTAATATCACAAACAATGTTTTTAGGTCACTATAGATTAACATAATGTCTATCTAGCTAAACTATTTTATTTTTGTTAAAAACAATATAAATATATTATATTTATTTAATATAACACAAAATATAACTATTAAATTAATAAAAAAAATAATAATTTTTATTTTTCACTTAGAATACTCCAATTCTCAATAACGCTAATGATGATACCCGATAACTAGCTAAACTATTTTATTTTATTTTTGTTAAAAATAATACAAATTTATTATATTTATTTAATATAGCACAAAATATAATTATTAAATTAATAAAAGATAATAATTTTTATGTTTTACTTAGGGGATGCTTGGTACGTGGTTTTTGGACTCAGGAATGGGAAAGGGAATAAAATGAAGTGTTTGGTTGATGGGTTTCATTCCAGAACATTGATTTGATTCCCGGATACTCAGAAATCATCCATTCCTCTCTAAATTGGGAGGAATGAATCTCATTCCCTTGTAATGTATTTTCTCTCCCATGATGTCCACTTTCTCACGTTCTCTCTCATAATTATAATTATAATATTATATATATTTTTTCTTTTATAATTATATTAGACGTTCTTTTATAATTAAAATAATAATTTATTTTAATTTATCTATTGAAATAAATTATTTCAATTATTTATATAATATTGAGAAATTATTTTAAATAATATAAAATTAATAAAATAAAATAATTATAATAACTAATAATAAAAAAATTATTTTTATATAATTAATTTATATATTATATATTAATAATAAAATTATAATAAATTAATTAAATATAAAAACTTAAAAATAAAATAACAATTTTATATAAAATAAATATTAAAAAAATATTAGAAAAGTTAGATATAAAATATTTTAATAAAAAATTTTATTAAAAATATTATGCAATGTTATAATATATATTATTAAATAAAATATTATATTTTATTTGATTAATTATTAATATATAATATTTTAAAAAATTTATCTTTATTAATGGATAATTTTTATTTATAAATAAAAAAAATTGAATCATTCAATTATTTTTTATATGTATTTAATATATATATATATAATTAATATAATAAAATATTAGATGTTTATATTTTATTAAATTAGAACACACTTCAATATTTTATATATTTTAAATAATTAGAATATAAAAATAATAATATTTTGTATTTTTAATTAAATAAAATATAATAAAAATAAAAATATTAATCTAATTCAATTACAAAATAATATTAATAATTTCTCTCTAATAAATCTAAACATTATCAATGAAATAGAAATATTGGAATGAAAATATCCAAACACTATCAATGGTATTGAGAATGATTATTACTCATAACCAAACACTACACTTCTATCAATCATACCCATTCCCATTCCACACATCTATCAATCCCATTCCTATTCCGATTCCTTTATTTGAACCAAGCGCCCCCTTAGAATACTCCAATTTTCAGTATCTCTATCCTCGATATTATGAACGTTGTTGAACATCCATAGCTATAAAATTGAGAAGGAGTGATTCACTATTTCAATAATATTTTGGTGGATAGTAAATGATAAAAGTTAATATTAGAACATTTAACCATAAAATGGTCTCACTTGTTCAATTATTAATTAATGTATTTTTAAAAGGAAATTTGACGAAATGACTCTAAAAAAGCTTTTAAATTCGTTGGTAAATTGCGCAAATGACCATTTTAAATTATTATGACGAAATTATCCCGCCACGTAACGCGAAGGACAGGATTGTCTCACGAAGGAAAACTTGTGAAAAGTCCAGAATGATCGTGCCTTTCGCGTAACGATTCTGTCTTTCGCATGACAATTTTGTCTTTCGCGTGATGATTCTGCAAAAATATTTTGTATTTTCACATGTTTTTCTTTCGCGAGACGATCATGCCCTTCGCGTTACGTGACGGGGATAATTTCGTCAAAATATTTTGAAGTGATTATTTGCGCAAGCGCATTTAAGGTTATTTTTAGGGTCATTTCATCGTATTTTCCCTTTTGAAGATTTCTTTTATTTTTTGAAAAAAAAAAATAATGCAGATATTTATACATTTTATATTGATATAAAAATATTTAGTGATAATGTTTCTATAAAATTTAATACATTGTGGGTTTTTTATTTAAAATATATATATATATATATTTTATACCAAATCATAATTAAGGTCGCTAAACTCGTCAAATAATCTTTGTATAATCCAGTTCATTGCACCGCTGTAAGCGTCGCTAAACATTACATTCTGACGCAAAATAACCATTTGCCGACACTTATGTTTCGCCGCTAATAAAGTTATCGATTGTCATGTCAATTACAATAAGTTCATATCATTTAAAAACTAAAGAATATATCCGATGAATTCAACATGTGAAATTAAACCATATACTATATGATTCGTATATCTTTATTTACAACATAAATCAAGAAAATTCTAATTAGTTAAAACATTTAATAATGACACTCTTGTATTAATCAAACTCCTGTATATCTTCTCACTAAAACTCTCAATCTCATCAATCCAATTCTCCAATTCATGCATCCTTTTCAAAACCATCTTCACTTGTAATTCCTCCCCTTTCTTTCTCAATAATCCCATTAAACAAATTTCCTGATGATGATCTATCTTCACCCTTTTGTTCAATCTCAATCCAAATCTCCACCCCTTCTTCTCCGGCAAGAACGGTTTCGAAACGCCGCTAAACAGGGCAATCGAAACCGTAATCGTCACCTCCTTAACATCCCTTATGACTTCACCCAGCTCTGTATCGCCGGATTGATTATCGGCGCCGGCTAATCGGATAGTGGAGGAAAGGCCAGAGATTTTTTTGGCAAGTTTCTTGAGGGTTTTGATGTAATCTTCAAATTTGATGTTTTTAGATCGAATGGCGACTTGGGTGGAGGAAAGTTGTTGTTTTAGAGAGAGGAGAAGGGTTTGGAAGGTTCCGTAAACGTCGAGAAAGTGGAGGAAGTCTTCTAGAAGATTCTCGTAGTTATTGAATTGGTTGCGAAGTGAATCTTTTGTTTGGGGGAGGTGGAGGAGATCTTCGAGTGATTCGTGGATGGTTTTGAGTTGGGTTAATCTGTGACAGAGTATATTGGGGATTGTTGAAGAAGAAGATGATGAAGATGATTTGAGATCGTTGATTTGATCTTTGAGAAGAGAGATTATTGGGTGATGAGATCTGCAGGGGAGACTTGTCGATCTGACGTGGAGGGTTTTTGTGGGTTTTGATGATGTTTGGTTGTTGTTGTTGGGGAAGGAAAGTGATCGACGGAATTTGGCCACCATTTTTGGTGTCATCGATCGATCGATCGAGCTTTCTTTCTTTCTCTGTAATTTTCTGGTTTTGTGGAGAAGATTGAAATGGGGGTGATTGTTTTTATAAGGGCGATAATGACGCGTAGAGAGAGGGAGAAGTGCACGAGGGGGTGAGACTTGGGAGTTTGGGAGATTTGGATCCGAGAATAAATGGAGTTGTCGGAGTTATATTTCAATTTGATGATTTAAAAAAAAAAATAAAGTGAAGATTAGATGGGAAGTTAGAGAGGTGGGTATGTTTGGAAGCATTTTGTTATAATTTTTAATTTAAAAGAAATGAAGAAAAGTTTTAGGTTTATCTTGTTATGAGTCTTAATTTGTCAAGATTAGTGTTGAGAAAATGATGGATTGGTATTAGAGATTTGTTAAGTTTAGTAAAAGAATCTTTTTAACCCAATGACAAATTTCAACAATTATGTTATTTGGTTTAAGCGATTATGAGTTCTATGTTAGTTTGATAAAAAAGAAGATTTAATAATAATGAGTCCGTGGAAGAGTGTTTAAAGCTAAAAAAGAGAGAAAACAAGATTATAAATTCGAATTTTTAATCATTTTATAGAAGTTATCACATAACATTAATACATTGTTATGATAGGTTGAAAATAGAAAAAAGACCATGAATTTTTATTAATTGAGAGTCTAAAATGTCCTTATATATGAAGTTTAATTCAATAAACAAACTAAACTTATTCAAAACACTCTACAGAAAATGAATATATTTGAACATATTTTTTAAAAATTTTAAGAATTGTTTGTTTGTTTCCTCCAACCAAGGGCGGAGCTAGAATTTGAAATTTATCTAGACTAAAAAAATTCATAAAATTTGTCCGGGATATAATGATAATAATATCAAGCAAATAAACCACCAGCAGAACCGAAAACACCCTTTGTTTCCAGGGGAAGATGACGGGTTATTTACATTTCATTTGATGCTCATAGGTGAATTGAAAGGTAAGCAGCCTAATTTACTGTGGCTATTTCTTTTCAGGAAAGCGATCAATAACGATGGTATTTCTCGTCGTTATTACCTCTTTTATACAAAATATTTTATAGACCACCCCAGATACAACCCAACCCGGGTAGTTTTATTGGTAGCTCCATCCGCCCTTGCTCTTTGACTCAATTCATTTTAAAGTGTTGTTAATAAAAACATTAATTAAGAATGTATATTTCTCAAAAATGGGTTAGACATATTGAAGTGCCCTTATGAAGAGAAATGAAAGTATAAAAGATGAACTGAATATTTTTGAGGAAATTGAGGTTGATATATACTTGTGAGTGTGTATGTGTCAGTCCATTATTAATTAAATAATAATATAGTTTTTGGAGTGAGGTAAAGGGTAAATTAAAGTAATTGAAGGGACAGATGATCTCTGTTACAAGAAGATACGTTGGAGAGATCGTAGGCGTTGTTAATGGCGGAATGAAGGAAGAAAGGAAGAAAGGAAGAAAAAGATATATAGGTTTTGATTGATGATCCTCCATTAATGAATGATCTTAATTTTGCAGAGAAAACACAAGCACGTGTTTTCTAGGCTGTTCATCGCTGGCTGCATCAAACTGACACAACTTGTTTCTCCTTAAGTAACTCACGAGGGTCTAACCCTTTTTTTTTCTTTTCTTTTTTATCAATCAAACATACATACATACTAATTAAAAGTGATTTCTTGAGGTGGCCGGTGGACAAAAATGAGAAATGTCATCAACTAACCATGGCAAACTTCTCATGACAATAATATATTTCACAAATCACTACATGGGTTGTCATAAATATAAGAAAAATAATGACCCAAAAACCCGAAAATCAATTCTCCAATGTTCTCGAAAATCAGTGGTGGATATATGTTAGGGTTGGGATGAGTTGACACCCTAGAAAAAAAAAATAATGGAGAAAAGTGACATAATTCTCTATTTTTTTTTTATTTAATTCACTATTTGTTTGGGACAAAACATTCGTTTAGGTTTTCCCAACTCGAATTATTGTATCCGTCCATGCTCAAAATAATTGAGTTTGGAATTCCAAGGCCTTAATTGGATCTCTTACCATTTCTTTGGCTAGCTTTGTTTAGGCGATTTCGAGTCAACGTTATTTTTGTTCATACTCGGAGAGGTTTTGTTTCTCGCGTTTGGTAGTTAGTTGACTCATGATCAACACCTTCAAAGACCACAACAAAGCACCATCATGCATGATCAATTTGCTCTCAATCTTAAACAATGCATGCATCTCAATCTCTCATATATTCCTTAACCATGGTTTGTTCATCTAATGATTCATCATGACCATGTAACTCACAACTGCTTCTCAATCAATCTCTTGCCCAATTAAGATGGAGTTTAAAGATTCCTCAATAATTGAACTTCAAAAGAAAACCCATTAATATATATCAATCATTATATTCAATTACATAACAAATTATCACACTTTTAGAATGAAGTTTACTATATGTATAAACATCAATATTCACATATATAATTATACTTAATACATGCATGTTTGAATTTGTGGACAACAACAATAACACATGGTTTAGTGGGACAAAGGGATCAAGAAAAGGGCATGAAAATGGCCTAAAAAGACATTGTCCATGTAATGACAAAACATGACAATTGACAGATGGGTAAGGAAGAAATTAATATAAGTTGTCTATTATCCAAAAGCGCCAAGCTGGTTTTGTGGGTTGGTTGGAATTCATTAAACTCATCACTATATTCACATAGACAAAGACATAGACAGATCAACAAAATAAAGAAAGAAAACAAATCACCCGAATTTGGTCATTTATTTCAATGAATTAAGAGTGGAGGTGAAATTAAGAGATAGAACTATACAACTTAGCCGGCCACCATTATCTGTCAATTAAGAATATGATCAAATGACTCATTCCCATGTGTTAAATTCATCAACTAATTCATTATTTTATTGTTATCTATAATTGACCCTATATGTCTACCAACCAAATAAAGCCTAATAAGGAATATAGATATATACATATATATAACCCATTTTGTTTAATTCAAATCATTGAAGAAATATGCATAATATCCATCCATGCATGCATGCCCTAATATTACATATTAAACCTAGATAGCTAGATCCATGTGCTTTATATATGTGTGACCTTTCGGGTCTCGAGAGTATTGAATATATTTGGTATAAGGGTCAAGATTGTGATTAATAAGGGTCAAGATCATGATTAAACTCATTTGAGAAAGAATTCTAAAAGATGATTGGTTAAGTATAGTAGGTGATGATGATACATAATTTCCAACTCTTTTGGTTAGGATTCATGAATTATACTCACCAACATTCTTGGACACTTGTTTGTTTCTTGACCACAAAAAGTCACATTCTAGCTAGTACTCATTGTTCCAAAAACACATGATATTGGTAAACATTAATTAGTCAACTTAATGTTGTTCTTGAGATGATGCAATATTTATGTTGGTTCTGTTTTCCATTCTTACTTGCCTGTTCGTGCTCGTTAAGGGTGGATTTTCTAACTTGTATGTGACCAATTTGAATATTAGACTTTTCTAATCAATGTAACATTAAATAAATAAGTAAGCATATGATGCTCTTTTATATTGCTTAATTCTTCTCCTTTCAAATGCCTGCAAAATTAATGAGAATAGATGCATAAAGCATAATGATTTGAGAGGGAATACTTACCATCCTTGTACTATTTATATTTAAACGGTAAGATTCTAAACGAGAAATTTTGCGATTAAATGGATAAGTGTGTTTGCGAGTTATATATTTAAATAAAAAAAAATTCTTAAATAATAAGATTCTAATAAAAAAAATTAACTGTAATATTATCCACTTACGGGCCTTACTAATTTGATATGAAGCAAATTAAAACTTTTCCCAGGCCCAACAAGTTGAGATTCATATATGCTGTCCTCCTAACAATAAATATTGGGCCGAATGGGTAATACCTCAGGCCCTAAGTAAAAGTAAGTACAAGTAATTAGACTATGAAAGCCCATTTAAAACTCTCTTGATTAAAATTTTAATCTTATAAATTATCATCTTATCTAAATCAATGTTGAGATACAACATTTAATTTTTTTAATGAAAAAATATTATATACATTTTATTGTTCATATCCTAACTCAAATTCAGCTACATACAATATGAATCCTAAGAACTGGTTTGGTATATTTTGGATTTAGACTTTGATGCTTTTGTATTTATGACAATTTTGTCCTTGATTTTTATATTATTATTATTTTATTTTGTTAAATGGATTTTTTTGACCTTACTTAATATTTGATCAAATTATTATTTGAAATGAATTTAGATCAATTTTATAAAAAATGAAACGATGAACAATGTTTTAACTATTACAAAGGAATGAACGTTTGCCTTTTTAATTTAATGGCTCTCATAATTCGGCAGCGGTCCCGACCAACCCTAAGCAAGATTCCAAATAGTGTTTTTTTTTTTATAAAACATTTGTAAAAACAAAATAGTAATTTTCTATTTTCTAATTATTTTCATATTTTAAGGCATTCAAATCGTATTAGACATTTTTGAATACGTAAATATTCAATTTAAAACATAAATAAGTCTAAATTAGTATACTGGACACAAAGTTATTTGAGAAATAAATATAAAATATATCTCTATTCAAATTTTCTCAATATTTTTTAATTAATCTTTTAAAACGAAAATAAAATGTTAAATGTGAATATTTTATCCATTTAGAAAAAGTTCAAATGGCTAAAAGTTTTGTAATTTGAGTCTTATATGACAAAATTCATATTTCAAGTCTTACTAAATGTGACTTTTAGGTCTTATTCGGTAGTGGTTTTTTTTTAAAATAAAGAGAGGGAAAAATTGAATGATGAGTAATGATTTTAAGAAGTTAGTGATTTTTTTTATAAAAAGATTTGAAAGTATTAATATATAAATAAAATAAAAAATTAATTTAAAATAGAATGTATTTTAGGTAATGAATTGAATGATAATGTGATTGATAAGATATTAGTAAAATAATAATGTTTGATTTCTATTGTTATTTAAAAAAAAAAAAAAACTCATATAGAACAAGACCTTAATATTTATGAAAGAAGAGTCTTGGTTAAATTATTGTACTTATATTTTTAATTTATAAGTTGGAGATTTATATATAATATTATGTTTGAACATATTTTGGCTTTTTAAATAAAGCTTAATTTCTTAAAAAAAAAAAAAAAAAATTGTAAATTTTGGAGAGAGATAATAAGTTAGGTGAAAAAAATAGATAGATAGTTTAGTCATTTTTTAATCGGAATAATAATTAAAAAATAATACATATCCACATGAAAAAATAAAATTTATAACATAATTTAAATAAAAGTATATAAAAAGTCATTAGAGCATCTCCAACAGATTGCCAAACCCAAACGCAAACCCAGATTTTGCTCCAATCGGCTGACAAATCCAAACGCAAAATGGGAATGGACAATCTCAAAAAAAAAAAATAATAAAAAAAATAATAATAAAAAAAATAAATAAAAAAAAAACAAAAACATATATGTAGTATCACTATTCATTCACACCATTTTTTTTTGCCATTTTCAAAAATGGCCTTAAACTTTTTTTTTAATAACTTTTAATTTCTATACATATAAATTAATCGTTCAACTTATATTGTTTTTACTTTTAAGATATAAAATTATAATATTTTTTTTAAATGTATAATTAAATTATTAAATTTATTATATTTGAAATTTTATTTAATTTATTTTATATTTTATAATGTATTTTATATTTTTACGTTATATTTGATAACTTAAATTTTATTAATAATGTTTGTTTTAATATAATATATTTGTTTATTTAAATTTATTATTAAATTATTTTGTTGTTTATGAATTATTGATATATATACTTAATTTTATTTTAATATTATAAAATGAAGGGAAAAAATTGGGGTTAAATATGTAAAGTTGATAAATATATAAATAATATTAATAAGGTTAAAAAGTTAGTGTAAAAAATGAATATTCTAAAAATATTCTTTTGGGTTTGGAAATGGGTTTTTGGGTTGGAGATGAATTATTATTTGATGTGATGTTTATTGTATTTTGGATTTGAAAATAGGTTTGTAAGTTGGAGATGGAATTAGAGCAATTCCAATGGAGCTGCAAAATGAAACCCAAAATGGGATTAGTTGCTCCAACCGTACTGAAAACAAACGCAAACCAAGATATCCCCTATTCTCTCTCCAAAGCACGCATATTTACGTTGCTACTACAGCTAGATCGCATAAATTTATTTTATTTTTATATTTTAACCCTTGAACTTTTATTTCATTAATTTTATATATTAAACTTATTTATATAATTAATTTATATAAGTTATTTATATTTTAATATATTTATATTTTAATTTGTTTATATGTTTTATTTATTTATATGCTTTATTTGTTTATATTTTTATTTTTATCATATATTTTATATTAAGCTTATTTATATAATTATTAATTTAATTTATTTATATAATATTTTTTATATAACATAAATTTATAATAATATTTTTAAAAAATAATAATAATAAATTATTTTAATATATATATATATTATATTAAATATAATTATAAAAAATACCAAGTACATTAACATAATACACAAAATATAAAGTACTTCAAAAACTAAAATAATACACCAACACAACAAAATAAAAATACACTACAAATTATGAAACAAACAACTAATATTGAAAAATTATCTCCTTTTTATTTGTACGAATAATTTTTTATTTCAATCTCATATTTATTTTTTTGTGTCTCCTTTTTATTTGTACGAATAACTTTTTATTTCAATCTTATATGTATTTTTTTTGTTCCGTGTATTCTAATTTTTGAATTTTTAATAAATTTTTATAATTAATTTATATTTAAGTTTAAAATATTTGGATGATATTGTAATATTGTGGTGTAATTTATAAATTTGTAAAATGTATGGGTGATATTAAAAAGTTATAAAAGTTGAGGTAAGAAAGAATATTATAAGAATATTCTTTTGGGTTTGAGAATAAGTTTTTCGGTTAGAGAAAAATTACTGTTTTGATGTGACATTTACACCAAAATGAGTTTAAAAATAAATTTTTCGGTTGGAAATGATCTTTAAGATAGAAATTTATGTGTTTTACTTTGTTCACTTCTATATTTTATATAACAGTATCATTTATTTTCTTAACACATATTTGAGTGGGTAATATGTTTTTATTTGGTATAAAATCTTGTTTAGGCTAATCGAATTTATTAAATTGAATTTTTATAATCTTAACAATATTTTGTCAATGTTATTATTTTTTATTTTATTTTTACCCATGCTCTCTTTTCTGGTTTTTTGGTTAAGTTTAAATATAAGTATATAAAAAATAAATTTATAATGGATGAAAATTTATGTTTCCATTAATTGACTTTTGTATTTGATGTTGTCTGTCTTTTTCTTTTTCTCATCAGTGCGCAATATTCTGTTTAGCCTAATTAAATATATAATCTTTGTATTGTTGATACTTTAAATGATTGATATTATATGACAACTAATAATATATAAAAAAATAAATTAAGTAGCATTATGAAACTCAAAATACTCCATTTTTGGAATTTTACAATTAAAAAAAATAAAAAGTGATTTTTGAATATATAACTCTCTTCAATTCCAAATTCAACCCCAATTCCGCGTGTTCCATTATTTGTATTTTTTGAAAATTGGTAAGAAAAGTGAGTAGTTGGTGTTTGTCTGTTCTTGGTAAGGTAAAAGATAGACTTTTCACAGTTGAATTCTTCTTCAATGGAATTGGATGTGGATTGGGTATTTGTTTAGCCTATTGGGTAATGGGTACTAAGTAAAAGATGACCATGCCACTTGAGTCAACCTTTTTCATCCTTTCTCTCTCCTCCCTCCTTCCTTTCTTCCATTGTTTCTTTCCAATTTCATCATCTTCACAGAACAACAAATCGGATCCCTACTCTCTCCCCCCACTGATATCATAATCCAAACCCTATTCTTCTTCTTCTTCCATCTCTAGAACCTTCACTCATCTATCATGGACCATGATCTGCTTAACTGTTGCTGCTTCACCTTACACATCTTCTGAGACTTTTCAGATTTAGCTCCAAGGTAACTCACATGATCTTCTCTTGCTTATCTTTTACCTCATGTGTGATACTTCTTGATTTAGGTTTTATATTTACTTCAATTATTGTAGTTTTGTGGCTCTTCTGTCATGAAGATGAGTAACCATATCCTCAATCCTCACTTTTTTTATTTTTTTTCTTCAATACAAGTAGCTGCTACCTTCTGAAATGAAGTTGCTTCTAGGGTTTGAGGAATTGATGTTCCATTTTTGACCTTGATAAATGTTGGGTTTATGTTCTTTTAGTCTACAGTTGGTAGTAAAATCTTCATATATTTAGTGACCAGTTTGAATATGATCTTGTATAGTATTTCGGCTGTTATGTAAATTGGGGAAAAACAGGAAAAATATTGCCTAATTTGGAGAAACAGAGAAGTATAATGGAGAAGGAGCCAAACAGAGGTTCATATACTACCCTTAGACCCCCCTCTTTGAACTGATAGGGTGTACCAGGCTACTTTAGATTCGATTTCCACTAAAAATGCTTTAAGTTGAAGGGAGAAGTCTAGAATGTGTGCAATTCACTATAGATTCAATTTCCACTAAAAACGCCTTGAGTTGAAGTGAGAAGTCGTGCTAGCTTCTTGAAATTGAAAAAGAAACATGTGTATATCACATCTGGATTCAAATTTGGATCCAGATGAGAAGACATTTGAAAACAAAAGGATGAACATTACTAATTTAGAAGCTTCTTTATTATGTCCATAGATCTCAAAAGCAATGTTGTGTTCTATTTCATTTGTTGTCTTAGTCGTGTATAAATACTTAGGTTTATGTACTTGCAGATTATAGTAGTTGACCATTTTTGTTAGGAAGGCTCGCTTAGGTCAGTGGTAGAATGCATGACGACTTGTGGCCACAAGATCGTAGGTTTTAAAAAGAAAAAATAGTTGATTATTTTTTCAATTTCAGTGCTTTAAGACATTTCAGGTACTTGGTATCCAATGGCTGGGAACTGGGATGATGGAAGTATGGATCTTAGTAGCCACTCTGATGATGGTTATCATTATGAGCGAACCCGCATAGAACCTATATACGATGCATTTATATGCCCTTTAACAAAACAAGTTATGCGTGATCCTGTTTCATTAGAAAATGGACAAACTTTCGAGAGATCAGCAATTGAAAAGTGGTTTAAGGAACGTAGAGAGAACGGAAGAAGGATGGTGTGCCCATTGACACTAATAGAATTAAAAAGCACAGATCTAAACCCTAGCATTGCTTTGCGGCATACAATCGAAGAATGGGATGCCAGAAATGTGGCTACTCAACTTGATATGGCTCGTAAATCATTATCTTCAGGCAATGATGAGAATGATACTTTGCTGTCTTTGAGAATTGTTCAGCAACTTTGCCTAAAGAGTCAGTCAAATAAAGCTGTCATTCGACAAGCAGATTTAATACCATTGATTGCTGCCGTCTTAAAGAGTAGCAGCCGCAGAGTTCGATGCAGAGCTCTGGAAACCCTTCGGATTGTAGCTGAAGATGATCCAGAAAACAAGGTAATAAAAGATTGTTCTATTATTCTATAATTAAGTTTAATGCTTTGTACTGTATGCAGCAGCTCTTAATTGTGGATTTTCAATATTTACTAGGATATAATTGCTGAAGGGGATACAATTAGAACTATAGTCAAGTTCTTGCCTCATGAGCGATCGAAAGAGAGGGAAGAAGCTGTCTCCTTACTGTATGAACTATCGAACACAGAAACTTTATGTGAAAAGATTGGTGCAGTCCAAGGAGCGATTCTCATATTAGTTGGAATGAGCAGTAGTAACTCTGAAAATCTGTTAACTGTAGAGAAAGCTGAAAAGACTATGGTGAATCTGGCAAAGTGCGAGAGTAATGTCAGACAAATGGCAGAAAATGGTAGATTGCAACCTCTTCTGACGCTTCTTCTCGAAGGTATTCTGAAAATCCTATAACCTTTGGAAGTTAAATGATGGTAGTTTTATTTCTTATTTTACTGTTTTATTGTAACAGTTGGAATTGAATTTCAACTAGTTGAAAAAATAAGAGCCTTGCTTTGTCGAACCATTTTTTGGTTTTGTTTAGTAAACTACCCAACTACTAACTAGGTATTTACTATTTACGCAATAGAAAATGGCTTAGATAATTTGAGTTTGTCTTGCATTTTAATTTTTTGAAAAGTCACAAACTATACAAATAAATAAGTCTTTTTTAATATAGAATCCTCCTTACCTAGGAAAAGAATTATTCAATATCGAAGTGGTTATTTTCAAATAATCTTGTTTGATGCAACTTATTTGGCTAAGAAGACGTTAGGGGTATATATATTTACACGATGATTTTGGTATTTTATTTGATTATTTGAATGATGTGATTTGGTGGGTAAATTTTGATCAGAAAATGTGTTATTTGAGTCAAATCACTTAATTCATCATCTAAAATATCGCGAAATCTCTTATCCAGGTCCACCAGAAACCAAGCTATCCATGGCAGCATACCTAGGTGAGCTAGTTCTCAACAATGACGTAAAAGTGATAGTAGCGAGAACCGTGGGTTCATCACTAATAAACATAATGAGAAGCAACAACATGCAATCAAGAGAAGCCGCACTAAAAGCCCTAAACCAGATCTCCTCTTACGAAGCCAGTGCCAAAGTTCTAATAACTGCAGGAATTCTTCCTCCTCTCATAAAAGACCTTTTCACAGTTGGAGCAAATCAGCTTCCCATGAGACTAAAAGAAGTCTCAGCAACTATTCTCGCCAATTTAGTCAGCTCAGATTACGACTTCGCTTCAGTAGCAGTTGGAACCGGTCACAACACATTAGTATCAGAAGACATAGTTCATAAACTGCTCTACCTTATAAACAACACTGGCCCCGCGATAGAATGCAAACTCTTCCAAGTCCTCGTCGGTTTAACGAGCTCACAAACGACTGTTTTAAGCGTTGTTGCAGCTGTTAAAAGCTCAGGCGCTACTTCAAGTTTGGTTCAGTTCATCGAGGTCCCACAAAGAGATTTACGCGCAGCTGCGATAAAACTGCTTCAGAATCTCTCGCCACACATGGGTCAGGAATTAACCGAGGCTTTATTAACCGCCACAGGTCTGCTGGGGACTCTGGTCAGAATCATTATGGATAATAATGCAGGAATAACTGAAGAACAGGCGTCGGCGGTTAGTTTATTAGCTGAGCTTCCAGAAAGGGACACGGGTCTGACGCGTCAGATGCTGTCCGAGGATGCTTTTGAGATGTTTAACGTCAGACTGTTCAGGATTCGTCAGGGCGAGACTAGCCGTTTTGTCACTTTGTTCCAAGAAGGACTGGTTCGAGTCCTTTCGCGTGTGACTTACGTTTTGCCAACTGAACCCCGAGCGGTTACTTTCTGTGTTGAGAATAATCTCGCTTCGGTTTTCATCGATCTCCTTCAGGCGAACGGGCTCGACAAGGTCCAGCTGGTTTCCGCTACTGCGTTGGAGAATCTATCGCAGGTATCGAAGAATCTATCGAAAGTGCCCGATCTTCCGAAACCCGGGTTCTGCGTTACTTTATTTCCGTGTATGGGGAAAGAACCTGGGATTACTGGATTGTGCAAGATTCATCATGGGATTTGTTCACTTAAGGAAAGCTTTTGTTTACTAGAAGGGCAGGCGGTTGATAGATTGGTGGCGCTCTTGGATCATACGAACGAAAAGGTGGTGGAGGCTTCGTTGGCTGCATTATGTACATTGTTAGAAGACGGAGTTAATATTGAGGAAGGGGTTATGGTTTTGCTTGAAGCTGATGGGATTAAGCCTGTATTGGACATACTTCTCGAGAAACGAACTGATAATCTTCGGAGAAGATCGGTTTGGGCGGTTGAGAGAATGTTGCGGACTGATGAAATAGCGATGGAAGTTGCGGGGAATCCAAATGTGGGTACTGCTCTTGTTGATGCGTTTCAGCATGCTGATTATCGTACACGACAAATTGCTGAACGGGCTTTGAAGCATATCGATAAGATGCCGAGCTTTTCTGGGATATTTTCGAGCTTGGCGTGAAACCATGCTTTGAAGCTTGAGATTGTTGCGGGTAAAGGTGAAATTATATATTATAGTTTGTTTCATATCTTCTTCTTCTTTTTTGAATAATATTATATATTTTGTGTAGAGCATATTGCATGCATCTGAAATTCATTGTTATGGGATGTTTGTGTGCTTTTTTTTTCCATCATCAGCTTGTTCATTCATTTATTGTATACATTTTGTGCTCTGGAGTTTTTTTTTTTCATTTTTCTTTGGAATTGGTTTGGAAGGAAAAAATATTATTAATTTGTTAATATATATAATTAAAATATTTCATTAATTTTTTTATTTATTTATAAATATTACATAAATAGTTTAGTTTTTCAGTGTTCGAAATTTTAGTTGCCATATAAATGACTGATACTGAACACAAAATGTTTATTTTCCAACTGCAAGGAGTAGATGAACCAAATCTCAAACCATACAATATCAAAGTTAAAGTTGTCAGCTTCTAAGCGAAAAGCTGGAGGTGAAAGAACACAAATCTCGAATACTACTATTTCTACGACAACTACAACACATATTTCTTTATAGGCATAACATCGTACATGAAGAAATTGCTCAAACTCGGTTATGAGCACTTCAGATTCCTCAAACGTGAAATATGTGCATAATATTCATTCGATAGGGGGCAGGGACAAGGCAATCAAGAACTATCCAATATACCTTTTAGAAAATTAAGTCCTTCTGCCGAAATACTTCTCCTGAATCGAGTTTGAGGAATCTCAATACGCGGAGGAGGGTCAGGTGAGAAACAGACAACTAAAACCGTCAGATTATCGCAAGTATTGCGTTTGAGGGCTTCCCTCACAAGCTCTCTCGCACATCTCTCGGGATCGTTATGTATAATCAGTTCTTTCCTTGCCATTGTTACCGCACATTGGCTACTCATCACATCCCACAAACCGTCGCAACCCATGATCAAGAATTCATCTTCTGCTGATAATACAGTTTCTAGTAACTCAGGTTCTGCACTTAAGGGGCATATTGAACCTTTAGGACCCTTCATGTGCCAGTCCCCGAGTGCACGTGCTACTGATAGTTGCCCGTTAAGGTAACCGTCGTATACAACACCGCCGAGTTTTTCTATTCTTGGTTTTTCGGATGTTGAATTCGGTTTGTGGTCTTTTGATAATTCTATTGCTCTTCCTCGTTTGCCTAACACTGCTCGACAATCCCCTGCATTGGCAACTAGCATTGTCCTACAAAAATATATGTATGCAACTCAGGAACAAACTTAAGGAAAATCAATTACATGTCAGGCCTTGTTTGATGCGAATTATTGCTGCCCAATTAACAATCTACTCACGAATCATATCATTTATTTATTTTGAACCAACAAGAATAAAGTAAATGGTCTGTACATCAAAAGATGAAAAGAATGGAGGCTTCATGGAATTTGCTTGCAAATCATATTCTTCAAATAATTAACCAATATATACCATTACTTAGAAAACAACAAACAAATCTAGTGCCATCTTTGAAGGGTTATTTGGATCAAAAGTAGGGTTTTATTTTTTGATATAATCAGTTTTTTTGGAAAAAAAATCTGGTTTGATAATAAAAAGTTGATTGTTTGGGTTAATCGACTGAAATATCATTTGTATAAGAGTAATTTGATTTTAACTGATGATTTGAATGACAAAATAATTGTGGGATAAAGGGTTATCCAAACCCTTAATCAAACAATGCTCATCAAAAATCACTTTTTTAATCAAATCATTCAAATTAAATTAAATTCAAAGGGTTTTTAGTCATTTAACCTAAATAACCTCGTAAATCAACTTTTTCATTGAGCTTTTTTTCCTCAAAATAACCCTAAGGCCTAATGTTTTTGTTTTTACTCAAGTAACCCTAGATAATCTTATTTTTAATAACCTATATCAAGCTAGATTATTTAGAAATAATCACTTGTTATTTAAATAACCCAAGATCAAATAAGGTCTCAGGTTGTGATCAGATAATAATACCTACCTTCCAAGAATGAAAGCAATCAAAGCAGTAGTTCCAGAGGAAATGTCAAGAGAACCATCATCTGCAAATGCATGATCAGCCTCGATAAAAGCATTTTCAATTGCCTTCTCCACCGAACCATGGAAGTTAGAGTCTTCAACTATAAGCTTCAATATGTTGTTTCTAACATATAATGCTGCATCAGTACCTCCATGGCCATCAAACACCTAAAAGGACATGAATGAAGATCAATCTTTTTGACAAACAAGAAGAATCATGCTAACTAAAGAAGCCAAATTCTCCATTTATCAATATCATAAAATGTTGTTATATCAATTAATTAACCAATTACTCACCCCATAGAAAGCTCCTGGAGAAGTAAACTCAATACTCGAGCCAAGATATTGACAAAGATTATCTATGCATATATGTTCATCTTCCATGAATTGCTTAGGTCCTTTCTCAGCACAACTTCCTGATCGAAAAACCGGTAAAAAATCTGATGTCCCATATGAAGTTGATTTGTTTTCAACAGAACTTACACTCAAATCCTACAAATCAATTCAGAAAGTTCAAACTAGAGTCTAAAACTAACTAGATCAACACTGATATTTATAGTATGATTACCAAATCAGTAGCAGTGGACATAGAATGGCGCATAACAGAAAGGTGTCGTGGTGGTCTTCCATTTCTCAAATGCTTAGAATTGATTGAGTTCCCTAAAACTTCATCATCATTATCATGTTCATCTTGTGCAGATGCATTTTCCTTACTAAAAGTACCACCGTCTAATGCAACAACGAAAGGAGGTGAGAAATCAGTTCCTGCAGCCATATTCCTCTTTCGGCAACATGTAATCAAACCCAATAACTTATCTTTCTTCAAACAATCAATCAAGCAATAACTCCTATATTCAGCAAGCAAGCATATGGAATAAATTAATAAATTTGAATCAGACTTCACAGATTTAACCAGATGATGATGATGATGAATTATCTGTATGGATCAAAACCTGAGAAAGAAATAACCGATTGAAACATAAAAAACAAAGAAAGAATGAAAATTGAAACCCTAACTTACAGAATGGAATGAAATCACAGATCATAGAGCAGCAAAGCTTGCGAATTTGAGAGAGAAATGGAACTTTACGAAGAGAAATAAATGAGGGTAAGTAATCAATCTGGTAGTTGTGTATCCCCGCGAAGGAGATGATGATGATGATGATTAGTTATACGTGGACGAATATTATTGGTTGACTTTCATACTTATCTATCATCTATTTGTTTTCACCCTTACGATCAATTATACCCGACGCTCCCTAGCCGTTGGATTGTTCTTGTTTAAATAACGACGTCGTCCATTGACGATAATGGCAATGAAGAAGGCGGTTTCAACTGTGCCGTGCAAGGAACGGCCATTTACATTTCCATCCTTTTTTTATTTTATTTTAAATTAATAATTCATTTTATTATAAAAATACACTCCAACTGTTACATTTTATAATATTATATAAAATGATATTAATAATATGATCGGATTTCTTTGCCCCCTTATAAAAAAAAATTATTGACCAAATAATCAAAAGGTTACGAGTTAAATTTTTAATGATGTTAGTTAATAAAAACAATAGAATCGGAGTTGTATTGATATCTCGTTTCATTGGTCATATTTGCATTGGTGTTTCATTTTGTGCGATAATTTGTTTAGTCATATTTAATTTTTTTGTTTCGGAATATTTAATACGAATAATATTTTTAATCATTGGTGGATTATTTGTTGTTTATACATCCCGATATTGCTAGTGATTATTTTTTAAATATGTGTTCGTTCCATTCTTAACATTAAAATAAACAAAATTATCGAATATCAAGTTATTTTTTATTTTTTCAGTAATAGTTAATGAAACTTATATTTCCTATATAGACCCTTTTATAGGTATTTTTTGAGTTTTTACTATTTTGTTTTTATATATAAATGATTCAGACAAAAAAATTTATAACGTTGCTCAGCAACTCTCGATTATCAAATAGTTTTAATTGTCGCTCAAAATATTTGGCAAAAATTATTTCAATATTATTTCATTAGATAGTACCACTAGTTTTATTTCAACCGTCGTCATTTCAAAATTCTATTTTTTTTTTGTAGTGTTTCAACTAATTGCATTCTTGTTGATACTTTTTATTCATAATTTTATTTTTATAAATTGGTTGTACTTTATACAATTTGATATTTAAACCTTTAATTATTTATTTTAATTTTATAAATTTTATCTTATAATTAGTACATGCAACTCTTAATTAAATTTTTATTTATTTATTACCACTGATATATTTTGTTTAAATTAAATTTTACAAAATTATTTAATAATATTAATAAAAAATATTAAAATTTAAAATAAATAAATAAATGAGTTGAGAATTGAGTATCATGACAAAGTGGTTGAACTAGTTTATTGATAACATTAAATGTATATAGGATTTGTTTGTTGGATTGAGAAATTAAAATTGATTTGTTTAAGTTTGTTTGGTAGAGATTTTTAAAATAAAATAAATTTTATTCATTTAAAAAATGTTCATTCATTATGATTTTGAAAAGTTTGTTTACAAGTAAAATAATTTAAAATATATTAATATATAATAATAAAAAATATATATTTTTAAAGAAATAGAAAGTATTTAAATATTTTGTTAAGGAATTAAGTGGTATGTTAAATATATTTTTTTATTATGGTTTGAATTTAAAAAAAAAAAATCAAAACAATTTCTAATGAATAAAAGGTGATTGGTTATTTTGTTGTCCCACATCGGAAAGGAATGCTGTTTGAAGATGGTGAGAGGGAGTACAAATAAAAGGCTATTTGTAACTGTTTAAATCATGATCCTTCAGGCAGCAATGGGATATGATGAGTGGTCAAAATCTTGCAATTTGTGAGAAGGGTGTCCGCCTAAGCCTGGTTACGACAATTGGCACCCTAATTTATAACCATCTGATCCCTATTTCTTTTAATTAAATTATTTTGTTTTATATTTTTTATTATAATTTTTTACTTTTATTTTAAGTACTTACTTTAAATCTTGTTTGATTAAGAGTCTTTTAAATTATTTTTGTATGATAAAAATAAATTATTTAAAATTCTATGTAGTTTAAATATTAAATATCTAAAATTTAATTTTAATAAAATAAAATAAACGATTTAAATATTAATTTGATAATTTATTTCTATTATTAAATAAGTTTAAGGCTTGTTTTGTGTTATTTAAATAAGTTTAATTAAATAATATTTTATTTTATTTATGAATTAAAATATTATTTTTAATTTTTTTATAAAAAAAATATTAATTCTAGTTAAACAATTCACCAAAATCACCAAAATGAGAGTTTCACAAAAATTTCAGAAATAGTTTCATACATGAAGGGTCCTCCTCACATGGCAAGCAAAACATTATTCTGAAAACCTTATTCTGAAAACCGTTTAAGTCGGGTTGAACCGAATTTTAATTATTTTTAATAAATAAATTTAAATATATTAGTATCTAAATGACTTAGACATATATAAAAATAATCAAATAAATACTCATTAAATTAAATAATGATAATATACAGGTTGATAAGCTAAGGGATGTGACCCTAAAATGATGTTAACTTCATTTACTTTCATGTTACTCACATGAATGACTTTCTTTCTGGTTTTGATTTTCTCTCTGCAATTAATTCATTTTCAGTTGAGGAATTCTAAAACCTACGGATCTAAATGAACCGAACTGCTCACGTGCTATTCGAATCTCGGCTCGACAAAAAACTTGTTTAAAAACTCGGAAATTTAAACGAGTCGAGCTTAAACTTCTCGATATTCGGCTCGTAAGCTCACAAACATATTTGTTTATAGGCTCGCTTATAAACTCGTGAACAAGTTCGTTTATAGGCTCACGAACACGTTCGATTATAATATTGTTTAAATATAATTTGTAAATTATTAAAAACAAATAGTAATATATAAATATAATTATAATAATTAATATTATTACATGATTATATTTATATTAATATAATAATAACCTATAAAGCTATAATTAAACTTAGGGTTAATAAAACGAGCTTTCTAAACGAGCTTTCTAAATGAGCTTTAAACGAGCCGAGCACGAGCGGCTCGTGAGCTCAAATAAATCCATACGAGCCGAGCTCGATTGTAAAAAATAATATGTAAAACTATTTGTTAGATAAAATCTCTTTTTAGTCATAAATAAGATTAATTGAAATTAATGTCATATGACATATTATAGTTTCTTATATTAAAAAATATTATTTGAAGATATATACTTTATTAATTAGTTGAAATAAATATAAATATGAAATCAATAAAATATTCATATTAAGTAAAAACATAAACGTTGATAAAAAGTTATAACATTTGCTAGTGAATAAGAGAGAAATATCTTTATTAATTAAAAAGAGATGAAAATGTCTGTCCCACATCGGACAGAAAACAAGTTGAAACAAGGTATGGAATTTATAAGTATACAGGTTTGAATATATAAGAGATATGATCCTTCAGGCAGCAACGGGGATATGATGAGTGGTCAAAATCTCGCAATTTTGCGTGAAGGGTGTCCGCCTAAGCCTGGTTACGACAATTGGGCACCCTAATTTATAACCATCTGATCCCTATTTCTTTTAATAAATTTATTTTTGTTTTATATTTTTAATTAAATATATATATTTTATTACTTTTATTTCAAGTAATTAGTTAAAAGGTTGTTTGATTAAGAGTTTTTTTAATTATTTTTGTGTTAAAAAAATAAAAATAAATTATTAAAATTTTTAATTAGTTTAATTATTAAATATTCAATTCTTAATTTTAATAAAATAAGTGATTTAATTATTAAATATTTAAACCTATTTCTATTATAAAAATAATATCATTTTACTTTTATTTAATTTATTAAATTATATAATTAATTATTATAAATGTTATTTTTATTTTATTATTAATATAAAAAAATATTAACCTATTTAAACAATTCACCAAATGAGAGTTTCCCACATGTTCATAAATAGGCGACATTATGAAGGATAAACAATGTCACGCCTGTCATATATCCAAACCAAAAAATATATCTTAAACTGAATGTTAACTCTTCTCAGCTTGTTTGAGGATGTGAGTTTTACTTTGGTTTCACTTAAAATCTCTTATTTGATAAAAATTAAAATAAAATTGGTTTATAAAATTTTAAGACTATTTTACTTTTGAGATGAATGTGAGAGATTAGAGAGTAAGGGAGTAATTTTAATGTTTAAATGAATAAAATTGATGATTAGATTGTCAATAAAATGTTTGAAATAAAATTGGAGTTTATTACTATAACCAAACATCAAAGAAGCCCATAGTTTCTCCCAGAGAAATACAATCTTATAAATAAAAAATTGATAGGATGTTATGTTACTTCCTTTTTAAAATTCAAATATTACAATTCTTTATTCTATTAAAATTTTATTTTATTAAAAGAAATGAAAAAACACTCCTGTAATTTTTGTATATGTAGTTTATCATTCAATTATTTACACAAAACAATCATCAATTTCTTATTTTGTAGATTAATTTTAGATTGGTCATAGATAAATTTATGATTTTAATATTTTTGGTATTATGATTTAGATACACATATTTTCAAAAAATATAATATAAACATACCATTTTTATTAACATTATACGAAAAATAATTAATTCTTGATTAAATATATTTTTTTGAAATTGACTATAATAAAAATTATGAAAATAAAAATCAACCCAATCAAAACTAAAAGTAATAAATTAAATATTTTCTATTGATATTTATGACTTTACTTATTTTCTAACTTGATCTCTTTTTTCTTTTCTTTTTCAATTAAATTTCAAAAAAATGGTTTAATAATATTAATAAAAAAAGATTAAAATATAAAATGAAAAAAGGTAACTGAGTTTAAGTTAATTTAAAATAAATAAATAGATTGGTTTAATATGACTTGTTGAAAATTTTGAGTATTATGAATTTATTGATAAAAAGGATTTGATCTAAACTTTAAAACTTTTTTATATGTTTTAGGTTGATTTTTTTATAAAAGATTTGATATATCACTTTTTTTTTAATATATTTTCAACAATTAAAATAATATATATACTTGAGTTTAATAAAATTTAATTTTTTTAAAATTTTTTTTTATAATAATTTAATAAATTAAAAATTCAAATAACTTACTCTCTTTTTTATCAAATAAAATATAATTTTTAAAACCAAGAAAAATCATAAATAACACTACATCTTGTTGATTTTGGGTCTTTTTTTGGATTTAAAAATAAATAAATATTACATTTCATTTTCTTTTAATTATCAAATCCCATTATTCATAAATTAAAATATCAAAATATTCCACTTTTTAAATTTTTATAATTTTATTAAATTGTGTATTTTGATAATAAAAATCTGTACGTTTTCTTGAAAAACATATACAAACTAGATTTTTTTTTTTATAAAAAATTGATTTTTACCTAAAATCTAAGTTAAACGTGCTATCGCTAAAATTATTACTTATACAATCTTATCACTAAAGTCTAAGTAGACATCTTCCTATATTTATATTTTTGGAATTATTAAAAAAATATCAATTTTCTAATTGATATGATTCCGTTAAATTACTCTAAGTCTTTCATTATTCTTAATTTAAGGACAATACTAAGATCTACCATTTTTATATAATTACAGGTTATTCAGTTCTCTAACTTATACAAATCCAGTTCTCTTATAAAAAATAAATAAAATCAAATCCACAAACCAACCCTGGCCATATCAAAGGACAAAGAGAGTGTGTTTTGTTTATATATATATATATATATATATATAAATGCAATCACATTTATTCAAAATATTCTCATTTTATTTTATAAAATTTAAATATAAATAATATATAATATAGTAATTTAACAAATAAAAATTTAAATAACTTATTTTTATCTCTTATTTTTATATATATATATATATATATATATATATATTATTGAACAAAATGCGTTTTTAACTCAATAAAAATTCCAATTATTCATCATTTTTTTATTATGGGCTGTTTTATTAAATCAGAACCAAGGATCTGATCTTTTTTCTTCAACCACTAACTTAGAAATTGGAATGTCAATTATAATGTGTTATGCTAATATCTTTCTCTTAAAAATGTATATAATGGAGTAATGCACTATGTGATAAATGGAATTGGAAAATCTTATGATTTGGACTTGATTTCTCCTATGCTTGGTCTCATTTGAAAAGACAAACGTTATCCAAATTAAACATCATAAAATCTAGTTACTCTTCAAGAACATATCATCTTTTTTAATGTCCACATTTGTGATCTTATCAACAAAATTATTCTTAAATAACGAGATTAACCATGATGAAGGAAAAAGAGCTAGGTTTAACCCATTAATTACAAAGAGAACTACAGGGGTGTAATTGGGCTTGTAAGGACTAAAACTTCCAACTCCAAAGATTGAGTATATATATATATTTGTTTTGTTTTTTGAAGGGTTTCTCCATAATTTATTTATCCTCTTATTATTAAATTTGTTTTAATTTTGTTAACTTTGTTTTTTTTTTAAAAACTTTTTCAAAAGAGTCTAATATTGACATATTTTTGTATAATTTAATAATTAAATATTTTAAATTTCCTTGATTATGCTGATTTTAAATTTGTTTACTTTGTTTCAAATTTTATTATTTTATATTTTTATTTAAAATTTTCATCTAATTTCTCGAGAATTAAATGTATGCCTATCAATTTTAGTGATAATTATATTAACAATATTTTGCAAAATAATATATAAATAAAAAAATATAAATATTTATGCAAACTAAAAAAGTATTTCAATGCGATTGTAACCTGACCAACCACATTTTTTTTTATACAAGATCGTAACGAGAAATATAGCCATAAATCATTTTACCGCTTTTTAAGTTTGGCCCAAATTCGACTCCAACTAAATACTTAAAGGTGTGTTCAAACCTACCAAACACATTTTAAATAGTTCAATGTATTAATTCCTTCAACCAATATAAGAACAGTGACTTGAAAATATCTTATTTCAAGCACAATTTGAAGTTTTCATTTGATCTGATTTTATGCAACTTCATAGTTTATCCTACATCACACATTTTTGTTAGCAAAATTTTGCTTCTTTTTATTGTATTTTTTTATTTGTTTGCGCCATTAAATTATTTATATATTATTTTGTGTAATTTTGGGATAATATATCTAACCTATATTACAGTACATAGTTTTTGTTTATACGTATTAATGTTAAATTAACCTAAAAATTGATCTTAAGTACATTAGAAAAAAATCATATGAAAAATGTTGCATCTATTGATTGTATGAATACTTTGTTTATTTTAAAACTTGTCTTAAATAAGGATTTAGTAACAATTTTATTATTTGCATAATTAATTAATTAATATCTCATTTTCACTAAGGTTTCCAATAATCTCAAGATCCAAAAGTTTCAATCAAACTAAATACAAAATTCGAACCCTCCAAACTATTCAAAAATAAACAATATTAATGCATAAATATTTAAATAATTGATAGAGACATGTAATCATTCTCTTTATTAATTAAATATTTGCATAATTATTCAAATAATCTATTTAAAAATGCAAATATTCTATTATTCAAATTGTCAAACACCATTTAACTAGTCTAACCACAGGTACAATAGTAAACACATTGGTTCAATGCAACTAGATCTGCAAAATAATAAACAATGCAAGATTATTTATATACGGGTTGTGATTCTTTTTGAAATTATGGCTAATGATAAATGTTCCTACCCTTATTTAAGAACTTAATCGGAGCTATTCAACCTGCAAAATGACAACCTTATTAAGAAATGTTAATTTGCATACAAATAACTAGTATCTATGATAACATAATAAAATACAACTTGTAATGCAATGTTAACCACTTGGTGTAATTAATAGCCAAAATTATTGATGACCATGTTGTGAGCTTGGCTTGTCCATAAAAATAGTTTGATCACTCCCGTTCACGAAACGTGGCATAGGACATCTGTCGGCGACGAAGACTTAAATCCGAGCTAGAGGGTCAGACCAATAATCACATTCGATCCTTCTGGTATGAATAGGTAGATTGATAAATCCTAACTTTGAAGCAGCTCCATGGTACTGACATCGTGTAGCGTAAGGCACATGAATATCATTTTGTATAAGAGTATCAACATTAACATTAGCTACAATGAATTTCTGTATTTTAATATCATCTTGAGGAGGTTTAAGCGGAGTCTTTCTAAAAGTAAAATTTCTGGCTTGTTGCTTTAGTTTGATTGCCGAATTGAATTAATAGATGGTTAAGAGAGAGAGTGTCGTTATCTAAGTTTGATTCTCATTGACAGGAGGCACGCCAACATCTTTACAAATTCTTTGAGAGTGTTTTACTAAACTTGAAGAAAAAAAATTTGATAGCCCGAAAAAGAAGTTGCTAACAAAATATCATTGTTATCATTAACAACAAAATGTTGGTATTAGCCATGGCTCACTATTCTATAAAATAGTATCATGGTGTATATATAAATATATATAATTTAATAAGTATTAATTATATGTGTAAGGTAATTACTAATTGTAAATAAAAGATTCTATAACAAATAAAGTTGAAGACTAAATGATTATTTATTTCATCTTTAATAAAAGTTGATAATGTAAGGTAAAAGATTATTTTATCTCTTTTAATAAAAGTTTATAAAAATATTATCTTCTGTTGGTGTTGAATTTTAAATAAAATGGGGGATGAATTTCAATTTTATTGTTTTTTTTATCATTCAAGAAAAATACTTTAAAAATGAATTTAATGTTAAATATAATGTGTATAAATATAATTTTATTTATTAATTTTTGATGTATAGTGTGATTAAAAATACTAAAACAAAAATAGAGAATTAGTAATTAACACGTGGCGGCCAAAATAATGGCGACAAAGCACGCGGTTAAATCTTTGGGCATGAATTAAGTACGAAACCTTAAACATTTGTATGAATCATAAAAAAAAAATAAAAAAAAATAATAATAATAAAAAGATATCATTTCTTTGATCTCATTTTCATGTTCTTGAAAAGTTAGAGATATTCATATTCCTTGCAAAATTAGACCAAAATATATCAATATAAATAATATAATTGGCTTAGTTGATTAATTATGTTTATTATATATAAATAAAGAGTTCAAAGATTGCATCACCTCACCCTAGGTAAGAAAATCATTTATTAGAGTACTACTATGACAAATATGTAACAATTAATAACAATATTTTTTTTGTGTATGTAAACTGAATAAATTAACAATTTGACCAAAATGGTAAGAAATCTCTCAATTTTTTCTAATACTTGAATAATTAGGACTATATATAGATTTCCCTTACAAAAATATTTTTGAATGATCAACTTTTCATGTGATTGTGCCTTGATACTTTTGGAAGTCTTGAGGCTAATAATATGATTATAGGATGTAAGTTCAACTAAGGGCTATATTTGATATATTTCCTTATTTCTTTTGGCAAAAGGTTGGTTTTCGTTTTCTTCGATCCATCTATTTTCAGTATCTCTTATTCTTTTATCCTCTTGCTGTGCTTTCTGTTCGATCTTCATTTCAGAATTCATTCTTCAGGCATTAACTATATATGCATTCTTTGGCTTCTCTAGGAGCCGATCAGGATGGATAATTGGCTTCAATCCTGGAGCCATCCAAAGCTGTTGTAAGTATAATCCTCCGCCAATATTTGAATGTCGGAGGGAGGATATAGATCGATCTATTGCGGAATTCTTTACCATTCTCCTTCTGTTTGAGTCTGTCATCATTGGTTGTGTTTGTACAGGCATTGAAGAAGGGAGAGGAGACACCATCTTTAATTTGTTTACAGGCATGCAGTGAAAAAACTACTTTTGTTTGGCTAGAGGATAGTTTCTCTATCCCTTGATGATCATATCCATGTCTTAACAATGTTAGTTTTTTTTTTTGTGTGTGTAATGTCTATTTTTTTCTATAAAAGAGTTGATTTCTTTATCATGAAACTAGCTAGAGTTGAGATTTTATCTGAGTTGATGAGCTGGTAGGATGATAATGCCGTGATTATTTATTTGTCTGATGAAGTGAAAAGGGAGGAGGATGTAGTCTCTGTGATAAAGAACAATGCAACTTTAACTGAGTCACTGTTCACCTTACATGCCTCGCAAGTTCACATCCATCTGCCTACACTATCTTCTGATAGGGATAAAGAGGTGGTGAGTTTGATTTGGACAGACAGAATGACTTCATTTTATACATGTGTGGGTTAGCTACAACTACTTCTTGTTCACTGCTTTCCTTTTATTCCTCTGTATTCCTCTAACCCCTTTTCTTTCCCATTAAACTTTAATATCGACGCAATTTGTAGGCTCGTTAAACTACTTCAACATAGAAGTTTGTAAATTTATGAACATGAGATAGGAATCTTGTTATCATACCTAATAATCAAGGATAGTTACTAAACTTTTTGTATATATATATTTTTGCTAATTCAATCACTTTTGATTGACTAGTAGCTACAACTTCTTGCTTTAGTGTATTCCTCTAACCTTTTTTTGTTTCTTAACCTTTTTTGTTTCTCATTCAACTTCAACATTAACGCAGTTTTTAGATTTATGAACTTGAGATAAAAATTTGTTATCAACCCTAATAATCGAGGATAGTTATTAAACATGTTATACATATATTTTTTTTGCTAATTGAATAGTTACTAGCACATGTTTGGTTATTAAACTAGTTCTAAATTGATCTTTTTAAATTCAATTTCACAAAAATAATTTAAATATTTTGTTAATAAACAAATGACTTGAATATAAGATAATAAATGAAATAGATTTTTTTTATTATTTTGGTTTGAATTTAAAAAACAAAACTCAAAACAATTCCTATTTTGTTGTCCCATATCGGATAGGAGTGATCGTGATCTTTGAAGATGGTGAGAGGGAGTACAACTTAGACGTTATAAGTTCTCCTAGTTAGGGAATAATGTTATAAAATTTTATATCCATTAACTATCATTTCCTACACTTATTTCTCTTAATTAAAAGTCTTGAGTTTTATTTTTTATTTTATGACAAAATGAAAATTAAATTATATAAATTTTATATTTGACATATTTTATTAATAAAAAAGTGATTTGATTATGATAATGTGGGATAAAGAGAGAATTCATAAAAATAGTGTTATTAGATCTAGAAACTGTTTTCATGTTTGTTGTGGAGTTGTTTAAATAAATATATATAATTTTAAATTAGTTAATTTTTTATAATAAAAAACTTTTATGGTAATTTTATTAAAAAAATATATTTTATGATTCTATATAAATAATATATATATATATATATATTTAAAAGAGATTAATTTATTTTTTATTTACAAATTCAAAACTAAATATTTTTAGAATAAATCAAGTTATATAATTGATTTTATAATAATATTTATATTTATTAATTTTATACTTAATTACATAAAATAATATATAACTAATATATTTTTATGATTTATAAATAATTAATTATTTCAAATTATTCTCAATTTTAAAAAATGTATTTTATGTTAGTGTAAAATATTTTATTTTATAATATTTATTTGAATTATTTAATTTAGAATATTTAATTATATGTATTATATTTATAAAATTAAGTTAAAATAAAATAAATGTGTTATTTTAATATTTATATAATATATTTTATTTTAAAGTCTATATAATATAATAAATTTTATTTAAGTTATTTAATTTTTAATTTTAGATATTATATTTATATAATTAAGAAAAATAAAATATATGTTATTTTAATATTTATGTAATGTATTTTATTTTAGTATATAATATTTTATTTTAATTTATTATATTTATTAATTTAAATATAATAATATCTTGATTTCTATATTAATACACAAAAACAATTTGCATATAAAAAAAAAATTTCTTTATATTTTTTATTCATTATTATTTATGTCTATATTAATATACAAAAATAATTTGCATATAAAAAATAAGAAAATTCTTTATATTTTTTTATTCATATTATTACAGACATTATATAATATTATAGATTGAAAAATAAATCATATATATAATTTTAAATTAGTTGTTTTTTATGATTATATATAAATAAGATATATATATATATATTTAAAAGATATAAATTTATTTTTATTTACATTATTATAAAAGCAATAATGTAACTTTATTCATTTTAAAAATAATTTAGTTTATATATATATTATATAACTAATATATTTTTACGATTTATAAAAAAAATATTATTTCAATAAATTAGTATTGTTTATTTTATAATTTTTATTTTTAATTATATATATATTATATTTATAAAATTAAGTAAAAATAAAATAAATGTGTTATTTTTATATTTATGTAATATATTTTATTTTACTATTTATATAATATAATATAATTTATTTTAGTTTATAATATTTATTTGAATTATTTAATTTATAATTTATAATTTAAAATTTTAATTCTATATGTTATATTTATAAAAATCAGTAAAAATAAAATTTATATATGTGTGTTATTTTAATATTTATATAATATATTTTATTTTAATATTTATATAATATTAAAGGTTTATATATTATATTTTATTTTTTTATAATATTTTATTTTATTTATAATATTAAATAAAAATAAAATATATCTTTTATTTTAATATTTATATAATATATTTAATTTTAATATATAATATTAAAGGTTTATGTAATGTATTTTTGTTTATAATATTTATATAATTAAATAAAAATAAAATAATTGTTTATTTTAATATTTATGTAATATATATATTTTTTTAATTTTTTAATTAAATTTTTTAATTTAATTATATATATTATATTTATAAAATTAAATAATTTGAAAAAACAAATTTATCATTATCCTTTCTCTCTTTCTCTCTTGAATCCATATATATATTTAAAAAATATTAATTTATTTTTATTTACAATTCAAAACTAAATTATTTTTAAAATAAATAAAGTTAAATAATTAGTTTTATAATAATATTTAAATTTATTAATTTCATACTTAATTATATATATAATAATATATAACTAATATATTTTTACGAATTTATTAATAATTTATTATTTCAATTAGTTATAAATTTTAAAAATGTATTTTATTTTAGTTTATAATATTTTATTTGAATAGTTTAATTTATAATATTTAAATTTAATTATATATATATATTATATTTATAAATTAAATAAAAATAAAATAAATGTGTTATTTTAATATTTATGTAAAAACAATTATTGTATTGTTTATATAATATAATAAATTTTATTTTTGTTTATAATATTTATATAATTAAGTAAAAATAAAATAATTGTTTTATTTTAATATTTATGTAATATAATTTTTTTAGTTTATAATATTTTTTTAATTTTTTAATTAAATTTTTTAATTTAATTATATATATTATATTTATAAAATTAAATAATTTGAAAAAACAAATTTATCATTATCCTTTATCTCTTGACTCCACATATATATTTAAAAAATATTAATTTATTTTTATTTACAATTCAAAACTAAATTATTTTTAAAATAAATAAAGAAAAATAATTAGTTTTATAATAATATATAAATTTATTAATTGTATACTTAATTATATATATAATAATAAATAACTAATATATTTGTACGAATTTATTAATAATTTATTATTTCAATTAGTTATAAATTTTAAAAATATATTTTATTTTAGTTTATAATATTTTATTTGAATAGTTTAATTTATAATATTTAAATTTAATAATATATATATATATTATATTTATTAATTAAATAAAAATAAAATAAATGTGTTATTTTAATATTTCTGTAAAAAAAATTATTTTATTGTTTATATAATATAATAAATTTTATTTTAGTTTTTAATTATTTAATTTAGAATATTAAATTTTAATTCTATATATTATATTTATAAAATGAAGTAAAATAAAATATACGTGTTATTTTAATATTTATGTAATATATTTTAATTGATTGTATAATATTTATTTGAATTGTATAATTTAGAATATTTAAATTTAATTATATATATTATATATTTATAATATTAAGTAAAATAAAATAAATGTATTATTTTAATATTTATATAATATTAAAGATTTTTGTAATATATTTTATTTAGTTTATAAAATTTAATTTAATTATTTAACTTTTAATATTTAATTTTAATTATATATTATATTTGTAAAATTAAGTAAAATAAAATATATACGTTATTTTAATATTTATATAATATATGTATTATTTTAATATTTATATAATGTAATATATTTTATTTTAATATATAATATTAAAAGTTTATGTAATTTATTTTATTTTAATGTATAATATTTTATTTGAGTTTATATATTTATTTGAATTATTTAATTTAAAATGTTTAATTTGAATTATATATATTATTTATAAAATTAAGTAAAAATAAAATATATGTGTTATTTTAATATTTATGTAATATATTTTATTTTAATATTTAAATAATATAATATTTTATTTTAGTATATAATATTTTATTTTAGTTTATAATATTTATTTGAATTGTTTAATTTAGAATGTTTAATTTTAATTATATATATTTTTAACATTAAGTAAAAATAAAATAAATATGTTATTTTAATATTTGTTTAATATATTTTATTTTAATATTTATATTATATAATATTTTATTTTAGTTTATAATATTTATTTGAATTATTTAATTTTGAATTTAATTTTATATATTATATTTATAAAATAAATAATTTGGAAAAATAATTTGAATTAGAACGTGGATATACAAAAAATGAGAATATAAATCCTAGATTCAGTAATTTGTATATTAGATAAAATAATTTGTATATTAGATAAAATAAATTACTTGCAAATTCAAAACTAAATTATTTTTAAGATAAATAAAGTTATATAATTTGGTTTATAATAATATTTATTAATTTTATACTTAATTATTTATATAATAATATATAACTAATATATTTTTACGATTTATAAATAATTAAATATTTCAATTAATTCTCAATTTAAAAAAAATGAATGAATATTTTAATTAAATACAGTTTGAAAAGTATGTTATGAAATTATTGTTTGATATTGGTTGAATATTTTAATTAATTGCATAGATAATCATTATGAACTTGTTATGTGATGTTAGTTGAAGTTATTTAAAAGTTTATTTGACTGAAAACAATGTTTTTAATTTTATTTTTAATTAGTTTAGTTTAGTATAATATATTTTTATATTTATAAATTAAATTTTATAAATATATATTATAATATTTTAATTAATAAATAAAGTAATTTTAAAGTTAAAAACATATAGGATGATAATGTTAAATTTTGGGATAAACAAGTTTAGTTTAGTTTGAATTTCCTCATGTACCATATCTATATATACTAGCATGTATCCCGTGCATTTGTACGAGTAATAATATAAAAAACAGTGAAAAAAATATTAAGATGAATTTTTTATGGGCGGGTCAACTCACAATCCGACCCAAGTATCCATTTACTCTCACATGTATCCAAATTAACCACAGTTCTCGACCCGGCAATACAGACATTTTAAAAATTAAGCATCATTATATATATAGATTAGTTAGTTAAAATGTTGAACTTATATCGTTAAAATGTCACGCGTTTATCAAATTTTGGGTTGAATTTAAAATATAAAGTGTTATTAACCTAGTTAGTTAAAAGGTTTTACTTGTTTTTTTAGGTTGCAAGTTCGAACCATACCTATATCATTTTTAATTTTATTTTTAACCGTTTTAAGTTTATGGGCGGGTCAACCCACAATCCGACCCAAGTATCCATTTACTCTCACATATATCAAAATTAACCACAGTTCTCGACCCTGCAATCCGGACACTTTAAAAATTAAGCATAATTATATATATATATATTAGTTAGTTAAAAAGTTGAACTTATATTATTAAAATGTCACGCATTTATCAAATTTTGGGTTGAATTTAAAATATAAAGTGTTATTAGCCTAGTTGGTTAAAAGATTATACTTGTTTTGTTAGGTTGCAAGTTTGAACCATACCTATAGCATTTTTAATTTTATTTTTAACCGTTTTAAGTTTATGGGAGGGTCAACCCACAATCCGACCCAAGTATCCATTTACTCTCACATATATCTAGGGCTGGCAATGGGGCGGTTCGGGGCGGGGAATGCATTTACCGTCCCCGCACCGTTTTAATTTCGGGGAATTTTTTAATACCATCTCCGCCTCGTTCGGTTTTTTTCGGTTTTGAGGAATCCCGCGGGGCACCATTAATAATTATTTTTATTTAAAATAAAATAAAAATTATACTATAAAATTATATAAACAAGTTTTTTAATATAATATATATTATAATATATTAAAATTTATATTATTATAAAGAAATAACATTACTACTCTTATAAAATACAGTGAATAAATAAATATATTGATAATTTAATATATTTAATTATGTTTATGGTGTTCAGGGCAGATTCAGGGTAGATTCAGGGTGAAATCGGGGCGGGTCGGGGCGGGGGACACAAATACCATCCCCGCCCCATTCCCATTCGGTTTCGGGGAAAAACCATTCCAAACGGGGCAATTCGGTTCGGTTTTCGCGGGGCGGTTTCAAATTGTCATCCCTACATATATCCAAATTAACCACAGCTCTCGACTCGGCAATCCGGACACTTTAAAAATTAAGCATCATTATATATATATATATATATTAGTTAAAAAGTTGAACTTATATTGTTAAAATGTCACGCGTTTATCAAATATTGGGTTGAATTTAAAATATAAAGTGTTATTAGTCTAGTTGGTTAAAAGGTTGTACTTGTTTTGTTAGGTTGCAAGTTCCAATCATACCTATAACATTTTAAATTTTATTTTTAACCGTTTTAAGTTTATGGCGGGTCAACCCACAATCCGACCCAAGTATCAATTTACTCTCACATATATCCAAATTAACCACAACTCTCGACCCGGAAATCCGGACACTTTAAAAATTAAGCATCATTATATATATATAGATAATGATGCTTAATTTTGAAAGTGTCTAGATTACCGGGTCGAAAGTTGTAGTTAATTTGGATATATATGTGAGAGTAAATGAATACTTGGGTCGGATTGTGGGTTGACCCGTCCATAAACTTAATACGGTTAAAAATAAAATTAAAAATGCTATAGGTATGTTTTGAACTCGCAACCTAACAAAACAAGTACAACTCTTTAACAAACTAGGCTAATAACACTTTATATTTTAAGTTCAACACCAAATTTGATGAACGCGGAACATTTCTAATTAACTAATCTATATATATATATATATATAATGATGCTTAATTTGGAAAGTGTCCGAATTACCAGGTCGAGAACTGTGGTTAATTTGGATATATATGTGAGAGTAAATGAATATTTTGGTCGGATTAAAAATATATTTTTATCGGTTTGTATCGCACGGAGATCTTCCTAGTTCTTTAGTGTTATTTAAAATTAATCTTCACATATTTCATATTGAGGTAAAATCACTTACAATTCTATTTAAGTAATAATCTTATGATTGAGTAATAATAAATTTGAATACTAAGGACCAGTAACATTTTAGTAAAAAAATAGGTCATTTGAGTTTATTATTTGTTAAATTACTATAACTTTATTTATATATATTTTTTAAAGATAAAAAAGAATATTTTAGTATTTAAATTGATAAAATAAATAATTTAATTTTAAATTGATATAACTCCACGTAGTGCTTAACATTGCTGTAAAACAGATAAAAGCAATTGTTTTAAAATACGCGGTTGAACCGTTGGTCTAACCGTTCCAACCACGAAACGGTTAAAAAAGCGGTCCGGTTTTTTACTTCATACGGGTTATCTTTCGAACCGGTCAAAATTCGGTCTGACACCATACGGTTCGATCGGAAAACAAAACTAAATATTTCCGGTTGGAAAGGTTACCATTAGAAAAGTCTAGTTCTTCTCTTCGATCAATTCTCTCCTTGACCAAACTGGAAATGAAGATTGGAATTATCTATTTCTTTTTTCTCCTCAATCTATCCGGCTAACTCGCCTCAGATATACCATTTCAAACGAAATCAACAAGGTTAGTCTTCTTAGCTATTCATTTACGGTATTTGTGGTTGTCTCTGTCCTAGGGATTCATTTACTCGTTCTTGTGGTATCTTTGTCTTAAACTGAAGCTGTAAAGTTTTTGATTTTTCTTTGAAGGATATAGTTGTTGGAGATGATCAGTTGTTTGTGTTGTTGGAGTTGATTAGTTAAAGCACGATCTATTTCTTCACTAACCTGTGATTTAGAGATTTTATACTATTCTTCTAAACTTACAAAATGAATGAATGAGTTGAAAAGTTACAGTTCAGCAAAGAAGAGGCTCCACTAATGATGTAAGTCTCTGTAAACTATTTAACTTCATTGCTTCAATTATCAAATCAATTGTTTTTATTTGATAATGACTTGGAATTAACTCCTCAATCTAGGTATTCAAGTCAATTTGTCAATTTTTCATTCATGCCCACTACCTGTTCGACAGAATGTCATGCCTAGTGTTGTTGCAGATTATCTTGTAGTGTAGGTTGGTGAATTGACGGTCGATAATCGAGTAGGAATTATCTTTTGTAAAGTAAGATCTTTTGTATCTGGTTCTGGATCTAGATTAAAAATAATCAATAAATCTTTGATTTTTTGTTTGAGTAAGTTTAGTATTTAAATATACTCACTCATTCATACACCTTTTCTAATTTAGAAATTCTTGCCCACTACCTGTTCGACAGAATGCCATGCCTAGTGTTGTGGCAGATTATCTTGTACTGCAGATTGGTGAATTCACGGTCGATAATCGAGTAGGGACTAGCATAACCTTATACCACATTACTGTCATCAGAAACCGTAAGGGTGTCATTATTGACATAACTTGTCGTGTTGAAAGAGCAATATCTGGAAGTGCCAACTTACCGCGAGATTTGATCAAAGATGGAGGTTCTTTTTTGCTTATAGGACCTCTTGAAGTAGGAAAAACTACTATCATAATGTCTCAATAGCTAAACTAACTTTGTTGAATCATGAATTGAAACAGATGTAAATAATACTGTAAATTTGATATTTACATTATTATAAGTATATTTAGTGAGATTGTTGTTTTGATTGTACCAAATTATGAATATTTGGTGTGATATTAATTTAATTGACAAATTATTAGTATGTATTTGATTTTTTTATATATGTTTAAGTGATTATATGTATAATTTATGCACCATAAATTTAAATTTATTTTAAAAAAAATTCGGTTTAACCGGTTAGATCGATCAGACCAAAGTTTCTCCAAAAAATTGAGTTGATGACCGGAACGATTTTCAGAAACTTTATTAAAAGTTGATATATAAAAAAATATTGAAAAAAAGATAATTAATAAAAAGTATTAAAGTAAATATTGATTAATAATATTAATTTTTAAATATAAATATCCTTTTCACCGTAAAGACAGGCTAACAAAAAAACAAGGATGGATTGAATTTGGTTGGTTAACGGTGGTCCACTACTTTATATTGTTCAATTAAATATAATTAATTAATCTTAATTATTAATTAAAAAACTAACTAATTTTATATATATATATATATAACAAGTCCGTATGTATAGTGAAAGGTATCCATAACAAAACAAAATATTTTTTTTTTTGGGGGAAAATAGTTTAACATTTTTTTATTCAAAATCTAAAAGTGGAAAGGGTCAATAATCAAAACTAGACAAACTCTAATTTTAATTATAAGACGACAAACAAAAGACTCAAAAATTTCTAGATGGTGACAGTCAAATCACATTATAAAACACAAATTAAAATAAACAAAGACTACAATCTAGATATCCCAATATATGTTGTCTCCATATCCGTCTTTTGACTATATTGTATTATTCCACGTCTCAATCTTCTCGCGTTCTTCATGAAGGGGAATTGAATTGAAGCAGATAATGATGTCTGTCTGCTCTTATTGTTTAATCTTCCTCTATATGAACTCGTACTAACATAATAAAATGTATTCTTTTCAAAATTTCAGGATTTTTGTCACTACTTTTCTCTACTTAAGTTTTTCGTGTTTAAGGATCAACAACCTTAGTTCTTTTTGTTTTTCTCTTTTGTTATATCTTTTCTTTCATCTTCTGGCTCTTTCTCTTCATTGCCTTTAAGTTTATCTTCTTCAGAATCCCATGTTTAATCAATTTCATTGATTTCTTCATTATCTGATTCGACATTGTTTTTTCCCTCTACATCATTACTTTCTTCCTTCTCTCATTTTTCCTTGATTTCTTTCTCTATGTTTTTTCTTTGCTGATTTTCTTTAACTTCCTCAATATGCTCTTTGATCATTGATTCTTTCGTTTTTTTTTTGTTTCTTTATCTTTGGCTTTTAGGATTGTATGCTCTTCCTCAATTGTTTTTGCACATTTAGTGCTAACATGTTAAAAAGTATTACATAAAACACACATGTCTGACCTCCATTCATATGATATTTCCATTACTGTAGACTTTCTTTTCCTGTCAACTACTGTCATGTTCTTTGGCAGCGTACTTCGAGGATGTACTTCAATGCTTATTCTAGCAAAGGTAAATTGTTTTCCTCCTTCTGTAATAGGGTCCATATATAATGATTTTCCCAATAAATTTGCAAAGTGACTTAGAGCTTCTGCATTGTACATGTGTGTTGGGATGTTCCAAAGCTTAAACCATATCATATCTGGGTTGTTTCTTTTGGTTTGCTTAGCAGGTTCAATTCTTTAGACGATCTCTCTAGCTTCATATAGTAGGATCCAATATAAGTATGCTCATGTTTCAGAATATCATCCAAGTTTGATTCCTTCTTAAACTGTAGAAAATATAGATCATGTATATTTACAGAAACCTTCTCTAGTCCTTTTTCCTCTCATTGTTTCATTAAGGCTTTCCTGGTGACTGATAATGATATTATATTCTTCCATATGTAGCTTTCAACCACTACATTTTTTCATTTTTTTAACACTTTTTTACTCTATTTCAGTTGATAGTTTAAATTCAAAAGAAGAAGTGAGTACCTCCACTTTTATTTTAACATCGCCCAATTAGATTATTCCTATATAAACATGATCCCATGCTTTTTTTCCTGCATTATTTTTTTAGACTTCGTTTACTCTCCATATGTAATTGCTCTTGATAATATAGGTCTTAGATTTAAGTGACTTTAACAACTCCCTCATTATTTCAAATGACCAATTTACTATCTTTTTATACTTTTCCTTCTTTAGTAAATTCTAGTTTTTAAGATAGTGTACATCCAATTGGACGATTGTTTGCTGAATTTTATCTTTGTTGAGCACAATCTCTCATTAATTAGCTGCATCAGGAGCTTTGTAATGTGATTTTTCAGTTCAAAGAGATTTGTTATTTCATTGTAACCAACTTTCCAAATTTCTTCTTTCTTCCCCTGTTTTCCTGTTACATTTTCTTCAAAAATTTTATCAGCAATTAGTTCTTGACTTTTATTGCATTCCTATTTTTCATTGATAATTTTTTCAGCAATCCTATCAATTTCATTTTCAGTTTCTTCCCTTACACCTTCCATCACAAATTCTTAGATTTCCTTATTCTTGTTTTTTTTTTCTTCCCATTTTAATGAACAACGAAAAACATCAATAAAACAGTGCAATTATATAACAGGGTACACCAAAAACCCTAACTATTACAGAACATGATAAACCATAAATCATAACCTTCCAACAAAGTTTTGCAGATGAATGAACGACATAGTTATTAGAGTTACTGTGTCGTTCGTGTCGATTGTGCCAAAAGAGACCTCAAGCTACTAGCAACCGCCAATACAGCTAGCGAACCGCAAACTTGATATCCGCGTATCGTTCATGATTAGAGATTTTTTTTAGATTTTCATATGTTAATGAGACTAACGTGAGTTGTATATAACGACAATGAAAACACAATATATTAATAAATTAATAATAATATAAAGCATAAATGGCCTGCCCTGTCTTTGTTTGATCTGATGTAGCTATTAATTTTCAAGACAACCATTTGTAATTAATTGTCAACAGTTAATAATTAACTTGTTCGATATTTTTGTGCTTTTCTTCTATCTAGAAATCTTTAATGAAGTTTGCCTAAATCAAATACTATTTGCATCCTCACAACAAATAAGCAAACAAATATAATAAAATTGAATAAAGATTAGTGAAACCAAAATGTTAACATACATATGCTTAATTTCAATGGTGGGTTGGGAAAGGTGGTTAATTTGAATACATAAGTGAGACATTGAGAGTAAATTAATATTTTAATTGAATGTTATCGAGTCTCTCTCTCTTAAAATTGGGAATCATTTGTTAAAAATATATAAGATTAAAAATGATAGATGTAATACTTAATTTGAAACTTATAATTATATTTACAACACTATAATCAATCATTTTTTTTAAAAAAAATACAATGATCTACTCCCACATTTTTTTTTTTATTTCTTATAAATTTTGTTTTATTTGTAGTATTAGAAGACAATGTTTCTTTTTAATGTAAATATTAGTATTGAAAAGATATAAGGTTGGTAAATATGATTTTTATTTTTATTTTAGGAATTTATTATATGTGTATTTGAAATTTATATGCATATAAAATTAAGTCAGGTCAAATTAAGAATGATGAGATGAGGTAATATTTAGAATAAAAGATCTGTATGACTCTTTTTTTAATGTAAGTAGTGATTTATTTTGAATTGTTAGTTATATCTTGTATATTTATATAAAATTATGATGGTTGTACATTATAAATACCAATGTTTGAATTTCGTTGGGTACAAATTTACAACAATAATAAAAATTTATATAAATATGTTAATGTGACGATTGGTTGACTGAAATAATTGATAAGAATATGTGTTGATTAAGTGCAAAATGCTCAAAATAATGTTACGAAATTAGTAATGAGAGATCGATTTAGAGATATGTGAATAAGATGGTTAATTGTTGTAAAATATTTAAAATGAAGTCACGAGATTCATAATGAAACGTCAACTAAGAGATATATGATGGTTAAATATTTTAATGATTCTTAATTTTGGATAATAATTTCAAAAATATTTATTTGTTTAGTCTTATCAAGATATATTAAAATTTTATTATAAGTAATAATAAAAAATATATTTTTCTAGATATGACTAAATATTTCACAAGTGAAACATTGTTTTTCAATCTCAATACATTTTTCATGTTCAACCATTACCATTCAACTATTAGTGTAGTCTCAATTGTTATATTTTTCATGATTTTTAAAATCCTTTCTATAAAGGTCTTTGAAATTCTTCATTACTGACTAATTTTTTTTTTATCAAACTCCCACCATTCCATCTTTTACATATATCTTCAGTAAAACTTACATCTTTGTTCTCTAATTCATTTTCTATGAGCATCCATCTCATTTCCCACATGATTTTTGTCTTATTTATAGTTTGGAACAAAACTTACCTCTTTGTTCACTAATTCAATTTCACAAAAATATTTAATAATATTAATAAAAAATGTTAAAATTTAAAATAAATAAATAAATTGATTTGAAAAGACTTAGTTGAGAATTGAGTATAATGATAAAGTGGTTGAACTAGTTTATTGATAACAATAGTTTAAACCTAAACATTAAATGTATAGGATTTGTTTATTGGATTGAGAAATTAAAATTGTTTTGTTTAAGTTTGTTTGGTAGAGATTTTTAAAATAAAATAAATTTTGTTCATTTAAAAAATGTTCATTGATTATGATTTTGAAAAGTTTGTTTTTAAAAGAATTTAAAACATATTAATATATAATAATAAAAAATATATATTATAAATAAATAGAAAGTATTTAAATATTTTGTTAAGGAATTAGATAGTGTGTTAAATATTTTTTTTATTATGATTTGAATTAAACAAAAAAACTCAAAACAATTCATAATGAATAAAATTTGATTGGTCATCATGTATTTTGCTGTCCCACATCGGATAGGAATGCTCTTTGAAGGGGAAATTTGAGGAAATGACCCAAAAAAGGGGGCTAATTATGTTTGGTGCGGGCCACTAATTTTTATAGCGCTGGTGACCCTCAAAAAAATTTCTGCCGAAAATACCCCTATTGCGTCACGCACCCGAGGGCATTGTGAAAAGTCCACAATGCCCTTACTATATAATAAAAAAAAATCCAGTTCTTCCCATTTCTTTCTTTCTTTTCTCTTTCTTCACTTCTCATTCTCCTCCATCTCTCTAAAAAGAACACCCCGACGACGATCCCCGACGACGATCCCCGACGAAGACCCCGACGAAGACGGCGGAATCCCAACGAAGGAGATGTTCGCTATTATCCTTCAGATTACAGATTACAGGTTACCACAAATGGATCATTTTGTAGCTTTTTGCATTTCAGATTCATTATATATTCATAATCTGTAAACTGTATTCTTCCTCCTTTCTTTATTTCTCTCTTTCGACGCATTGTTTGTTAAGGTTTAGTGATTAGGGATTGAGTAGGTGAATGTCACTGTTGCGGCGGAATCCGGGTGCGTAACGCAGTTGCGTAACGCAGGTGCGTCAAGCAGGTGCGTCAAGCAGGTGCGTCAAGCAGGTGCGTCACGCATATGCCTCTTAAATCGTTAAATAGAAGAAGAATGATTGAATTACTACTAGTAGTACTGTTTCATTAGTCTATTTCATCATAATACTCCCATTTATAAAAGAAAAAAAAAGAATATACTTTTGTTTGTTTGTTTTAGCTTTGCAAGGGGATATTACTTTTTGGACCTCCTGAAATTTGGAAAACCTTATTGCTAAGGCACTTGCAACTAAAGCAAGCACAAGTTTTATCAACATAACTACCTCAACTTTATTATCAGAGGTAACTAACTGTTGAATTTAATTTTTATTTTGTTTCTATTGATTTCCCTTAATAGAAAGAAAACAACTACTGAACACTTGTGTTTACAAATGATGTTTGCAGTGGTTTGGTGAAAGTGTCAAGATATTCAAAATTTTCTTAGCTAAAACAGTCCATGGCGGAAGCAGGAAGACAACATGGCTAAAATTCTCTTGGCTAGTGTTTACGAATGATGAGGCATCTAACATGAACGAGCTTCGAAAATGGAATGAAAAGTATGGTCAAGGAGGAAGCAGGAAGATATCATCTTTTGGCTTTGCTAATCAATCTGAATTGCTAGCTTCTTCTTAATAGATAGCAAAATATAACACTCTTTTTTATTTATTAGTCTTTCTTTTAGTTGAATTAATTTTCTTTTGCAAGTAAAAATTGTTTAATTTTTTAACTATATGTTGATATATAACTCAAAAAACTTTTTATTAATAATAATCAGCATTTGAAGAAACAAGAACATTGCTTGAATTAATTTGGCATATTAATCTCCAATAAAACTCCAATCACTCTTTCCATAATTCATCTACAAGCCAAAGTCAAAGCCAAAATTACATAGATAAAATGGAAAGCCTTTTAGGGCTCATACATACATTCTTACATACATAATACATAACAACAGTGTCTAGGGAAGGTTTTCAAGAACTTCTCAGTTATCATCATCTCCTGTATCTTTCTGGGCTTAGAAGTAGTAGTGTTCTAAACAACTCTAATAAAGACTTTTCATTTCTAAATAGAATTCTACATACAAACTCATTTTAGAGCTCATTACACACTCAAGTCCATACTATAATAAAGTGATTTTTTATCATTCTTCAGGTATGGTAATTAACATAGGTATGGTAATTAGCATACTTGAAGTTATAATAATTGTCGTAATGCATCAGATTGCAATTGCAAGAGAAAATGCATTTTCCTATTTGTGTAAGAACATATGATATCCTAACATTACTATTTGTGAGCTACTTCCAGGCCTTGTTTCTGCATTGTGAGGACGTAATGATGTCAATGCTGATTGGTTTGATGACAATGCTCTAGAGGCTGATGATGGCCTAGAATTTGAACCCCATGAACTTGGAACAGGTTCATGCCCTCTATCGCTAGCTGCAGTTGATGGTCGAGTACCACTGCCACCATCACTTTTTGGAGACAATGCTAAGGAGTTCCATGCATTGCCCGTGGATCGATTTTCCCAGTTATTGGTCCCCTGTATGAACAAATAAGCTACTTTCAACTTCTATAAAATTTTCAAGATAGGATAAGCAAATAAAGTACATTACAATGTAGCATGTGCAATCTTTTTAAGTGCCTGTTTGTCTAGTTGTTTTATGAAGGATTTGAAGATTTATATGTATGAATGTATAAAGAAATTGATATCATACTCACTTGGGAACAATTTCAGCATTTGGGTCCAATCCATGATTTTCCAACCTAACAACAATGTTCAGCAGTAACGTGAGACATCAAAATGAGAAATTCAATATTGGGTATGACTTATATTTGCAAAAGGATACAATGGAGAGTTGGAGACGTCATTCTTGAAATGTATTTCCGAGTTCATTCAAATAACAATGCAATATCCTAGAGCAAGTCACACAATTGAAACATCAAAAACAAAAAGATATTCCCCGGCATCCAGTGCCTCTGCCAAATTGGTGATAGAGTTGTTACGTTTGTCAAAACTCCCAATGATCTAAAAAAAACTCTATATACTACTAATGTTTCCATCATCACAAACAATATATATGGATAGGCTGCATATAACACATAATTGTGTCATACCAAGGTGTTGATGAAGCTTTGGATCAATAACTCTAACAATTCCTGAAAGGGCACGCAACTGAGTTTGCACTCCCATAGAGTTCGCATCAGACCTGAAATTCTCTCTCTTTCGCAAAGACAAGAAAATTAATGAGTCTCAAACCCCAGAACCAGTATGAAGCAGAATAAAAGATATATCCCAATTTAAGAAGTTTTTGAAAAACTTATTCTTTAAATAGTTGAAGTATAGATCCCCTTATTTCAAAAAGTTAAAGTGGACAGTTATGCTCATTATTTCTTTTTACTGTAAAACCATTTGAAGCAAAATGAATTGTCCCATATAACAAGCAAGAGTACCTGATCCATGCCAATCAAGAGCATCGAATACATTCTAGAAACATTTCTTTTAAGAAGTAGATTGAGTTATGAAGATTCATTTAGCTTAGTGCTAGACTGCAAAAACTCGTATCCGTAAGATCATGGGTTCAAGTCAGACCAATTTTAAAAAAATTAGATTGAGCTTTTAAACAATAAACAGACAACAAGGTAGTGCACTAGCACATAATTCAAGACCAAAAAGGTAAAAGTAAAACAGAGTGGAATCAGAAAACAATAGGACACTCTCAGCAACTGAAGTTGTAGCTTGTGAATTCACAGTACAGCCAATGAAAACATGTAAAAAGAAGTTAAAATGTTGCTTATCAAACTGACTTACACAAGTACAAACATGTAAAAATTTCAGCAGGCCTGGTGAGCAGACACTTTTTCTAGATAAGTCTTATACAAACAAAGAGCAAGAAATGGGAAAATTACCAATTTCCGCATAGCTCGTTGAAAGCACCAAAAAGCATCTGCTTCATTTTCTAAAAGAATGTGCTAACCAGATGAGACACATCCTACTTGACGCATCCTACGTGACGCACCTGCGTGACGCACCTGCGTGATGCACCTGCGTGACGCACCTACGTGACGCATCCTACTTGACGCATCCAACCAACCAACCTGCATTCAACAAATCAGGGTGAATCAATGACGTTTTGTAAAGGAAATTAACACAAACAATCATATGTAAACAAAATAAACACAAAATATAAACGAATATAGTGAAAAAATTTGCTTCGTTCGCCGTTGGAGCCGTAGTTCGCCGTTGGAAGTTCTTCGCAGCTCTAGACCATTGAATATAGTGGAATGGTCGACGGTGCCTCTTCGATTCGTTCTTCATCGCTGAAAAAGAAGAGGAAATCTTCTCCGCCACCATTAGGGTTTCACGGCGGAGCGGAGAAGACGGGGAAGAAAGGGGCCGGATGAGAGAGAAAATGAAACGAAAATGAAAAAAAATTAAGTCTTTATAGAGTTCAGGGTGCGTCACGCATCTGGAGGGTGCGTGACGCATGGGTATAATGGTCATTAAAATATTTGGGGGTCACCAGCGCTATAAAAATTAGTGGCCCGCACCAAACATAATTAGCCCTCTTTTTGGGGTCATTTCCTCAAATTTCCCCTTTGAAGATGGTGAGAGGGAGTACAAATAATAGGCTATGTGTGAATATTTAATCATGATCCTTCAGGCAGCAACGGGGATGTGATGAGTGGTCAAAATCTTGCTATTTGCGAGAAGGGTGTCCGCCTAAGCCTGGTTACGACAATTGGGCACCCTAATTTATAACCATCTGATCCCTATTTCTTTTAATTAAATTATTTTTTATATTTTTTATTATAAATTTTTATTTTTATTTTAAGTACTTAGTTTAAATCTTGTATGAATAAGAGAGTTTTTTAAATTACTTTTCTATGATAAAAATAAATTATTTAAAATTTTATTTAGTTTAATTATTAAATATTTAAAACTTAATTTTAATAAAATAAAATAAGTGATCTAATTATTAATTTGATAACCTATTTCTATTATAAAATCAAGTTTAAGGCTTGTTTTGAGTTATTTAAATAAGTTTAATTAAATATTATTTTAAATTTATTTCATTTATTAATTAAAATATTATTTTTTAATTATTTTATAAAAAAAATTATTCTAGTTAAACAATTCACCAAAATGAGAGTTTCACAAAAGTTCAGAAATAGGCTTCACATATGAAGTGTCTCTTATTCTGAAAACAAAACTGTTCCGGTTATTAACTTGGGTCGACCGGTTAAACCAAATTTTAATTATTTTTAATAAATAAATTTAAATATATTAGTATCTAAATGACTTAGACATATAAAAATAATAAAATAAATACTAATTAAATATTTTGTCTATTAAATTAATATAACATTAAATATCTATAATTTAAAATATCAAAAATCAAAATTATATATATGTATAATGATAATATACAGGTTGATAAGCTAGGAAGGGATGTGACCCTAACTTCATTTACTTTCATGTTACTCACATGAATGACTTTCTTTCTGGTTTTGATTTTCTCTCTGCAATTAACTCATTTTCAGTTGAGGAATTCTAAAACCTTTGCTTGCGGTACAGACAAATTGGAGCAGTCTAAAAAAAACAAGAAGAAAAAAGAAATAAGAATATTGTATAATCACCTCAACCTTTTGAACCGATTTTTTATTTTGTTTCTTCGGTTGAATCGTCTTATTAGACCAGATTTTGACCAATTCGTAAGATGAACGTATTAAAGTTAAAACCGAACCGTTCACTAAATTGTTTCGTGGTCGGACCGATTGAACCTATTTTAAAACAATGAAGCAAAGACAAACAATATCATGCCTGTCTTAAACAGAATGTCAACTCTCCTCGTAGTTTTGCAGAAAAATGACAATATTAAAAATAAAAAATTGAAAAAATGTTATGTTACATTTTTTTAATAAATTAAAATATAAAAGTTCTCTATTCTATTAAATTTTTATTAAATATAAAATGAATAAATTATTGAATGTTTATTTAAAATATTATTTTAATAAAAAATATTACAATATTTAGTTGATAGAGTAAGTGCTTTAAGATTAAATGATAATATTATGAAATATAATGAGAGAATTTATATATAAAAAAATAGGAGTTTATTTTAACTAAAAACTTGTTTTTATTGATAATTATCACTTTTTAAATAAATAAACGCTAAGAAGGCCTGCTATGTCTTCATATATCATGATTCTCCATCAATGGCACACAACTAAAAAATATATTTTATAGACTTATTTTTTTTATTACTCTCTAGTGTTTATTTTTTTTTTTTTTTTGTATTATTCAATGTATATATATATATATATATAATATGTTAATAATAAAAATATAGTATTTGTTTTGTATGTTAATCAATGTTTAAACAGTATATATATATATATATATATATATATATATATATATATATATAAACTTTTTTAATGTACAAAATTTAAAGACAATATTACAAATTCCGGTTTGAGGAGCATCACCAACCGGGGGCATGTTGACAGGCAAGTTCCTGACCAAATTTAATTAAAATTAGGTCTCAAATTTCATAATTAAATTCTTTCATAGACAATGGATTGTAATCCTCTGCTCCCAAATCACCGTGTTCCTCAGTTTTCTCTCACAATATTGTAAATAAAAAAAAATGTTTTTCTTTTATTTACAATATATTAAAAGAATTACGGCGTCTGACATTCCAAAAGGTCTCATCCGATCTCTTTACAAGTTCAGAATCTGTTGTTTGATAATCTACAGCTGCACTATTTGTTCGAGGAATTCTTGGACGCTTAAGAATTACTACTAAAAGGAAAGAAAATATCGTATATTAATATATTTAATAAATTATCAAGTGATCTTAATAAATTATTAAGTGTTTAGAATAGGATTTTAATGAATAAATTATTTTAAACGTAGGAAAAAATTATCAAGTGATCATGCGCAGTGACACAATTGTCCTACATCACTCATCAAATATCTACTGTGTTCTGTGTGCAAAAGAATAAAAATATCACAATCAATTCTTTATAATTATATTTATGGTGGGATACAAACATATTTTAGATCTACCATCTTATAAGTCCTCTTTTAAAAACATAATACATTTTAGTAGTCATTTTTTTAATATTTAGCATTTATAAAAGTTATTATGCATAAAAAGAATAGTTATTTGTGAGAAATAATTTGTTATATCAACATATTTAACAGAGTTTTTGGATCTTGGTGATATAGTGTTTTCTTCTTCTTTTAAAACTTATGATTTAGTAGTATATATGAAAAAAAAAAGTAACAACCTTTCACAATCATTATTATGTTCTTAATTGAAAAAATAACATATCTTAATTAAGATTTATTTTGTAATATATAGGTAGTCAAAACAAAGTGAGTTATCACTACAAAAATTTGGGTGAAATACAACGCCCTCACTTGTCATTATTTTTCATCAAATTGAACATTTTACAATTTGTTTAGCGATGAACAACATTCTATCTTTATTATTTGCGACCTTGCAATAGTGAAACGCTTTTCACGCGTGACTAAATTTTCAATTACTTATGTGATTTATTTAGAATAATTTTTTTGTGACTCGAGTTTTAGAAATTGTTTCTCTGACTTTTTTTCAGAGTATTGTTCTGCGTACGTGACCATTAATTTTGCTACTAATTAATTTTTTTAACACACTAACCCAATAAAATGTTTAGTTAGCTATAATCATTACTTTAACTATAGTTTCATTAATTAATTTTTCTATTGAAGTTAAGTTGCCATTTGTTTACTTATAATTTTAATATTTCATGTTGCCGTTACTTTAGTTAAATTTTTCATATATCAAGTTTTAAACTGAAGATAAATAGCTATTATTTTAGCTATAGGTTTAATATTTATTTTAGCCATGGTTAGGAAAGTAGCCACTATTTTAGTTAAAAGTTTATTATTTTTTTTTTACTATTCAAGATAGTTAGCAACTAATGTAGTTACAAGTTTATTATTTTATTTTTCTATTGAAGAATGATAGCTATAAATTTAGTTATATGCTTCACATTTTCTTTTGCTAAAAAAGAAAACTAGCCATTACTTTAGTTAATAGTTTAGTATTTTATTTTGTCATATAATATAAGTAACCATCACTTTAGTTAGAAATTTAATATTTCCCTTCACAAATAAAGATGATTAGCTATTAATTTAGTTACACGTTTAATAATTATTTTTGTCACTCAAGATGAGTAGCCATTACTTTAGTTAAACTTTTAGAAAATTCTTTTTCATTCAGTAAATTATGTATTCCTTTAATTTTTCCATTTAAATTTGAAATAGTGCGACGGATATTGAAATATCATTGAATAACCACTCATTTTACGACTTTCTTTATTCTGTTTAAAAATTATTTTTTGGTTATATATTCTTATTTTAATCGCAATATGTATATTAATTATAATAAATTATGAAATTGTCTTCCCTGCTTTTCAAAACCATTTAGCAAAAACAATTATAATAACTAAATTCAATTAAATATGAACACAACAAAATCATTCGTGTACCTATTTTAAATTCCAAAACTAAAATATGTTTTAACATGAAAGACATATATAGAAACACGTGAGAGTGTATTAATCCAAAAAGATAGATTACCCTACTAATCCAAAATGCATCTACTCCTTATATTTGACTAATTCAGAACATATCAAAAACTAATCCATTTACCGCCATCAAAACATGCATCCAAAAAATGTGCCACTTGATTGTTTTCTCTTCTTCCTAAATCAACCTACATAACACATTAAAATACATGTCACTTTTATTATGAACGAAAAGTCTAAATGATGCATTTAATAACAAACATATTATATACTGTGAACACACCAAAAATATTTCATATATATATACAATAATTACCTTCATCAAGAAAGGTTGATTTCCGCGCATGCCAAAAGTATGTAACTTGTGGTATTGAGATGTTTCAAATTATGTAACGAATTACTAATATAACAATTTAAATTAGTTTGTTAAATAAGAGCATACCCGAATGATTACATAAATTTGTGCTACTTTCCCTAGGTAAGGGAAAACCCACCGAACATGGATACACATGAGTTATCATATATCCTCATGAACATTGCCAACTACTCACTCATTGTATTCATTTTTTGGTTACGCTCTTTATTCTCTTCCGTAAGACTTTCTTGTTTGACCTTTAAGTTCTCAATCTCTTCGTCCTGAGCGGTTAGCCGTTCCTTTTGAGCTTCAATCTCTTCCTTGTGAGCTTTAATTTCCTCTTCTTGAGCTACAATTTTCACTTCTTGTGATGCAATTAAAGCTTCTTTCTCTTCATTTCATGCCTTCAGCAGGAAAACCTCCAAAGAAAGTTCAGTGTTTGATGGATCCGTGCTCCAACTTCTACTTTTCCCCACAAAACCTAGTCCAAACACTCTTCCATTTGTGGGACCTCCAACCGCTTCAATCCAAAGGTCATAATCGCTTTTTTGTTCTCCTTCTGGCAGTGTTTCTTGAGTTTGTTTCACTTTCTCAAAATTTTCATACATCCAATCATTTTCAAAAAAACAAACGATAATATAATGTGTCACCCATCAGATGACATTGAATGGAAAAATATCAATGAAGCATACCTGAATTTCTCTAGAGAGCCACAAAATGTTCGTTTGGGTTTGTGTTCTGATGGATTTGCTCCATTTGGATAGTACGGGAGGCCTTATTCTTGTTGGCCTGTCATTTTGACCCCATATAATTTGCCACCCGGAATGTGCATGAAGGCACCATACATGTTTATTTCGCTCATTATCTCGGGGCCGAAGAGTCCTGGAAAAAATATAGACATCTAGTGGCAGAACTAAAGATGTTGTGGAGTGAAGGTGTTCGTACTTTTGACGTATGTAGAGGTCAACAATTTAACTTAAAGGCAATGTTGTTATGGATAATCAATGATTTTTCAGCTTATGGAATGTTGTCTGGATGGAGTACTCATTGTATCCATGAATGGCCGATATGTATGAAGAGTTCTAATTCATTTCACCTTAAATTTAGTAAGAAGCCATGCTATTTTGATTCTCATATACAGTTCTTGGCACAAGATCATCCATATAGAGTCGATACAGATCATTTTTTACATGGGAAGACCGCCATAAACCAAATGCCTTCTAGGCCTACAGGTGTCGAACTATGGAATGTTGTCTCAGGAATGAAGTTTGCATTTAAAGACCCTGATGGATATCCACCAAGTTATGGAGTATCCCATAAGTGGACGAAGAAGAGTATTTTCTGGGAGTTGCCATATTGGGGAAGTTTTCTCATAAGACACAACATTGATTTTATGCATGTGGAGAAAAATGTATTTGAGAATATAATCAACATTGTGATGAATGTTAAGGGGAGGAAAAATGACAATATTAATGCTAAGAAAGACATATTCTTGCTTTGCAACCGTCTAGAGCTTCACATAGACCCACAAAGCGGGATGAATAGGAGTAAGGTTGTGTACACTTTAACAAGAGATGATAACAAAATTCTTTGCGAGTGGTTGAAGGGTTTGAAATTCCTAGATGGATACACATCCAACTTATCACGATGTGTAGATAGAAGTGGTTGTAAGTTGATCGGTCGAAAGAGCCATGACTGTCATGTTTTCCTAGAAAGACTTTTGCCAATTGCTTTTAAAAAATTTCTCCCCAACTTTGTATGGGCCACACTAACAGATTTAAGTAATTTTATGCATGACCTAAGCTCTACCACTTTGTCGAAAACTAGTATGGATAACTTGGAACTTGCGGCTCCGGTTATTCTTTGTAACTTAGCAAAGATATTTCCACCAGCATTCTTCGACTCAATGGAGCACCTCCTCGTGCATTTAACATACGAGGCAAATGTTGGAGGACCAATTCAATATAGATGGATGTATCCTTTCGAACGGTAAGTATTTCTATTTAAATAAACTAGTTTATAAATCATCTTATATATACTTTATAAGTGTTTTCTCCTATCGCAGGTTTCTTCACACCATAAAGCAAAAAATAAAAAATAAATCCCGGATCGAGGCATCCATTTGTAATGCCTACAATCTTTAAGAGATCACGACATTTGCTTCTCACTATTTTGAACCAGATATTCAATGTAAACAACGAATATCACAGAGAAATACAGAAGAACTAGTGAACCTTAAACAACCACCCAAGTCCATTTTCAATTATCTTGGATGTAGTAGTGGAGCTAAAAGTAAAAGATACTTAGATAGTGAAGAGTTATTGGTGACTCACACATATGTGCTACTAAACTGCCCCGAGTTGAACTGTATTATAGGTGTGTTGATGTTGATTATGTTGGTACCTATAAGTAATTGCTTACATATTTTAAAACGGGATTTTCTGTTGTTATCTATCCAGTACATTTTGCCAGTTGAAAGAAGGATTACAGGTTGCATCAATAGATAGAGAATTCGCCACTTGGTTCCGATGTCAGGTGAATAAATTTGATTTTCCATATCTTTTTCAATTACTAATGAATGAATACCTTAAGAATGGTCTGTTTTGTAGATTCTTGAAGAAAATGAACATAATACAACAAGGGATTCAAGTGACTTACTATATTATGTTTCCTATGGGCCACTAATACCTGCTACCTCTATTCCCATATATTTTGTTAATGAATATGTTTGGAGGCCAACATATTACGAGTCTAATAGATCATCCATGAATAGTGGTGTATGTGTCAAAGCAAATGATGCGAAATACTATGAACGGCTAGAAGAGATCATACAACTTCAATATCCAGGACCGTATATGGGTGTTGTCTTATTTAAGTGCATGTGGTTTAACCCAACAAAGGGCACAAGAATGAACGTGAACTATAGACTTGTTGAGGTCAACATGAAGCGAAAGTATCTTAGATACGATCCATTCATTCTATCACAACAAGCCATACAAGTGTACTATAGTCCATATCCAAGTGGAACATCGAGACAATCCTCTTGGATGTTCGTATATAAAACCAAGGCTAGAGGAAAAGTGGAGGATTAGTGGACCGATGATAATGTGGTGTATCAACAAGAGGTTCCTATAACTAGTATCCATATCGACTTGCCCTTAAATATTTAGTCGTAGAATGTAAGTAACCTGCGTGACCCTAACAACATTATCTACATGGAACTAGAAGGGGAAAATGAGGAACATGATATTGAATCAGAAGAAGGTGACAATGGAACAAAAAATTCCCTTGACTTGGGTGGGAGTATAGATTTAAATGACTTAGAACAAGTTAATGTTGAAGCAAATGAATTCATATACTAATGATTTCCTTGCTCTTGTTATGTATATATTGCTCATGAAATCTGATGAGGAGTCTGTAAATTATATGTTGATGTTAGTTCATTAATCCAAATATATGTGGATCTTGGTTATCTTGAATATGCACAAAAGATGATTGATATTAGTTTACCAGAACATTAAAATTAGCCACACACAAGTCATATGCGATACTTCTTCCCACTCCCAAAGGTAATTTGTATGCATTTTAGGAATTCATACGAACATTTACATTATATTGACAAGCTAGAATAATATAGGCTGATATAATTCGAGCTTATGTATTTCTGACGAACTTCTACTCTCAATTGGCTAACATTCAAGATTAGATAATTCTTAAATTTCTATTAAATAAGATTTTATAATATTAGTAAACTAGAACATTAAAATTAGCCACACAAGCCATATGCAATACTTCTTCCCACTCCCAAAAGTAATTTGGATGTATTTTAAGAATTCCTACGAACTTTTATATAATTTGACAAGCTGGAATAATATTGGGTGATATAATTCGAGCTTATGTAATTTTAACGAACTCCTACACCCAATCGGCTAACATTCAAATTAGATAATTCTTAAATTTCTGTTAAATAAGATTTTATAATATTAGGAAACTACATTAAAATTAGCCACACACATGCCATATGCGATACTTCTTCCCACTCTCAAAGGTAATTTGGATGTATTTTAGGAACTCATACGAACTTCTACATTATATTGACAAGCTAGAATAATATAGACTGGTATAATTTGAACTTATGTAATTCTGACAAGCTCCTACTCTCAATGGGCTAACATTCAAGATTAGATAATTCTTAAATTTCTGTTAAATAAGATTTCATATTATTATGAAACTTGAACATTAAAATTAGCCACACACAAGCCATATGTGATATTTCTTCCCACTCTCAAAGGTAATTTGGATGTATTTTAAGAATTCATACGAACTTTTACATTATTTGACAAGCCAGAATAATATAGGGTTATATAATTTCAGCTAATGTAATTCTAACGAACTCTTACTCTCAATCGACTAACATTCAAGATTAGATAATTCTTAAATTTCCGTTAAATAAGATTTTATAATATTAAGAAATTTGAACATTAAAATTAGCCACACACAAGAACTACAACATTATGTTCAGCCACATCATTCATCCATGCAATTGTTAATGCATCATAAACTAAAATATCACCAAAAATATATTATTAATGTATTACTAGATTAATCACATTATGTGCTCATAAGTTATTCAACTAAACTTATTTTTGTGACATGAATTAAACAGTCACATAATTATCAAATAAATATAATCTCAATGTCACTAATCATATAGCATTCAAAAGTAAGTGAAAAGTTGAAAAGTTGCGTTTGAATAGGGAATGTTATAAACATCATTTGTCGTTGTATTCATAGAAGATTTACTATTAAAATAAATTAATCAAAAAATGGGGATAAATATTATAAATTTAATTTAATGTCTTTAACAATATTTTATATTTCTTTCAGTGTAATCAATTTGAAATCGAAAATCTAATCGCAATATTTCCAACAATGTTATTATCCAGCGCTGAACTAATTTCTATCAAGTAAATTTACAAAAATTCGTAATTTAATCGATAAAATGTATCGCAAATCAAACTTTTTTTTTTTTAGTGTATAATATATTTTTAACATTTAATTTCAATATATATGCGAGTCCGCTTCCATCGGCTCATCCGCTGCTTTCCCGTCCCGCTTCCGTCTTTTTCATTGTCTTCTCCGATGCTTCCCCACCCGTTTTCTTTTTCTTAATTATCTTTTCCGTGAGCCCATCCGCTGCTTTCCCCGCCCCGCTTCCATCGACTCCTCCACTGCTTCCCCCGCTTCCACCAACTCCTCCGCTACTTCCTCGGTCCTATTGACTTTTTTTCCCTTGAAATAACCCTCGGTCCTATTGACTTTTTTTCCCTTGAAATAACCCTGGCCTAATGTTTTTGTTTTTACTCAAATAACTCCGGATAATCTTATTTTTAATAACCTATATAGCAAGATTATTTAGAAATAATCACATGGTATTTAAATAACCCAAGAGGGCTAATAATACCTACCTTCCAAGAATGAAAGCAATCAAAGCAGTATTGCGATAGGAAATGTCAAGAGAACCATCATCTGCAAATGCATTTCTTTTACTAAAACAATATTCATATTCTCATGTATTCCAAAAACAGTCTTATATCATGATTCTCCATAATTGTCACATTACCAAAAAAAATATTAATATTAATAATAATAATAATAAATAAAAATATTATAACTCATAGTTTCTTTGTCTCACTTGTCATAGATAAAAAACAAATCTAAAAAATTATTTCTCTTATTAAATATTTAAGTGCTTAATATTTTACTTAAATTATTTAATTTATAATGTTTAATTTTATTTATATATATTATATTTATAAAATAAAATATATGTGTTATTTTAATATTTATATAATATAATATATTATATTTATAAAATAAAATATATGTGTTATTTTAATATTTATATAATATAATATATTTTATTTATATATATAATACTAAAAAGTTTATGTAATTTATTTTATTTTATTGTATACTACTTTATTTTAGTTTATAATATTTATTAGAATTATTTAATATAGAATATTTAATTTTAATTATATATATATATATATATATAAATATATATTATATTTATAAAATTAAAAAATATATATTATTTTAATATTTGTGTAATATATGTATTATTTAATATATATATATATATAATATTTTATTTTAATATATATAGGTTTATGTAAAATATTTTATTTTAGTATATAATATTTTATTTTAGTTTATAATATTTATTTGAATTATTTAGTTTTAATTATATATATTATATTTATAAAATTAAGTAAAAAAAAGTATATGTGGTATTTTAATATTTGTTTAATATATTTTATTTTAATATTTATATAATATATTTTATTTTAATATATAATATTAAAATTTTATGTAATTTATTTTATTTTAGTGTTGATAATATTTATTTTAGTTTATAATATTTATTCGAACTATTTAATTTAGAATTTTTTATTTTAATCTTATATATTATATTTATAAAATTAAGTAAAAATAAAATATATGTGTTATTTTAATATTTATATAATGTATTTAATTTAAATATTTATATAATATAATATAATATATTTTATGTAATGTATTTTATTTTAGATTATAATATTTATTTGAATTATTTAATTTAGAATGTTTAATTTTAATTATATATATTATATTTATAAAAATAATTAAGAATAAAATATATATATATAGTAATTTTATTGTTTAATTTAGAATGTTTAATTTTATTTATATATTATATTTATAAAATTAAGTAAAAATAAGATAAATGTGTTATTTTAATATTTATGTAATATATTTTATTTTATTTTAATATTTTATAATATAATATATTTTATTTTTGCTTATAATATTTATTTGAATGGTTTAGTTTATAAGGTTGAATTTTAATTATATATATTATATTTATAAAATTAATTAAAAATAAAATAATTTTGTTATTTTAATATTTATATAATATAATATATTTTAGTTTAGTTTATAATATTTATTTTAATTAAATATATTATATATTTAAATAAAATAAAATATATACGTGTTATTTTAATATTTATATATTATAGTTTATTTTAATATTTATATAACATAAGATATTATATTTTAATATATAATATTAAAAATTTATATAATTTAAATAAAATATTAGTCATATTTAATAATATTTTATATTTCTTATATCATCATACATCCCCTCAAGAACTCAAGAAGTATTGTACTTTATTTAACATTTTTTTATTAACAGTTTACTAATTATAATTATAAATTATTTATCTTAAACAAAAAAAATTAAATATTTATAATATTTATTTGATTTGTTTAATTTTAATTATATATATTATATTTATAAAATTAAATAAAAATAAAATAAATATGTTATTTTAAAAGTTAAATAATATATTTTATTTTAATATTTATTTAATATAATATATTTTATTTTATTTTATTTTAATATTTATATAATATAATATATTTTATTTAAGTTTCTGATATTTATTTGAATTTTTTAAGTTAGAATTTTTATTTTTATTTTTATTTTTAAATTTATAAAATTAAGTAAAAATAAAACATATGAATTATTTTAATATTTATGTAATATATGTTTTTAATATTTATATAATATAATATATTTACTTTTAATATATAATATTAAAGTTTGATGTAATTTATTTTAGTGTATGATATTTAATTTTAGTTTATAATATTTATTTAAATTGTTTAATTTAAAATATTTAATTTTAATTATATATATTATGTTTATAATATTTAAAATTGATGTAATATATTTTATTTTAATATTTATATAATATAATTCATTTTATTTTATTTTATGGCGTAATATTTTATTTTAGTTTATAATATTTATTTGAATTATTTAAGTTAGAATTTTTATTTTTATTTTTATTTATTATATTTATAAAATTAAGTAAAAATAAAATATATGAGTTATTTTAATATTTATATAATATAATATAATATATTTTATTTTTAATATATAATATTATAGTTTGAAATAATTTAGTTTGTTTTAGTGTATGATAATTAATTTAAGTTTATAATATTTATTTGAATTGTTTAATTTAGAATATTTAATTTTAATGATATATATTATATTTATAATATTAAGTAAAAGTAAAATAATTGTGTTATTTTAAAATATATAATATAATATATTTTATTTTAGTATATAATATTTTATAATATATATTTGAATTATTTAATTTAGAATTTTTAATTTTAATTATATATATTATATTTATAAAATTAATTAAAAATAAATATATGTGTTATTTTATTATTTATGTAATATATTCAATATTAATTTTAATATTTATATAATATAATATATTTTTATTTAATTTTAATATATAATATTAAAGGTTTAGGTAACTTATTTTATTTTAGAATGTTTAATTTTAATTATATATAATATATTTATAAAATTAAGTAAAAATAAAATATATGTGTTATTTTAATATTTATGCAATATATTTTATTTTAACTTTTATATAATATAATATATTTTATTTTAATATATAATATTAAAGATTTATGTAATGTATTTTATTTTAGTTTATAATATTTATTTTTATTGTTTAATTTATAATGTTTAATTTTAATTATATATATTATTTTTATAAAATTAAGTAAAAATAAAATAAATTTGTTATTTTAATATTTATGTGATATATTTTATTTTAATATTTATAAAATATAATATATTTTCTTTTAGTTTTAGTGTATAATATTTTATTTTATTTTTTAATATTTATTTTAATTTTTTAATTTTTAATATAATTTTATATATTATATTTATAAAATTAAGTAAAATAAAATAGATATGTTATTTTAATATTTATTTAATATATTTTATTTTATTTTAGTGTATAATATTTTATTTTAATTTATAATATTTGTTTCAATGGTTTAATTTTAATTATATTTATAAAATGAAGTAAAAATAAAATAATTAAATTTTATTTTAATATTTATATAATATAATATATTTTATTTTAGTGTGTTATATTCTATTTTATTTTAATTTATAATATTTATTTGAATGATTTAATTTAGAATTTTTAATTTTAATTCTATATATTTATATCTATAAAATTAAGTAAAAATAAAATATATGTGTTATTTAAATATTTATGTTATATATTTTATTAAGAAATGTGTGCATCTAAAATTATAATAATATTACAATATGTAACATAAACAAATATAAATGTAGGAAATATAAATGTTATTTGATAGAGTTATGTTTATAAATAATATCAGGTTTTTTTCTAAAATAATCTTTGTTAAAATAAAATAAAAAATAGGTTTTTTTTATTAATATATCAAAATTCTCTTATAAATATATATATTTATTTTTTATTTTTTTATATAGATATTTTAATAGATAAAATAGTGTTAGGATGGATGAAACGATGAATACATTTTAAATACACATCTTTACAAAAAAAACTAAAGCCTCAATTTCAATTTTAATGATAAAACAATAAAAATATGTTTACAAGAACATATTTAGATATTTAATATTTTGAAATTGTTTCGATACAAAAAAGTATTGTATAATTTATTTAAATATAAAAATAAATAATAGTTGAATTCTCAATCTTAAAACTATTTAATTAAATTTCTTGGATTGGTTTAATACATTTGTTCATAATGATGACTATATGGGATTATTTCAACTATTATATATCCTGTCACAATTTGATTTTTTCACTAATTGACTCCATATTCTATTTTATAGTTTTAAATTCATTTAATTTAATAATTAATTTTTATAATTGATAGCTATATACACATATAAAAATTGATAAATCGATATAATAAAGATCAATATATTTACTAAAAATTTTTAAATATAGAATGTAATAAAAATTTGTGTAAGTGTAATAGTTAAAACATACCAAATAACATAGAAAAAGAATATGAAAAAAACAAGGGTTTCTTTATCAACTATTTATATGATTAAAATAACCATTTTTTACCACTTGTCATGTTCCAGACACTAAAGTAAAAGAGAGGAAAACTCTTCTTGTGAGACATCATATTAATTCTTTGTTATTAGAATTGGATTTTTTTTTTTAAATGATTTTGAAAGAACAGGAAGAAAGAAAAAAAAATTGTTTATTATTTTTATATATTTTTTTATAGATAACACTCATACTTAATTTGTATATACATACAAAATATTTACATTGTTATATTTAACACTTATAATCAACTTGATAAGTAAATTAATATGATATTTATTATTGGGTTGCAGTTTAAGTCAGAATAAAATTAGACAACAAGAGAAAGTTCCCACTTCCTCCAAAATCATCTAATAAATTATATTAATAAATATATATGCTAAAAGAGATATTATTGTTTTAGTTATTATTATATTGTAATGATTTTGAGTTATTTGAATTCATATAATTGTATCCCCATTAATAAACTTTAATAGAAAGTAATTTTCAATAATAGTCATTATCGATGGATGAAATAAAGCGTATAAATCAATGTTTGTTCATCTTGATTGATTGGATCTTTATTCATATTTATGACAAAAGATGGAGCTCCAAAATTACACATTACTTTATCCACCATAAATAAAGTCCAAATGTGAAAAATTGAAATATAACAAACAAGTTCACTTCACTATAATGTAATAAAGGTGATAACCGAATCAATTGTATCTATGATTGTTTCACCAATATATAATTTTTACATAATATTATAAGAACTATTTGACCTTAAATATTATAGTTTTAATAATTTTATTGACATTGATACCTTATTCTTGATAAATAATTTAATTGTTAATTCTTTTAAGATATTTAGAAATATTGTTTTAATTAAAAGAAATATATATATATATATGTGTGATGTTACAAAGAAAATAATTAAATACAATATATATATATATAATATGATATAACCGAAACATGTAATTAACATATTTTCCTTAATGTAGTGGCATAGATGCATGAGCCAATAAAGTGAGACCGCTTTCTATAATATGACGATTTTTTTGTTCAGTAATACCGTTTTTCTCACTAGTATGTGGGCAAGATAAACAATGTAAAATATCATGATAATTCGTTAATGGCTTAAAATTTCTATATTCTCCTCCCAATTAGTTTGCAATATTTGATTTTACGACTAAACAAATTTTCAACAAGTCGAAGAAAGTTGATAAACGTATTCAAAACATCCGATTTTTTCTTTATCGGATATATCCATGTGAATTTGTTAAAATCATCTACAAAATGTACGAAATAACGACAACTAGTAGACGAAAATTTAAGAGCATGTACTCAAACATCCGAATGAATTAGATCTAAATGAGTCATATATGTAGATTTTGAAGCCGGAAAAAGTAGTTTATGTGCTTTCCCATGACATGATCCACAAAAAAAATAGTATTCTTACCTGAAACTGGTAATTTAAAGTGTGATATAATAAAGATGTAATAGCGCTAAAAGGATGTTCAAGTCGTGAATGTCAAATTTGAGTGATCAAATATCACTAAACACTTGTTTATTAGAACATGTTGAAAACACTTGTGATATTGTTCTTTCGAGTTTTCTCTTATAAGCTTTGATGTCAAGTTTGAATTAAAAATTAATAATATAAACAAAATTATTTGATTGAGTTCTTAAAAATAAAGATTATATAATATTATTGATTGAATTAGTAATCTTTAATATGAGAAAACTTAGGAATTAGTTAATATATTAAGCCTAATTATAATTGATAGGAGATAAATCAAAATTTTCTCTTATTTGTTTAATACTTTATTATTGGTATAGATTATTCCAACATTAGTTCATTAGTTTGTTCGCACTCATAGTTCAAAAACTCTAATTTTGTTGTGATTTAACCCATTGCATTTTACGTTGGATATTTTCTATTCATAATTTTATTGAAATCGCATTTAGGGTTTCAAACTTGAGAGAAAACAAACAGTAGAGTTAAAAAAAATCATTATTAATTACAAAGGTCATAAACCCCTTTATATAGGTCAAATTACAAATTTAGTCTTTAATAAACTCATTAGTACAACTAAGCCCTTTAGCTTTTAATACATCTAATTAATTCTACATTCTTACATCCCTTCCTCAAGATAAACATTTTTAAGATTCATCTTGTCTCGAAGATTATAAAATAGTCCACGATCTAAAGATCTTGTAAAAATATCAGCCTCTTGTGATTTAGAATAGACATGTTGTGGTAAAATAAATCCTTGTTTGAAGTTGTCGCGAACAAGGTGACAGTCGATATCCAAATGCTTCGTTCTTTCGTGAAAGACAAGATTTTTTGCAATATGAATTGCATCTTGATTGTCACATCTTAAAGGAATTGGCAGCTGAACGAGAATATGAAAGTCAATTAACAAATATGTTAGCCATTTGAGTTCACAAACTGTAGTAGCCATGGTTTGATATTCAGTTTTAGCGGGAGATCTAGACACAATATTTTGTTTCTTTGTTTTACAGAAACTAGAGCATCTTCGTATTTAACACAATATCCTGTAACGGATCGTCGACTATCGGAGCAGGTTGCCCAATCGGTATCTGAAAAACTCTCAAGTAAACCATTTGAAGCACAAGATTAAAACAACCCCAGTGAAGGAGTACCTTTCAAGTATCGAACAACCTGAAGTGCAGCCTCCCAATGTATTAAAAGGGGTTTTTGCATGTACTTGCTTAGTTGTTGTACGCTAAAACCAATATCAGGACGAGAAAAATTCAAATATATTAGTCGTCCAACTAATCTTATGAATTTTTCTAGTTCCGAAATAGTAGGACTATTTTGATCGTTAAGTTTAATCCCTTTTGACATATGAACATCTGCTTGTTTACAACCAGTTAAGCTTGTGTCAGCCAAAATATCGAGAACATATTTACGTTGATTTACATATAAATCATCGCAAGTTCGTTTTAATTCAAGACCCAATAAATATTTTGCAGTTCCTAAATCTTTAATTGAAAACTTTTGATTAAGAAAACATTTAACATCTTGAATTATTTTCATACTATCTCCTACAACTAATATGTCATCAACATAAACTAATAATGCAGTAAAATTGCTTTCTGTTTTTAGTATGAAAATACAATTATCGTTAACAGACGGTATAAAACCATATTCAAGTAAACAATTAGAAAATTAAATATTTCATTGTCTTAAGGCTTATTTTAAACCATAAAGACTTTTAGTGAGACGACAAACCTGGTTGGTTGTTCTTTCAGTAAATCCTTCAGGAGGATGCATATATACATCTTTTTCAAGATTTCTATGTATGAATGCGTTGTTTACGTCGAACTGCTGTAAAAACTAATTGTTAGTTGAAGTTAAAGCAAGAAATAGTCTTATCATAACAGTTTTGGCATTGGGAGATAAGCTTTTATGAAAATCAATTCCACTCTTTTGGTTGTAACCCTTTGTATTTTGTCACTGTTCCATTCAGATTCAACTTTGTTTTGTAAACTCACCTGCAACCATTAACTTTCTTTCCATTTGGAAGTGAGGATTAAATCCCATGTATTATTATTATTTAAAACAGTAAGTTCATCAATTATAGTTTGTAAATGTGATGTATTTGAGTGTATTTTTGCAGTTTCAGTTTCAGAAATATGTGATGCATCATTGTCATTAATAATATGATATGAATCAGAATCTGTAGAAAAAGTTGAATCTGAATTTGAATCAGAAAAATAGTCTTCATTACTTAGAGATTTTTTTTTCTTTGGTATACTTTTATGAGTGTGATATGAAAAAATGTTTTCATGTAAAATAATGTCCCTAGATACAATTATTGTTTCATTTGAAACATCAAAAACTCTATATTCCTTTTGACCTGAAGAATAACCAAGAAAGATACATTTCCTTCCTCTAGGTTCAAATTTGTTTTTGTGTGGTGTACTGATTTTTATATAACAAAGAAAACAAAAAATTTTAGACTAGAGTAATTTGGTTTTTTGTATATGTAGAAGAAAAAACGAACATTACCAATTTTAAACCTTTGAAGGAGTTCTGTTTATTATATATATAGCTATCAAAATTGAAAAGGGCCAAAAATGTAATGGCATTTGTGCTTGTAACATTAGTGATCGTACAACTTGAAGAAGATGTTGATGCTTACGTTCTACCACCCCATTTTGTTGTGGAGTGTAGATGCAAGATTTCTGATGCAAAATACCATGTTTTTAAAAAATGATTGGCATGCATGACTTAAAAATTCACTACCATTGTCTGTTCGGACAATTTTAATGGAAGAATTAAATTATGTTTTAATCATGGCATGAAAATCTATGAATGTTAGAATAACTATTGCTTTGTTTTTTAACATGTATGTTCATGTGCATCTACTATAGTCATTCAATATTGTTAACATAAAATGACAGTCAATAAGTGATGCTTCTTTATAGGGACCCCAAATATCCAAATGAATAAGTGTAAAACAGTGTAGTTTTAGATGTAGCCTTCTATGCATTATTTGAAAATCAAAAGAAACATTATGCACTTTATTCTTAGTAACATACTTGGTATCTATATTTTCTAACAAATAGAGATTTTGATGATGTCTCGTACCTACTATGTTTCCATCTTTAGGGTCCTGCAATAAACATCTAGTAGAGGAAAATTGACACATAATATTGCTATTTTTTGCAAGTTTTGATACAGATATCAGATTGTATGAAATATAAGGTACATATAGAACATTAATTAATTTTAATTTTTTAGTAAGTCTTATATTAACCATGTGTTTAACATGTTTAGTTGTTCTAGGTAAAAATAAAGGAATGTTTGTTATTTTCTTAATATCTGTCATTAATAACAAATCAGTACATATATGACAACTAACTCCACTATCAATAATCCAAATTGTTTTTTCTCTATGACTATGCACATTTAAACTACATGCACCAGTATAAAAGTAATCTTGTATAGAAGACATACTTACATAATATGTGTCTTTTCCTTTAGTTTCTGAGAGGCAGCTCTTGACAAGATCTTTAAGAGCTATCATGTCCGCATTGCTCCATTTACTCGAAGATTTTGGCTGCTCCTCATAGTTTGAGAAAGGTGTATTAACAACATTAATAGAATTCTTAACTGATCTTAAGTCTCTTTGTCATTTGAACAAGTCTGGGTATCCAATTATCTTAAAACACCCATCTTGTAAATGTCCGCTTGATTTGCAATATTGGCAGAACAAATCTTTGTTGTTGGATTTGGTTCCTTTTCCATTGTTCTGTCCTTTTCTTTTCCCTTTTGAATAAATTTGATTCCTTTGATGCTGATGGGTAGTGTCTCTCATTAGCATAGCAAAATTTCATTATGCTCTATCATGTGACTTTGAACTTCTTGTTGTCTTTCAATGCTTAACAACATAGAATAAGCTTTGTTGATACTTGATTCTGGATTCATTAGAAGAACTTGTTGTCGAGCGTTGTTATAGTATTCATTTAAACCCATTAGAAATTGTGTGAGCTTGTTGGAAATATCAGATTGTATTAACATCTTTGACATCTTGTTGCAACAATTTCCTCTTGTCTCACAATTACAACAAGCAAGTGGCTTCAGAATTATTAACTCATCCCATAGCTTATTGATCTTGCTGAAATATTTTTCTAGAGTTAATGAACCTTGTCTCAGATTGTTGATAGTTTTCTATATATGAAATGCTTGTAGTCCATTATTTTTTTGATATCTTTCTTTGATATCAACCCATAGATCAATAACAACTTATATGAGTAATTACTCTTAATTTCATCTGTTACAGTATTCAAGATCCAAGATCCAAGATCTTACCAGACAATTAAATTTTCTCCATCTTGCTAAAGTTTTAAGATCTGTTGGCATTGCACACGAGCCATCAATAAATCCAAGTTTGGATTTCGCTTCCAAAGCAACTCCATCCGATATAATTTGTGACAATTAAAATAGTTGTACAAATTATTGTACCTAGGTTGTCCGAGTTATGAATAACCATAAGTTCGTCATTGTACTCGTACCTTTTCTTTTCAGTCATTTCGCCTTCTAAACTCGTGGATTCGTTTTCCGAACTTGTCGATTCGTCTTTTCTTGAAGTCGTCGAATCTGTCAAGTATTTTTCTGTATTCCCCAAATTGTTCTCTTTGTTTGGTGGAGTTGTCTCTTCTTTATCACCAGATTCTTCGGAACTTGATGAATAACCTTGCTCTAATACTATGAAATCGCATTCAGGGTTTCAAACTTGAGAGAGAAAACAAAACAGTATAGTTAAAAAAAAAATATTATTAATTACAAAGGTCATAAACCATTTTTTATTGGTCAAATTACAAATTTACTCCTTAATAAACTCATTAGTAATTAAGCCCTTTAACTTTTAATACATCTAATTAATTTTACATTCTTACATTTATTTTTATAAATTGTTTGTACTATATACAATTTGATATTTAAACCATTAATTGTTTATTTTAATTTTATAAATATTATTTTATAATCTATTACATTACATGTAATTCTTAATTGAATTGATTGAATTTTAATTTATTTATGACTACTGATATTTTTTTTTACATTTATTTTCACAAAAATAATTAATAAAATTAATAAATAAATATTAAATTTTAAAATAAATAAATATATTGGTTTGAAAAGACTTAGTTGAGAATTGAGTAGTATAATAAAGTGGTTGAACTAGTTTATTGATAACACTATTTAAATCTAAACATTAAATGTAGATTTGTTTGTTGGATTGAGAAATTAAAATTTATTTCTTAAAAATTTGTTTTGTAGAGATTTTTAAAATAAAATAAATTTTGTTCATTTAAAAAGTGTTCAATTATTATAATTTTGAAAAGTTTTTTTTAAGTAAAAGAATTTAAAATATATTAATATATAATAATAAAAAATATATATTTCAAATAAATAGAAGTTATTCAAATATTTTGTTAAGGAATTAAGTCGTGGGTTTATAAGATAATAAATTAAATATATTTTTTTTATTATGGTTTGAATTTAAAAAAAAAAAATCAAAACAATTTCTAATGAATAAAAGGTGATTGGTTATTTTGCTGTCCCACATCGGATAGGAATGCCCTTTGAAGATGGTGAGAGAGAGTACAAATAATAGGCTATGTGTAACCATTTAATCATGATCCTTCAGGCAGCAACTGGGATGTGATGAGTGGTCAAAATCTCGCAATTTGTGAGAAGGGTGTCCGCCTAAGCCTGGTTACGACAATTGGGCACCCTAATTTATAACCATCTGATCCCTATTTCTTTTAATAAATTTATTTTGTTTTATATTTCTTGTTATAATTTATTACTTTTATTTTAGTACTTAGTTTAAAGCCTGTTTGATTAAGAGAGTCTTTTAAATTATTTTTGTATGATAAAAATAAAAAAAATTATTCAACTTTATAATTGGTTTAATTATTAAATATTTAAAACTTAATTTTAATAAAATAAAATAAGTGATTTAATTATTAAATATTTAAACCTATTTCTATTATAAAACCAAATTTAAGGCTTGTTTTGAGTTCAATTAAATATTATTTTACTTTTATTTTATTTATCAAATTATATAATTTATTAATTAAAATAATATATTATTATTATATATTAATATAAAAAAAATATTAACCTAGTTAAACAATTCAGGAAATGAGAGTTTCACACAAGTTCATAAATAGGATTAACATTATGAAGGACAAACAATGTCACGTCTGTCTTATATATCAAAACCAAAAAATATATCTTATACGAATGTCAACTCTCCTAATAGTTTCTTGCAGAGAAATGACAATATTAAAAATAAAAAATTTACAAAATCTTATTTTTTTATTTTATTTTATTTTTGAGTAAATTAAAGTATAAAATACTATATTCTATTAAATTTTTATTTCATTAATAGAAATGAAAAAACATTATTGTAAACTTTTTTTTTTTAATATTATTTACGTCATCTATAGTTTATTATTCAATTATTTACACAAAAAAAATTAAATTAAACAATGATTAATTTCTTATTTTGTAGATTAATTTTATATTATTCATAAATTGATAAATTTATGATTTTAATATTTTGGGTAACGAATGAGATATTAATAATTTTAAAAATAAATTTTAATTTATATATATATACTTATCTTTTTAATACTCTTACTATTATTATTTTATTTTGTATTATTCAATATATTAATAGTAATAAAATAATATTTATGTAACACATTTTTTTTTAATGTGAATAATCGTTTATATTTCATATATATATAGAGAGATTTAAATATTGTGTTATTATTATTATTATTTAGATAGACACATATTTTCAAAAAAATATTATATAAACATACCATTTTTATTAACATTATGCGAAAAATAATTAATTGTTGATTAAATTTTATTTTTATTTTTTTGAAATTGACTCTATTAAGAATTATGAAAATAAAAATCAACCCAATCAAAACTTAAAGTCATAAATTAAAGATTTTTTTTTATATTTATGACTTTACTTATTTTCTAACTTGATCTCTTCCTTTTTTTAATTAAATTTCACAAAATGGTTTAATAATATTAATAAAAAAAGTTAAAATATAAAATGAAAAAAGGTAACTGAATTTATGTTAATTTTAAAATAAATAAATTAATTAGTTTAAAATGACTTTTTGAAAATTTTGAATTTTATGATGAAGTGGTTGAACTATTTTATTGATAAGAAGGATTTGAATCTAAACATTAAAAATTGGATTTGTTTGTTGATTGACAAATTAAACTTGGATTGTTTAGAGTTTGATTAATAGTGATTTTTTAAAATAAAATAATTTTTGTTCATTAAAAAAATGTTGACTAAGTTAATTGTTTAAAGTAAAATATTAATATATATATTTAAAATAAATAGAGAGTATTTGAATATTTTGTTAAGGTGGAATCCAAGTGCAAAGGATATTCTTTTCGGGAATACGACCAAGTCTTGCACCTTGATTTTCTTATCATGAACGGTGTGCCGAATGCGGGTGACATCACCTTAAACTTAAAAAATGAAGAAACGGTATATATCTGACAATCGGTAATACCTTGCTTGCGAGATTAGGCGCGTTATGTACCCTAACCATAGGGCAGTCTTACGTTATCCCACATCGAATATGAATGATCTTTGAAGGCTGTGAGAGTTAGTATAAATAAACAGTTATGTCTTAATGTTAGCCCTTGATCCTTCAGGCCAGCAACGGAGATATTATGAGTGGTCAAAATGTGCTTTTCAACTTAATAAAAATTCGAAATAACTCATCATCTATAATATTATAGACCCATCCAATTTCTCAGATTGATTGGGCTCAAAACAAGGATCTGATTTTTTTCTTCTACCAAAAATGTCAATTATAATGTGTTATGTTAATATTTTTCTTTGGAATTGGAAAATCTTATGATTTGGACTTTATTTCTCATATGTTTGGTCTCATTTGAAAAGATAAACATTATCCAAATTACTAAACATCATAAAATCTAGTTACTCTTCAAGAACATATCATCTTTTTTAATGTCCAAATTTGTGATCTTATCAACAAAATTATTCTTAAATAACGAGATTAACCATGATGAAGGAAAAAGAGCTAGGTTTAACCCATTAATTACAAAGAGAACTACAAGGTGTAGTTGGGCTTGTAAGGACCTACAACTTCCAACTCCAAAGATTGAGTATATATATATATATTTATTTTATTTGTTTAAGGGTTTCTCCATAATTTATTTATCCTCTTATTATTAAAATTGTTTTAATTTTGTTAACTTTGTTTTTTATAACTTTTTCAAAAGAGTCTGATATTGACATATTTTTGTATAATTTAATAATTAAATATTTTTAAATTACCTTATTTATGCTGATTTAAAATTTTTAGACTTTGTTTCAAATTTTATTATTTTATTTATTAAAAATTTTCACCTCATTTTTCGAGAATTAAATGTTTTTAAATTAATTTATATCTAACTCGGGTAGATTGTCAAAATTATATGTTTACTGTTATTAAAGAAAAATGTATGCCTATCAATTTTAGTGATAATTATATTAACAATATTTTTCAATATATATATATGATCGGAAATAAATAAATATATATGCAAACTAAAATAGTATTTCAATGTGATTGTAACATGTCCAACCACATTTTTTTTTATACTAGACGTAACGAGAAATATAGTCATAAATTATTTTACCGATTTTTTAAGTCTGACCCAAACTCAACTCCAACTAAATACTTGAGGTGTTTTCAATCATACCAAACACATTTTTAATTCCTTCAACCATTATATGAACAATGACAACTTTGAAAATATCTTATTTCAAGAACAATTTGAAGTTTTCATCTGATCTGATTTTATGCAACTTCAAATTTCTTTGATAGTTTATCCTAGATCACACATTTTTGTTAGGAGAATTTTGCTTCTTTTATTGTATTTTTTATTTGTTTGCACCATTAAATTATTTATATATTATTTTGTGTAATTTTGGAATAATATATCTAACCTATATTACAGTACATAGTTTTTGTTTATACGTATTAATGTTAAATTAACCTAAAAATTGATCTTAAGTACATTAGAAAAAAAAATCATATGAAAAATGTTGCATCTATTGATTGTATGAATACTTTGTTTATTTTAAAACTTGTCTTAAATAAGGATTTAGTAACAATTTTATTATTTACACAATTAATTAATATCTCATTTTTACTAAGGTTTCCAATAATCTCAATATCCAAAAGTTTCAATCAAACTAAATACAAAATTCGAACCCTCCAAATAAACAATATATAAATATTTAAATAATTGATAGAGACATGTAATCATTCTCTTTATTAATTAAATATTTGCATAATTATTCAAATAATGTATTTAAAAATACAAATATTCTATTATTCAAATTGTCAAACACCATTTAACTAGTCTAACCACCGCTACAATAGTAAACAATGCAAGATTATTTATATACGGGTTGGGATTCTTTTTTGAAATTGTGGCTAGTAATAAATGTTCTTACCCTTATTTAAGAACTTAATCGGAGTTATTCGACCCGCAAAATGACAACCATTATTAAGAAATGTTTGCATACAAATAGCTAGTAACTATGATAACATAATAAATACTTGTATTATTGTCAACCACTCGGTGTAATTAATAGCCAAAATCATTGATGACCATGTTGTGAGCTCGGCTTGTCCATAAAAATAGGTTTCACTCCCTTTCACGAAATGTGGCATAGAGTTTAGGGTTTAGGGCATAGGACATCTATCGGCGACGGAGTCTTAAATCCGAGCGAGAGATCAGACCAATCTCATTCATTCTGGTATGATGAAAAATCAGGCTTTCTCGGCTAGGTAGAGAGATAAATCCTAACTTTGAAGAGTGTCAATATTAGCTACAATGAATTTCTATTTTTTACTTTCTTGAAGAGGATTAAATGGAGTCTGAGGTGAAGTGAAGTAAAGTAAAGTTTCTTGCTTGTTGCTTTAGTTTGATTGCAGTACTGACGTCTCTTTCGAATTGAATGAATAGATTGTTAAGAAATGGAATATCGTTATCTAAGCCATTCTATTGGCAGGAGGCACACCAACATCTCTACAAATTCGTCAAGAAGAGTTTTTCACTAAATTTGAAGTGAAAAAGTTTAATTATTACCTTGAAAAAGAAGTTGCTAACAACAATATCATTGTTATCATTAACAACAAAATGTTGGAATTAGCCATGACTCACTATTCTATAAAATAGTATCATGGTATATTAATATATATAATTTAATAAGTATATATTAATTATATGTGTAAGTTAATTACTAATTAGTTGTAAATAAAAGATTATATAATAAATAAAGTTGAAGACTAAATAATTATTTATCTCATCTTTAATAAAAGTTGGTAAAGTAAGGTAAAAGATTATTTTATCTCTTTTAATAAAAGTTTATAAAAATATTATCTTCTGTTGGTGTTGAATTTTAAATAAAATTGGGATGAATTTTAATTTTATTGTTTTTTTTTATCATTTAAGCAAAATACTTTTAAAATGAATTTAATGTTAAATATAATGTATAAATATAATTTTATTTATTAAATTTTGATGTATAGTGTGATTAAAAATACTGAAACAAAAATCGAGAATTAATAACAGACAAAACATACGGTTAAATCTTTGGGCATGAACTAAGCATTAAACCTTAAACATTTGTAATAACTCTCTTAAACCCTTAATTGACAATAAGATACCATATATATTAAACAAAATTATAAAATATATATTTCTCTCAAAGGTGTGAATTCTTCATTTATAGTAAACTATTTTTATTATTATTTATTTTAAAACAGTTTATATAATTTCATTAAAAATAAAATAAAAAATGAGAGAATAGTTCGAAAATTAAGATCAAATCTATACAAGTCTTTGACAAAATATCAAACAATAAACCGAAATTACAATCAACAAACAAAAACTTTCTAAAATATTTTGAATCTGATTTTGTTGGTGACTATTTCATAAGATGAAATATTAAGTTCCAATTTTTTTCAATTTTCTTAATTGTTCTCCAAATATGAATTAGTATGAATTAGTGCATTGCCTTCTATAATTATATATTCTCACTTTTTCCACTGATTTGCATATTGTATTATAAATTATTGTATTTATTTCCCTTTTGTAGATCTATCAATGTTCCATATAAGCATTTCAACAAATTTACATAAAAGTTGTCTCTTTTCCCTTTCATTATTATAATTTCTTTGATCTCACTTAATTTCATATTTTTGAAATGTTAGAGATATTCATATTCCTTGCAAAATTAAACCAAAATATAGATACGAATATGTTGAGTTATGGAGACTACACTTATTATAAACTCTACATTGTTAATTAGAGTTTGTTGGGTTTTCTTTTTTTGGTTTTGGGTTTGAGCCTGACCAAAGTTATTTAGGTTTATTACCTGAATGTTTACCCTATAAATATGTGATTATTAAGAGTTACATTGAGGAGACAGAATTCTAGAGAGATAAAGTGTGAGGCAAAAAAACTTTGTATTCCTTCTTCATAGTAAATCTGGTGGTGGCTGAAGTGGATGTAGCTCAATTTGAGTGAACCACTATAAATCTGTGTGTTCTTCTTTCTTGTATTTTTACAGATTGTTTTCAATCAGGTCGGATTTGGGAGATACAAATCCTAACAACTGGTATCAGAGCAACTAGGCTAGATCTGAGCATTGGAAATGATGGCAAGTGAGAACAGTATAGGACATGAGATTAGAAGATTTGATGGGACAGATTATGCCTTCTGGAGAATGCAGAATGCAGATTGAAGATTATCTCTATGGAAAGAAGCTTCATGTTCCTTTGAGTGAGAAACCAGAGAAGATGGATGAAGCTGAATGGAAACTCCTTGATAGACAGGTTTTGGGAGTTGTCCGATTGACGCTAGCCAAGACGGTTGCTCACAATGTAGCAAAGGAGAAGACCACCATGAGTCTGATGAAAGCTCTTTCTAATATGTATGAGAAACCATCTGCTAACAACAAGGTACACTTAATGAAAATACTCTTTTACTTAAAAATGGTTGATGGTACTTCTGTCATTACTCATTTGAATGAATTCAATACAATTGTGAATCAATTGCTATCTGTTGAGATTTATTTTGGGGATGAAGTTAGTTCCTTAATTTTGTTAGCATCTCTACCAAATAGTTGGGAACCTATGAGGGCAGCAATTAGTAATTCAGTTGGAAATGCTAAAGTGAAATTTGTTGAAGTTAGAGATCGTATTTTTGCTGAAGAGGTTCGTAAAATTGATTCTGGTGAAACATTCAAAGGTTCTGCTCTGAATGTGGAAAATAGGGAAGAGATAATGATAGAAATTTCAACCGAGGTAAGAACAGATCTATGTCAAGGAGCAGGAGGAGTCAGTCCAAGTCTGGGAGGACATTTGAGTGCTGGAATTGTGGTAAACATGGTCATTTAAAGAGGAACTGCAAAGCACCGAAGAAAAATGGTGATGATAAAAATGATGCAGCCAACGTTGTTACTGAATCTGTCACTGATGCATTACTTCTGTCTGTTGATAGCTCGATAGATTCATGGGTTTTGGACTCAGGAGCGTCTTTCCACACCACTGCTCACAAAGAATTAATGGAGAATTATGTGGCTGAAAACTGTGGGAAAGTTTATCTCGCAGATGGTGAGCCACTGAATATTATTGGCATTGGTGACATCAAATTGAAGATGGCAAATGGTTCTATTTGGAAGATTAATAAGGTGAGACACATTCCAAGTTTAATGCGCAATCTGATTTCTGTTACACAACTTGATGAAGAATGTCACAATTTCAGTTGTGGAAATGGTGCGTGGAAGGTGACTAAAGGAGCAATTGTTGTTGCTCGAGGTCACAAAACTGGAACGTTATACACGACTTCAACTTGCAGAGAAACAGTTGTTGCTGTAATTGATGACTCGAAGAACAGTGAGCTATGGCATTGCAGGTTGGGCCATATGAGCGAAAAAGGGATGAAAATTCTTTTGAAGAATGGACAGATTCCAGAACTGAAGTCTGTTGAACATCAGTTATGTGAAAACTGCATTCTTGGAAAACAGAAACGAGTGAGTTTCTTAAAAACTGGGAAGGAGCTCAAGAAAGAAAGACTAGAGTTGGTACACACTGATGTGTGGGGACCTACACCTGTTTCTTCTATTGGCGGATCATACTACTATGTGACTTTTATAGATGATTCAACAAAAAAAAGTATGAGTTTACTTTATGAAGCACAAGTCTGAAGTATTTGCTATTTTCAAGAAGTGGAAGACTTTGGTTGAAAATGAAACAAATCAGAAAGTTAAGTGCTTGAGATTCGACAACGGAAGTGAATATATCAATTCATATTTCAAAGAGTATTGTGTTGTGAATGGGATCAGTATAGTGAAAACTGTTCCCCGAACGCCTCAAGAGAATGGAGTAGTTGAACGAATGAATCGAACATTGAACGAGCGTGTTAAAAGCATGAGATTGCATGCAGGACTGCCTGAAACCTTCTGGGCAGAAGCTATTAATACTGCTGCCTATTTGATAAACAGGGGACCCTCTGTTCCTCTTGAATTCAGAATTCCTGAAGAAGCTTGGAGCAATTAAAAGGTAAACATTTCTTATTTGAAAGTGTTTGGTTGTTTATCATATGTTCATATTAATGAATGTGATAGGAGCAAGCTTGATCCAAAGTCTAATAAATGTTTTTTCATTGGTTATGGTGATATCGAGTTTGGTTATCGTTTCTGGGATAATCAAAATCGGAAGATCATTCGTAGCAAAAATGTTATCTTCAATGAACAGGTTCTCTACAAAGATGGTGTTGGGAAGACATCAGATGGTGATTCCAAGTTGGAAGAGACTGGTACAGTCGATTTGAGAGAATTTTCAGCTGAATATATACCGGTTTTCGAAGAAGAACAATGTGTTGTTGAAGATGAAATCGTTGAGAACGTGGCCCCAGAGGTAAATCAACAAACACCGGTTATACAGTTGAGAAGATCATCAATGAATCGAAAAACCAGTTGAGAGGTGATCTCCATCTCTGAACTATATCTTGTTGACAGATAGAGGTGAACCTGGATGTTATGAGGAAGCAATACAATCTGATGAATCGATTAAGTGGGAGTCTGCTGTGAAAAATGAGATGTATTCTTTGATGTTGAATCAGACTTGGGAGCTCACTGAACTACCAAAGGGAAAGAAAGCACTTCACAACAAATGGATCTTCAGGATTAAAGAAGAACATGATAAAACCATGAGGTACAAGGCAAGGTTGGTTGTGAAAGGATTTCAACAGAAAGAAGGTATTGACTACAATGAAATCTTCTCTCAAGTAGTTAAATTGATGACAATCAGAACTATTTTGAGTTTGGTTGTGAAAGAAGACCTTCATCTTCAACAAATGAATGTCAAAACTGCTTTTCTTCATGGTGATTTAGATGAAGAGATTTATGTGCGACAACCAGAAGGATTTGAAATCAAAGGAAAAGATGAGCTTGTGTGTAAGCTTCAGAAGAGTCTGTATGATTTGAAACAGGCTCCAAGGCAATGGTACAAGAAATTCGATAGCTTCATGAAAAGTAACAAATTTCTGAGGTGTGAAGCTGATCATTGCTGCTATATCAAGAGGTTTGATAAATCGTACATTATTCTGCTACTCTATGTTGATGACATGTTGATTGCTGGAGCAAGTTTGTATGAGATTAACAAGCTCAAGAAAGAGTTGTCTGAAAAGTTTGCAATGAAGAATTTGGGTGTTGCTAAACAAATCCCTGGGATGAGAATTTCCAGGTATGAAGAAGTTCTCAAGCTTTCACAAGAAGAATATGTGAAGAAAGTTCTTAGCAGGTTCAACTTGTATGATGTAAAACCAGTTACTACCCCTTTAGCTAGTCACTTCAGACTATCTAAAGATCAGCCGCCTTCAATAGAGGAGGAGAAAAATTACATGATCACTGTTCTATATGCCTCTGCCATTGGTTGTATTATGTATGCGATGGTTTGCACAAGACCAGACATAGCACATGCAGTGGGAGTTGTTAGCAGATTCATGAGCAACCCGGGTAGACAACATTGGGAAGCAGTAAAGTGGATACTACGATACTTAAGAGGAAGTACGAGTCTCGCTTTGTGTTTTCGAAAGTCTAATATGGGTTTGGAGGGATATGTTGATGCTGACAATGGTGGTGATGTTGATAGTAGGAAGAGCACAACATGGTACATTTATACTCTGGGAGGTACTGCAATCAGTTGGGTTTCAAAATTACAGAAGATTGTTGCTCTTTCTAGTTGTGAGGCAGAGTATGTTGCTGTGACAGAAGTTGCTAAGGAAATGATGTGGTTACAACCCTTTTTGCGAGAATTGGGTCAAGACTACGAGGGAAGTGTGTTGCGATGCGACAGTCAGAGTGTCATTCATTTGGCAAAGAATCATGTTTATCATGGCAGGACGAAGCATATACAAGTTCGTTATCATTTCATCCGGTCAGCTTTAGAAGATGGAGTATTAACTCTTAAGAAGATTCCTGGGAGTGAGAATCCAGCTGATATGTTGACGAAAGCTGTGACAAATGAGAAACTGAAGTTGTGTGCAACTTCAGTTGGTCTTCTTCGTTAAGACACCGAATGGAAAGCCACTACCGATCGAGAGATGATGAAGTTAGTCTCCAAGTGGGAGATTGTTGAGTTATGGAGCCTACACTTATAATAAACTCTACATTGTTAATTAGAGTTTATTGGGTTTTCTTTTTTTGGTTTTGGGCTTGGGCCTGACCAAAGTTATTTAGGTTTATTACCTAAATGTTTACCCTATAAATATGTGATTATTAAGGGTTTATATTGAGGAGACAGAATTTAGAGAGATAAAGTGTGAGGCAAAAAAACTATGTATTCCTTCTTCTTCTTCATAGTAAATTTGGTGGTGGCTGAAGTGGATGTAGCTCAATTTGAGTGAACCACTATAAATCCGTGTGTTCTTGTGTTCTTCTTTCTTGTGTTTTTACAGATTGTTTTCAATCAGATCGGATTTGGGAGATACAAATCCTAACCGAATATAGATAATGTATTTGGCTTAGTTGATTAATTATGTTTGTTATATATAAATAAAGAGTTTAAAGATTGCATCACCTCACCCTAGGATAAATAAATCATTTATTAGAGTACTACTATGACAAATATGTAACAACTAATCACAATATTTTTTTTGTATATAAATTGAATAAATTAACAATTTGACCAAAATGGTAAGAAATCTCTCAACTTTTTCTAATACTTGAATAATTAGGACTATATATAGATTTCCCTTACAAAAATATTTTTGAATGATCAACTTTTCATGTGATTGTGCCTTGATACATTTGGAAGTTTCCAGGCTAATAATATGATTATAAGATGTAAGTTCAACATGGCTATATTTGATATTTTTCCTTATTTCTTTTGGCAAGAGGGTTGGTTGTTTTCTTTTTCTTCGATCCATCATCCATCCATTTTCAGTATCTCTTATTCTTCTATCCTCTTGCTGTGTTTTCTGTTTGATCTCCATTTCAGAGTTTATTCTTCAGACATTAACTATATAGGCATTCCAATCATTTTTTGCTTCTCGGGGAGTCGATTAGGATGGATAATTGGCTTTAATCCTGGAGCCATCAAAAGCTGTTGTTAGAATTTCTTTTAGTCTGTAATTCATGATTCTAATAACATGTTAGATTTCCTTTTGATCTTAATCTACAATCTTATCCAACATTAACATCATAAATATACTACATAAACCTTTATGTCCATAAGTTAATTATATAAGCGAAAGCGTATCTGAATTAATGATAAAAAGTTTTGAGTTTATGTGGATTGATCTTCCAATTCTACAAGACATTCTCTACCTTCTCTCTAACGATGGAAGTCACGAGAAATAAAAACTTATTACTTGTGAATCGAGACCACAACCTTTTTATCTTATATTTTATTTATTATTTAATTCATTATAAATAATAAATAAATAAATTGACGGTTTCTACACATAATAATAACCGTTTCATACCATTAATTACGTGACTAACTAAATAATACTTTAATGATCATTTTATTTAATTGAGTTCCGAATAAAAAATAACCAAAACACATTATTTATATATAATAGTTCAATTAAATCCAACAATCTCCCACTTGGACAATATATATAATTATATGTGTTCATCTTTATGCGCAAATAATGTGGCTATCATAATTTAAATCACTTCCAAATCAATCTCGTTCATTAATCATATCAACATTGAACCAAAGCGGTTTTAATTACATTAGTTCGTAATTCAACCCATCAATGATCACGAATATAAATATAATTAAATGACATAGATCATAGTACGGATGTGTATCATAGAAATGACATCTAATGTGTTCCATCATTTCAACTTCTAACTGATCTCTAATGAGATCAAAGTTTTCCATAAACAGAGTAACAACATTCTTTATTATCCATAAACTGTAGTAATCAATAAGTATGTATAACATATATATAGAAACGAACTCTCACTAAATCTGAATATCTTCAAATGACATAATACCCATTTGAGTAGTAAGTTATAAAAAGACTTTGGGTGATAGTCCATTAGTTAATGAATCCACAATCATAGAGTTTGTACCAATATGTTCTCTATATAAATGTCCACTCCGAACTCTTTCTTTAACAACTAGGAATTTGGTATCAATGTGCTTTGACTTAGTTGAACTCATATTGTTGTTCGAATACATGACTGTTGATTTATTGTCATAGAATAATTTTAGTGGTTATTCAATTCCTTTCATAATCTTTAGCCCAATAACAAAATTCTTCAGCCACATTTCATTATTGGATGCCTCATGACATGCTATAAATTCAGTGGCCATAGTGGAGGAAGCAATGAGTGTTTACTTAACAATCTTCCATGAGATTGATCCTCTAGTAAACATGAAGATATAACCTAAAGTGGATCTCCGACTGTCTTGGCATCCAGCAAAATCCGAATCCGAATATCCAACGATCTCTAGTTGGTCCGATTTTCTTACATGTGAACATGTAGTCTTTAGCCCTTTTCAAATAACGCATAACCCGCTTGACTGCTACCCAATGATCCATACTAGGGTTACTCGGATATCTGCCCAACATTCCGACAATGTATGCCAAATCTGGTCGAGTACAGACTTGTGCATACATCAAATTTCCTACCGCATATGAATAAGGAGTTTTCTGTATTTCTTTAACTTCAAGATCATTCTTAGGACATTGTTGAAGACAAAATTTGTCTCCTTTAACAACGGGGGTATTTCCTGATTTACAAATATACATGCCATATCTCTTTAGTACATTTTCAATGTAACTCTTTTGTGACAATCCAAGTATACCTCGAGAACGATCTCGATGTATTTGATTTCTAATACAAAAGAGTCCTCACCAAGATCTTTCATTTCAAACTTAGTTGAAAGAAATCTTTTAGTTTCATGCAGTAAGCCTGTATCATTGCTAACGAGCAATATATCATCAACATATAAAATCAAAACAATATGTCTGCTCCCATAGAACTTATGGTATACACAATCATCAATTACATTACTCTCAAAACCAAATGAGATAATAATTTCATGAAATTTGTGATACCATTGACGAGAAGCTTGCTTGAGACCATATATGGATTTCTTTAGTTTACAAACCATTTTGTTTGGTTCTCCCACCCCAAATTTTTCAGGTTGGTTCATAAAAATTGTTTCATCAATGTTGTCATTCAGACGCAGTCTTAACATCCATTTGGTGCAGCTCAAGATCAAAATGCGCCACTAATGCTATGATCGTCCTAAAAAAGTTCTTTTGTCGAAACAGGGGAAAAGATTTTTGTAAAATCAATACCTTCCCTCTGAGTGAAACCTTTTGCAACAAGACGTGCCTTATATCTTTCTACATCACCCTTTGAATCCCTTTTGGTTTTAAATATCCATTTACAACCAATAGATTTCGCACCTTCAGGTAATGAGACTAGATCCAAACATCATTGTCTTTCATGGACTTAATTTCTTCATTCATGGCAATAATTCATTTATGAGAATTAGAACTATGCATTGCTTGATGTAAGTTGATAGGATCATCTTCCATCATTTCAATGCAATCCTCATGTTTTTGGAGAAATACAATATAGTCATCTAAAATATCATTTCTTCTTTCTCTCATGGATCTCCGTAATGAAATTTGTTCTTGAGGTTGTTGAGTTTGTTCTTCAAGAATGTTTACCTCATTTTCAATGGAAAGTTTTGTATTAATGTCTTGAAGTTTTGGAATTGCTTTTTGATTAATATCATAAATAAATTCATGAACATCATCAATAGCAATTGCAGGAATTTGAACAAATATCTCTTCAAATACAAATTCTTTAGTATTTTTCCCCTCAAACTCAATATCCTCAATGAACATTGCATTTCCCGTCTCAAAAATAGTTTTGTTCGTGGGAACAAAAAACTTATATCCCCTTGATTTCTCAGAATATCCAATAAAGTAACAACTAACTATTTTGGAGTCCAATTTCTTTTCATGAGGCTTATAAGGCCTTGCTTCTGCTGGACATCCCCAAATATGAAAATGCTTTAGGACTGACTTTTTACCGGTCCAAAGATCATAAGGAGTTTTAGTTGTTGCTTTAGTTGAAACTCTATTGAGAATATATATGCTGCAGTCTTTATTGCTTCTCCCTAGAGAAATTTCGGTAATGTAGAATGAGAAATCATGCTTTTTACCATATCTTTAAGAGTTCTGTTTCGTCTCTCAGATACACTATTCATGCGAGGAGAACCTGACATAGTGTATTGAGGTACAATTCCACATCCTCTAGGAATTTAGCAAATGGTCCTGGACGTTGTTCTCCTGATCCATCATATCGACCATAATATTCACCGTCACGATCAGATCTGACAACTTTAATTCTTTTACCAAGCTGATTTTCTACTTCAACTTTTTATGTCTTGAAAACGTCCAGTGCTTGTGACTTCTCATTTATGAGATATAAGTAACCATATCTTGAATAATCGTCTATGAACGAAATAAAATATCGCTGACCATTCCAAGAAGGCGTAGGGACCCACAAATATCAGTATGAATGAGTTCTAAGACGTCTGTAGTTCTGTTGACACCCAATTTTCTTACGTTTGTTTGCTTTCCCTTAGAATTTTTTTTAATCCTTAATTCATGATTCTAATAACATGTTAGATTTCCTTTTGATCTTAATCTACAATCTTATCTAACATACATCATGAATCATAAATATACTACATAAATCTCTATGTCCATAAGTTAATTACATAAGCAGAAGTGTACCTGAATTCATGATAAAAGGCTTTGAGTTTCTGTTGGTTGATCTTCCAATTCTACAAGACGTTCTCTATCTTCTCTCTAACGATGGAAATTATGAGAAATGAAAACTTATTACTTGTGAATCAGGGACCACAACCCCTTTATCTTATATTTTATTTATTATTTAATCCATCACAAATAATAAATAAATTGACGGTTTCTACACATAATAATAAACGTTCCATACTATAATTACGTGACTAACTCAATAAATAAATACTTTAATGATCACTTTATTTAATTGAGTTCCGAATAAAAAAATAACCTAAACACATTATTTATATATATTAGTCTAATAAATCCAACAGTTGTAAGTATAATCTTCTTCCGCCATTTGAATGTCGGAGGGAGGATATAAATCTATTGCAAAATTCTTTACCATTCTCCTGAATTCTGTTTGAGTCTGTCAGCATAAGATTGAGGAGAAACATTGTTCTGGAGTGATGTATGCGTTAATCAGCATTGGTTGTGTTTTTACGGGCAATGAAGAAGGGAGAGGAGACACCATCTTTGTGGTCACTACTTATTTACTTCTGTTTGGCTAGAGGTAGTTTCTCTATCCCTTGATCATATATATCCATGTCTAACAATATTAATTTTTTATTTTGTGTGCAATGTTTATTGTTTTCTATAAAAGAGTTGATTTATTTATCATGAAACTAGCTAAAGCTGAGGTTTTATCCAAGTTGATGAGCTGGTAGGATGATAATGCCATGATTATTTATTTATTTGATGATGACGTGAAGGGGAGGAGGAGTAGTCTGTGTGATAAAAGAACACTATGACTTTAATTGGGTCACTGTTCACCTTACATGCCTTGCAAGATCACATTGATCTGCCTACACTCTCTTATGATAGGGATAAAGAGGTGGTGAGTATGATTTGGATAGACAAAATGACTTCATGTATTTGTTGACCACCTACAAATTGAATGGTGTGGGTTAGCTAAATGTTCACTGCTTTCTTTCTATTTCAGTTTATTTCTCATTAAACTTTAATGTCGACGCACTTTGTAATTTCTGTTTAAACTTCAACAATGACCGTTGAAACAGTTTGTAGATATATAGACTTGAGATAGAAATTTATTATCAACCCTAATAATCAATGATAGTTATTAAACTTTTTATACATATATATTTTTTTTAGCTAATTGAATAGTTACTAGCATATGTTTGGTTATTAAACTAGTTCTAAATTGATCTTTTTAAATTCAAATTCACAAAAATGATTTAAATATTTTGTTAATAAACTAAATGACTTGAATATAAGATAATAAATGAAATAGTTATTTTTTTGTTTGAATTTAAAAAATAAGTCAAAACAATTCCTATTTTGTTGTCCCACATCGAATAAGAATGATCTTGTTTTTTAAAGATGGTGAGAGGGAGTACAAAGTACAACTGAGACGTGATGGTTGGAAATGATGTTATTATAAAATTTTCAATTGATTAACTATCATTTCCTACACTTATTTCTCTTAGTTTTATTTATTTTATGACAAAATGAAAAAGTCAATTAATTTTAATTGATTTAATTATTAAAATAATTTTATATTTAAAATATAATAATATTAAAATATTTTATGGATAAAAAGTGATATGATTATGATAATATGGGATAAAGATAGAATTGATAAAAATAGAGTTATTAGATCTAGAAACTGATTATGTAGAATTATTTAAATCAAATATATATAATTTTAAATTAGTTAATTTTTTATAATATAAAACTTTTATGGTAATTTTATAAAAAATAATTATCTTATGATTATATATATATATATATATATATATATATATATTTAAAAGAGATTAATTTATTTTTTATTAAAAATTCTTAGTTTTTATTTTTTATTAATTTATTTAAAACTAAATTATTTTTAAAATAAATAAGTTATATAATTGGTTTTATAATAATGTTTATATATTTATTAATTATATACTTAATTATATATATAAAATAATATATTTTTAATTATTTATTTTAATTAATTCTCAATTTTAAAAAATGTATTTTATTTTAGTGTATAATATATTATTTTAATTTATAATATTTATTTGAATGGTTTAATTAAGAATATTTAATTTAAATTATATATATTATATTTATTAAAAGAATGTGTTATTTTAATATTTATATAATATATTTTATTTTATTGTTTATATAATATAATATATTTTATTTTAGTACTGTATAATTTTTATTTTTATTTATAATATTTATTTAAATTATTTAATTTGAAATTTTTAATTTTAATTTTAGATATTATATTTATAAAATTAATTAAAATAAAATATATATTATTTTAATATATAACATTAAAAGTTTAAAAGTGTATTAATATGTTTTATTTTAGTTTATAATATTTTATTTTAATTTATTATATTTATAAAATTAAATTCAATAAAAACTTGACTTAAATTCTATATTAATATATAAAAATTATTATATTAATATACAAAAAAATAAAATAATTTGTATGTAAAACAAGAAAATACTTTCTATTTTTTTATTCATTATTATTCTAGACATTATATAATATATAATGGTATAGATTGAAAAATCAAACATATATATAATTTTAAATTATTTAATTTTTTATGAATATATATAAATAATATATATATATATATATATTTAAAATAGATTAATTTATTTTTATTTATAAATTCAAAACTAAATTATTTTTAAAATAAATAAAGTTATATAATTAGTTTTATAATAATAATTATATTTATTAATTTTATATTTAATTATATATATATAATAATATATAACTAATATATTTTACTATTTATAAATAATTAATTATTTCAATAAATTATTCTGAGAATATATTTTATTTTAGTATATAATATTTTATTTAGTTTATAATACTTATTTGAATGTTATAATTTAGAATGTTTAATTTTAATTATATATATATATATATATATATATATATATATATATATATATATATATATATATATATATATACTATATTTATATAATTAAGTAAAAATAAAATAATTGTGTTATTTTAATATTTATGTAATATATTTTATTTTAATATTTATATAATATAATATATTTTAGTTTAGTTTATAATATTTTTTGAATTATTTAATTTAGAATTTTAATTTTATATATTATATTTATAAAATTAAGTAAAATAATATATATATATTATTTTAATATTTATATAATATATTTTATTTTAATATTTATATAATATTAAAGGTTTATATAATATATTTTATTTTATTTTAGTATATAATATTTATTTGAATTGTTTAATTAAGAATGTTTAATTTTATTATATATATTATATTTATATAATTAAATAAAAGTAAAATAAATGTGTTATTTTAATATTTATATAATACATTTATTATATATATTATATTTTAAATATTAATTAAAAAAAATAAATGTGTTATTTTAATATTTATGTAATATATTTAATTTAAATATATAATATTAAAAGTTTATGTAATATATTTTATATATTATATTTATATAATTAAATAAAAGTAAAATAAATATGTTATTTTAAAATTTATTTAATATTTTTTATTTAGTTTATAATATTTTTTGAATTATTTAATTTAATTATATATATTAATAATTAAAAAAACTTTAATATTTTATATTTTCTTGTTCCCACGTTTCTATATAAAAACAACCATTTATATTAATATTGAAAAATAATTTTATATAAATAAAAAAATATTCTTTTGTATTTATTTATTATATTATAGATTGAGAAATCAAATATATATATAATTTTAAATTGTTAATGTTTTATAATGTAAAATTTTTATGGTAATTTATAAAAACAAATTATTTTATTATTATATATAAATAATATATATATATATATTTAAAAGATATTAATTTATTTTTATTTCAAATTCAAAACTAAATTATTTTTAAAATAAATAAATTTATATAATTGGATTTATAATAATATTTATATTTATTAATTTTATAATTTATTATATATAGAATAATATATAACTAATGTATTTTTATGAATTATAAATAATTAATTATTTCAATTAGTTCTCTATTTTAAAAATATATTTTATATTACTTTATAATATTTTATTTCAATTGTTTAATTTAGAGTATTTAGTTTGAATTATATTAATTATATTTATAAAATTAAGTAAAAATAAAATAAATGTGTTATTTTAATGTTTATATAATATAATAAATTTTATTTTAATGTATAAATTTTTATTTTAGATTATTAAAGGTTGATATAATATATTTTATTTTAGTGTATAATATTTATTTGAATTGTTTAATTTAGAATATTTAATTTTAATTATATATATTATATTTAAAATATTAAATAAAAACAAACTAAATGTGTTATTTTAATATTTATATAACATTAAAGGTTTTATAATGTATTTTATTTTAGTGTATAATATTTTATTTTAATTTATAATATTTATTTTAATTAAATAATATTTAATTATTAATTTTAATTATATATATTATATTTGTAAAATTAAGTATAAATAAAATATATATGTTATTTTAATATTTATGTAATATATTTATTATTTTAATATTTATATAATATAATATATTTTGTTTTAATATATAATATTAAATGTTTATGTAATATATTTTATTTTAGTGTATAATATTTTATTTTAGTTTATATATTTATTTGAATTATATATATTTATAAAATTAAGTAAAAATAAAATATATGTGTTATTTTAATATTTATGTAATATATGTGTTATTTTAATATTTATATAATATAATATATTTTATTTTAATATATAATATTAAAAGTTTATGTAATATTTTTTATTTTAGTTTATAATATTTATTTTAATTGTTTAATTTAGAATGTTTAATTATAATTATATATATTATAATTATAAAATTAAGTGAAAATAAAATAAATGTGTTATTTTAATATTTATGTAATATTTTATTTTAATGTTTATATAATATATTTTAATTTAATATATAATATTTTATTTTTTTTATAATATTTATTTGTATTATTTAATTTAAATTATTTAATTTAATTTTATATATTATATTTATAAAATTAAATAATTTGGAAAAATGGGAATATGACCTAGATTCAATAATTTTTATATTAGATAAAATAATTTTTATATTGAATAAAATAATATTATAAATATATATATATATATATATATATATATATATATATTTAAAAGAGAATAATTTATTTTTATTTATAAATTCAAAACTAAATTATTTTTAAGATAAATAAAGTTATATAATTGGTTCTATAATAATAATAATAATAATAATAATAATAATAATAATAATAATAATAATAATAATAATAATAATAATAATTAAGGAGTCTTGAGTTGTTAAAGAGCCTTTTGGATTGTCCAAGACTCTTAATCTTATCTAGTAAATGAGACTCTTCATGTCTCTTAGTTTAATGTTTAAGTTATGCTTTACTTTATTTAAGTTTTGTAATCGTGTTATTTTTATCAAGTTCAATAGACAGATTTTCATTAAGGTGATTTTCATTCTCTAAATTTTCTATTCACTTTCTAATATATTTCTTCACGGTTCGATCATCGAAGTCCTGATTGTGACTTCGTTACATGGTATCAGAGTTTTGGTAACATTGTTGAAGAAGGTATCGTTATTATTCGATATGGAAAGTGGTGGTCGTGTAGCTGGACTCAGTTTGAAGTTGTTAATCCAGTCAAACTACCGGATATGAAAAAACCTATATGGAATTGTACCTAGTTGGGGAAGATTTGTGGGACATCGTCGTAGACGATGATGATGTAGCTTTTGAGGATGTTGCTGAAAATGCAGAAGCATCGAAGAAGCGGAAGAGACTCAACGCGAAGGCAGAATTTATGTTGAAGAGGTCAATCTCCCACAATCTGTTTGAGCACATCATCGGTTGTGGATCTGCTCGTGAGATCTGGGAAACGCTTGATCATCTTTTCAATAAGAAGAACGAGGCTCGTCTCCAGATGCTTGAAAATGAGTTGGCAGCCGCAACGCAAATCAGATTTGTCTCAGAGTTCTTTCTTAAGGTAAAGAACATATGCTCATAATTTTTTTTATTGAACCTAGATGAGAAAATCTCAGAGGCTTGAACAAAGAGACATATTGTTCGAGGACTTTGACCTGAATATACACCATTCATCACATCGATTCAAGGTTGGGCTCAACAATCTTCACTCGAGGAGTTTGAAAATCTCTTGTTATCTCAAGAGTCGTTGGCCGCACAAATGGCTGGAACGAGTATAAAGGAGGAGTCGAACAATGCGTTCTTCGTGAAGAAATCGAGTTGGAAAAAGAGAAAGTCGAAGAAGGAGGAAACATGTCAGGATTCTTCAAATATCCCTAAAAAGCCCCTTAAGTGTTTCAGGTACGGCAAGAATGGACACTTTAAGAGAGATTGTCGAGTAAATTTGAATGGAAATTTCGTTGGTTCAAATCTCGGAGAAAAGTCTGATCAACGTGTTGAGGAGGACTGGGATAAGGCTTTTCATGTCGATGTGACGACTTCGAAGGAAAAGAAAACAGAGGCTTCTCATGGTAAACAGGAGATCGATCAAAGGTGGATCGTCGATTCAGGGTGCGGACATCATGTTACTGGAGATGATTCGGTGTTATCGTCGAGTCGAGTTCATAATGGGGGTGGTGGCATTGTCACGACAGATAACTCGGTTCACGAAGTTAAAAAGGAAGGATCGGTTGTCATTGAAAGCGACAAAGGAGAATCTATTACTCTAAAGAATGTCTACCACTTCCCAAGAATTCAGAAGAATCTCTTCTCGATTGCAAATGCTGTAGACGCTGGAAATCTGGTGTTGTTCGGTCCACATGATGTGAAGTTCTTAAGGAACGTGAAAGAAATCAAGGCGAATGTGGTTCATACTAGAACTCGGGTAAATGATCTCTTTGCCCTTTCAGCTTCAAATTCGTATATAGAAAAAGTGAACGACAAAAGCACCTCTTTTCTATGGCATGCAAGACTTGGGTATGTCAATATGACTAAGCTCAGTGTTATGTCTCGAAAGAAACTTGTCGAAGGTCTACCTGAAGATCTGAGAATTGAAGAGGGCAGTGTGTGTGAATGATGTCAATATGGGAAGGCTCGTCGACTTCCATTCGACAACTCTATATCGAGAAGTAAGGGTCTTTTGGATCGAGTTCATAGTGACTTGATGGGACCAACTCGAACTGCCTCATACTCGGGAAGTAAATATATGTTGTTGTTTGTGAATGATTTCTCCAGGTTCACTTGGGTGTACTTTGTGAAAGAGAAGTCTGAAGTGTTCTCTAAATTTCTCGAGTTCAAGGAGACGGTAGAAGGAGAACAAGAAAGGAAAATTCGAGTATTGCGGACAGATAATGGTGGGGAATTTTGTTCAAAAGAGTTTGAATTGTTTTGTAGGCAAAATGGCATAAAAAGAGAACTCTCCTGTCCCGAGACCTCACAACAGAATGGGATAGCCAAAAGGAAGATTCGACACCTTACAGAGACTTGTAAGTCTTGGCTGCATATGAAAAATATACCAAGGCAGTTATGGGCAGAAGGCATGAGTTGTGCTGCTCATGTCATCAATCGAGTTCCACTTAGCCCAAATGAGTTCAAATCTCAATTCGAGATGCTTTTTGGTTTTAAGACAAATGTTAAATATTTTAGAGTTTTTGGATCTACTTGTTATGTCCATATTCCAGACTCAAGAAGGAGCAAATTGGATGTGAAGGCAGTCAAATACGTGTTTGTCGGCTATGACCAGAGAAGGAAAGGGTGACGGTGTATGGATCCATCAACCCACAAATGCACTGTGTCGAGAGATGTTATTTTCGACGAAATTTCTTCGTACTATATGAAGGATGTTGAAGAAACTATTCAGACTGATCTTCCCATTCGCACGTCTACGGGAAGCTCCTATAGTAGTAATAATAGTGACAGGGGGAGCCTTGACTTAGCTCAAGATACTTTAGTCGATGAAGGAGCCAAAGGTGAAAGGTTACCAAGAAGTCCACATCAAGAAGAATCAAGTCAACAACAGGATGGGGAATCTCGACCAAAAAGGAGCATTGTAAGGCCCTGTCGATTCAGGGATGATAATTTTGTAACAACCTTTTCTTGTTTCTTGGCAAACGCAATAGACGACGAGAAACCCACTTCTTATAATAAAGCAAAAAATGTCAAGGAATGGGTGGCAGCAATGGAGGAGGAAATGCATGCTCTCAAAAAGAATGAGACATGGGACGTTGTTTCGAAGTCTCTTGATACTCAAGCAGTCACATGTAAGTGGGTGTATCGAATCAAGCGAAAGGCTGATGGAAGCATAAATCGATACAAAGCTAGATTGGTCGCTCGAGGATTCTCACAGAAATATGGAGAAGATTACGAGGAGACATTCAACCCAGTTGCGAAGATGACGTCAATTCGCATTGTGTTAGCCTTAGCAGCAAGTTCTCGATGGAAGTTGTGGCAATTGGATGTCAAGAATACATTTCTCTACGGAGAACTTGATCGTCCAATATATATGGAACAACCACCTGGATTCGAGAAGATTGATGGTCCCTAGTTGGTCTGTAGACTTAAGAAGGCACTATATGGATTAAAGCAAGTCCCGCGTGCTTGGTATGGAAAGATTATAGAATATCTTCAATTTTGTGGGTATAAAGCTTCAGAATCCGACTCAAGTCTATTTATAAAGAAAAATCATGGACAGATGGTGGTGGTGCTTCTTTATGTGGATGACATAATCTTGACGGGCAGTAACTATGATGAGGTTGCTCGTCTACAAGATGAGCTCTCACTTCGTTTTGAGATAAAGAAGCTTGGTGAACTTGGAACTTTCCTTGGTCTACAAATCGAAAATTTCGATAAAGGGTTGTTTGTATCGCAGATCAACTACGCAAAGAAGTTGGTAGAAAATTTTGGTATGACTGATGGAAAAAAGAGTTATACTCCTCTCGACGTAAATCCTAGACTTAGTCGAGACGAAGGAACATGTCTACCAAATCCTCGTCCTTATTGTGCTCTTGTGGGAAGTTTGATTTATCTGACTATAACAAGGCCTGACATTTCTTATGTAGTTGGAGTGGTGAGTCGATACATGCAGGAGCCAAGGAAATCACACCTCGAAGAAGCGAATAAAATTTTGAAGTATATTAATACCTCACTAGATATTGGTCTACTATATGAGAAAGATGCGAAATTTGTCTTGCAAGGATATGCAGATGCTGACTTTGCTGGAGATCGAGACGATCGAAGGTCCACATCTGAGTTTGTTTTTCTTTGTGGAAACACTAGCATATCTTGGAGTAGTAGGAAACAAGGATCGATATCCTTGTCTACAACAGAAGTAGAATACAAAGCATCAACTCACGCAGCACATGAGTGCATATGGCTTCGTAGACTCTGGGAGAATTTTTATGTCAAGTTTGATCATCCAGTTCCTATACATGGAGATAATTTGAGTGTTATTAAATTGATTTCAAATCATGTGTTTCATGCGAGAACAAAACACACTGAGTTTGAACATCACTTTATTCGTGAAAAAGTACTAGAGGGAATCATTGAGATGGTTGCAGTAAAGAGTTAAGACAATGTTGTTGATATCTTCAATAAAGCACTTCCTAAAGGTCCTTTCGAAGATCTACGATCTAAGTTGGGACTAGTTTATCGGACATCACTTTAAGGGGGAGTGTTAGAAATTAAAGTAATAATAATAATAATAATTAAGGAGTCTTGGGTTGTTAAAGAAGATTGTCCAAGACTCTTGATCTTATCTAGTAAATGAGACTCTTCATGTCTCTTAGTTTAATGTTTAAGTTATGCTTTACTTTATTTAAGTTTTGTAATCGTGTTATTTTCATCAAGTTTAATAGACAGATTTTCATTAAGGTTATTTTCATTCTTTAATTTTTTTATTCACTTTCTAATATATTTCTTCACGGTTCGATCATCGAAGTCCTGATTGTGACTTCGTTACAATAATAATATTCATATTTATTAATTTTATACTTAATTTTATATATAATAATATGTACCTAATTTATTTTATACTTAATTATTCGGAGGAGATGGTCATGGCCTCGTTGGCATAAAAAAGTTAAGAAACAATACTTTATCCACCATAAATAAATTCCAAAGTGTGAAAAAATGAAATTTAAGAAACAAGTTCACTTCACTATAATGTAATAGAGGTGATAACCAAATCAATTGTATCTATGATTGTATCACCAATATATAATTTTTACATAATTAATATAATAAGAACTATTTGACCTTAAATATTATACTTTTAATAATTTTATTAACATTAATACCTTATTCTTGATAAAGAAATTAATTTTTATACGCTATAATTAGTCTAGAAAATAATGGACTGTCGGGTCTTTCTAACTGTCAGAAGATGAAATTAATTAATAGTGAAAATGATCTTTTATCATTCTTAACTAAACACAATATATTAATTAATTAATAATAATATAAAGCATTAATGGCCTGCCCTGTCTTTGCATGTTTGATCTACTCCCACATTTTTTTTGGGTGTTAATTTCTTATCAATTTTGTTTTATTTGTGATATCAGAGGATAGTGTTTTGTGAATATTATTATTGAAAATATATAATGTTGATAAATATAATTGTTGACAAATATATAATGTTGAATATTATTTGTATTTTATAATTTTATTGTTTGTGTATTTAAAATTTATATGCATATAAAGTTAAGTCAAGTTAAATCAAGGAACTGGATGTGATATTTAGAATAAATAATAAAAGATTTATGTGATTTATTTTTATTATGTGGATGATTTATTTTGTATTATTAGTTAAATCAATTTAGGAAGTGATAACTTAATTTATTATTTAATTTAATATATTAGGAACTTATTTAAAATAAGTAGGTTTGATAATACATATTTATAATCACTTATTTCTATAGACTATAGACTGAATTAAAAACATATTAAAAATAATAAGTTTAGTTATGAAGCTTATTTTAAAAGGATTAAACACACTATTTTACAAAAATATCAAGACCACTTTATTCTTATAAATTTAATAAAATTATTAATATATATATTATATAAAGTCCTATTATTTTTTTATATTTTTTATTATTACAGTACAAGTATATCTTTTCTTTTTTTCTTTTTTATTATAATTTATTTGATTATTTTTAAAGAGAATTAATACTATATATAAACAAACTCGTATTATTTTTCCATATTTTCAACATATTTTCTTCTATTTTTTTATCACAATTAATCTGATTATTTTTTAAAAATTATTTTCAAATATCCTAAAATATAAATATAATTATATATAAATTAATTATAAAATAAAAAACATAAAAGTGTATATATTTCTTATTATCTCTCATTAGTCACATTTATTTATATATAATCAATATCTCTTATTTATTTATATATGTATATGTATAATTTAATATATTATTTAAAAAAAATATTAATTTTATTAAATATTAATATTATTTTTTAAATTTAATAAAATTACTGCTTGATATGAATTGTATTATTTTTTCATTTTTTTCATTATAAATATTTTTTTTCTTTTTTATCATGATTTATTTGATTATTTAAAAATTATATCATAAAATAAAAATATAATTATATATAAATTATTATAAAATAAAAACAGACAAATATTATATAAATATATATATAAATAAATTTGCTAGTCTCATTTATTTATTTATATATACATATATTAATTAACTAATTATAATTTAATATTAAATTTAAAATTTTAATATATCAAATTTATATTTCAATATATTGGGTTTATATATAATTAGTATATAAGGATATAATAGTCTGGATATACTTTTTTAAATATTAATTTTAGATATTATCAAATTAATTAAAATATTGAATAATTAAAAGGTGACCATAATTTGAGTTTACCCAAATCCAACCCTAACCCAAACCCAAAATATTAATTTGGGCTGATTAATTTGGATTGGGTTGAGTATGGGTTGGAGTTACCCAAATTATATAAATTTAATTTAATTATCTATTATTAATCCAATATAAACTAATCATTTCCAACTTTAAGTCGAACACATTTTTGATATGTTTAACACGTTTTCACACTTATAACACGTTTTTCACACGTTTAACGTATTTTCACATTTAACACGTTTTTGACATGTTTAACATATTTTCATACTAATAACATATTTTTCACGTTTTTGTCACGTTTTTTAAACATGTTTAATATATTTAACACGTTTTTGACATATTTAACACATTATTACGTTTTTGATAAGTTTATCATTATTTTCACGTTTTTGGCATGTTTAACACGTTTTTGACATTATAACACTTTTAACACGTTTAAAAAGTTTTTGATATGTTTAACACGTTTTTCACATGTTTCACACGTTTAACATGTTTTCACGTTTTTTGCATGTTTAACACGTTTTTGACACGTTTAACACGTTTAATACGTTTTGGCTCATTTAACCATTTTTAGCACATTTAATATATTTTGGTACGTTTTTGGCATGTTTAACGCGTTTTTGACATTTTAACACGTTTAACACATTTTTGCACATTTAACATATTTTTGACATGTTTAACATGTTGTTTGCACGTTAACACGTTTTGACAAGTTTTAACATATTTTTGACATGTTTAAAAATAATAAGTTTAGTTATGAAGCTTATTTTAAAAGCGTTAAACACACTATTTTAAAAAAATATCAAGACCACTTTATTCTTATAAATTTAATAAAATTATTAATATATATATTATATAAAGTCCTATTATTTTTTTATATTTTTTTATTATTACAGTACAAGTATATCTTTTCTTCTTTTCATTTTTTATTATAATTTATTTTATTATTTTTAAAGAGAATTAATACTATATATAAACTCGTATTATTTTTCCATATTTTGAACATATTTTCTTCTATTTTTTATCATAATTAATCTGATTATTTTTTAAAAATTATTTTCAAATATCCTAAAATATAAATATAATTATATATAAACTAATTATAAAATAAAAAACATAAAAGTGTATATATTTCTTATTATCTCTCATTAGTCACATTTATTTATATATAATCAATATCTCTTATTTATTTATATATGTATATGTATAATTTAATATATTATTTAAAAAAATATTAATTTTATTAAATATTAATATTATTTTTTAAATTTAATAAAATTACTGCTTTATATGAATTGTATTATTTTTTCATTTTTTTCATTATAAATATTTTTTTTCTTTTTTATCATGATTTATTTGATTATTTAAAAATTATATCATAAAATAAAAATATAATTATATATAAATTATTATAAAATAAAAACAGACAAATATTATATATATATATATATAATATTTTCTAGTCTCATTTATTTATTTATTTATTTATTTATTTATTTATTTATTTATATATATTAATTAACTAATTATAATTTAATATTAAATTTAAAATTTTAATATATAAAATTTATATTTCAATATATTGGGTTTATATATAATTAGTATATAAGGATATAATAGTCTGGATATACTTTTTCAAATATTAATTTTAGATATTATCAAACTAATTAAAATATTGAATAATTAAAGGGTGACCATAATTTGGGTTTATCTAAACCTAACCCTAACCCAAACCCAAAATATTAATTTGGGTTGATTAATTTGGGTTGGGGTTAACCAAATTATATAAATTTAATTTAATTATCTATTATTAATCCAATATAAAATAATCATTTCCAACTTGAAGTCGAACACATTTTTGATATGTTTAACACGTTTTCACACTTATAACATGTTTTTCACACGTTTAACGTATTTTCACATTTAACACGTTTTTGACATGTTTAACATATTTTCATACTAATAACACATTTTTCACGTTTTTGTCACGTTTTTTAAACATGTTTAATATATTTAACACGTTTTTGACATATTTAACACATTATTACGTTTTTGATAAGTTTACCATGGTTTTCACGTTTTTGGCATGTTTAACACGTTTTTGACATTATAACACTTTTAACACGTTTAACAAGTTTTTGATATGTTTAACACGTTTTTCACACGTTTCACACGTTTAACATGTTTTCACGTTTTTTGCATGTTCAACAAGTTTTTGACACGTTTTTCACATTTTTGACATGTTTAACACGTTTAATACGTTTTGGCTCATTTAACCATTTTTAGCACATTTAACATATTTTAGTACGTTTTTCACGTTTTTGGCATGTTTAACGCGTTTTTTGACATTTTAATACGTTTAACACAATTTTGCACATTTAACATATTTTTGACATGTTTAACATGTTGTTTGCACGTTAACACGTTTTGACAAATTTTAACATATTTTTGACATGTCTAACACGTTTTTTTTACGTTTTTGGAACGTTGAACACGTACGTGTGAAAAATGTATTAAACGTGTCAAAATGTGAAAATGTGTTAAACGTGTCAAAATGTGCCAAAAACGTGGAAAATGTGTTAAACGTGTAAAAACATGTTAAACGTGTCAAAAACGTGAAAAACGTTTTAAACGTGTTAAACGTGTCAATAATGGAAAAAACATGTTAAACGTGTCAAAACATGTTAAACGTGTCAAAACGTGTTAAACGTGTCAAAACGTATTAAACGTGCCAAAATGTGAAAAATGTGTCAAAATGTGTTTAATGTGTCATAATCGTTAAAAACATGTCAAACGTGTTAAAAACATATTAAACGTGTTAAACATGCCAAAAACATGAAAATTGTGTTCAACGTGTCAAAAATGTTGCCAAATACGTGATAAACGTGTTAAACGTGTGAAAAACATATTAAACGTGAAAAACATGTTAAATGTGTAAAAAACATGTTAAACGTGTCAAAACATGCCAAAAACGTAAAAATGTGAAAAACGTGTTGAAGATGTCGAAAACGTGTTAAACATGTTAAAAACGTGTTAAACATGTGAAAACGTGCCAAAAGTGGAAAATGTGTTAAACGTGTCAAAAATGTGTTAAACATGTCAAAAACGTGTTAAACGGATAAAACCGTATTAAATGAGTCAAATACATGTTAAATGAAAAAAAATAAAAAAAAATAATTTGAGTTACCCAATTCATACTCAACTCAACCCATACCCAACCCATATTAGTAAATAATATAGGTTGGGTTATGGGTTAAGTAAATTTAATTTGAGTTGAATATGAGTTGGGTTTACCCGTTTACTCACTCCTACTTAAAGTTAAGATGTTTCTATTTGTTAATTTAATATCTTATCTCTAAATATTTAAGTTATTAAATATTTAAAATTCAGTATTTCGTATTGATGTCTTAATCTTCCATTTTATTAAACATAGCCTTAATGTAAAACTTTCATCTCCAAAATAGCTTACACATGACCTAAAACACTTTCTTCATGTCACTCTTTTCTCATTTTATTCTTGTCAAGAATGTAACAATCATATAGTTAGGTTCCGTTTTCTAATCACTACAAAAATCAATAAACTTAAATTTACAGACAAAGCAAGCAAGTTTGGAATAAAACTTACCTCTTTTTTCATACTTCATCTGCTAGGAGCATCCATCTCAATTCCCACATGATTTTTGTCTTATTTAAAGTTTAAATCGTCGATTTGTTAATGATGTTATTTGTGATTTATGATTTATTTAAATAACTAACAATTCAATTTACCATCAATTTTATTATTACAGTATTTAAATCAATCAAAATATTAAGTTATATTTACTTTATAATGTTTTAAAATATTAAATAATAAAATAATTTTGAACTTTTAACAAATAATTCACTCTTTACAACAAAAATTATTATAAAAACAATAAGTTACTTATCTAAATAACTCCCTATCAAACAAGGCCGAACTTCATTTTCCCTACAAGCTCCATTAGCTTAATACCTCGTCATGTTAATGTCATGTTATTATCTTAAAATAATATTAGAAACGACATAACTTAATTATATTTAATACTTGCAATTTTGCTTGATGGGTATCCGCCCTAAACCTGGTTACGACAATTGGGCACCCTAAATTATAACCATCTGATCCCTATTTCTTTTAATAAAGTTATTTTTTATATTTAAGAAAATATATTTTTTTTACTAGTTTTAGTTTTAAGTCATTATTTAAGATTTTGTTTGATATATTTTTATATATTATGTTAAAATCAAGTAAAATATTTTAATTTTTAATTGATTTTATTATTGAGTTTTTTATATTTATTTTTTTTAAATATAATATAATAAAATAAAAATATTATAATATTTAATTGATAAAATATATCTTAGACAGAATGTCAGGAACTCTCTCACCATGAAAACTTTTTGGCCTATCTTATTTTATGTGATAACTTTATTAAATAACTTTATTTTATGTAATTTTTTTTTTAATATTGTGTTATTATTATACCATTTTTATTAACATTATACTAAAAATATTTAATCCTTAAATTAAATGAAAATTTTGAAATTAACTGAATAAAAAATTATGAAAAAGGCAAAATCAACCCATTCAAATTTAGTCATAAATAAATAAGAAGGTAATTTGAAGATTAATTATTAAAATATATAAAATATGTCAATACCAGACTTATTTTAAATTATTAAAAATAAAAAATGTTTCTAATTTGACAACAAATAATTTTTTTTGGATTTAAAATATATACAAGATATTTAACAAAAAAAAAAGTGTTTTCAAACTAACCAAATATGGTTTAAAAATAACCATTCAATTAAATATCTTAACTTTACTATTTTTCACCTAAGTAAACTATTTATTAGTTGAAGAAACACGTGATCATTTCAATGAATAAGATTAACATTAACAATTCACAGTTCTTTCTTAATTTTAATTATTAAGATTTTATTAATAAGAATCAAACTTAAAATGTAATTAATAATAACATATTTTATTTGAGTTACCATGATATCGTTTTAATAATGATATATTTATTAACTTTTTTAATGTGCAGAATTTAGAAATGAAAAAAAAAGTTTTGTTTGATGATATACATTATTATTTGATTGAAATAAATATAAATACTAAGTAATTCTAAAAGAACAATTAAAAAAATAATATTTAGTAAGAACCACAATATTGATAAAAGTATGTGAGAAAGAAGAAGTTATATTATATATTCCACAAATTAAAAGAGATGAAAATGTCCCACATTGTAAAGGGAAACTAGGATAAGCAAAGTAAGTAGTGGATAAGTAAGAGGTTTTGATAATATTATTAGACATACTTTTTTTAGCTGTTTTTTTATATAATTTTCTTAAGATTGAAATGAAGATAATTTGGGTTTAAGTAAGAGTGAGTGGTTCAAATCATTAAAAAAGAATATTGATTATATAGTTTATTTTAAAATTGCTTAGACAATTAATGAAAAACTATTATTATTTAAAAAAAACAAAATTGATTGTATACAAATTTAGTATTTAATATTTTTTTTGAATTGGGTTCAAGTCTAATATAGTTCTTTTTGAACTAACAATACATGCATAAGTCAACATTAATAGGTAGTAACCAAACAAATGGATCCTTACATTTTGTTTTGTTGTTTTATTAGAAATGTTCCACGTTGGAAAACAAGAAGTATATAAGGGAGTATAAATAAGAATTCGGATCTATTGTCCCAAAAATAATGTAAATAATGTCCCACATCAAGTGTGGAGGGTGGAAAGAGAAAATTAAATATTAAAATAAAATTTTATATATATAATTATTTAGAGTTTAAGATTTAGAGTTTATTTCAATCGCAGCCGTATAAATAAAGGCTATCAATAATTCCAAAAATATTATCCTTTTTTATTTTAGGTATTAACAATTCCATTAGATTTAATTTTTCTTAATGGAAATGTCCCACATTGGAAAACAAACAAGTTGAAGTATATAGGAGTATATTATCCTTCATTCCAAACCCTTAATTTACTTCCAATCAGTAACTAATAATATATATCAACCCTTTATATCATATATGGTTTAATTATTGGCTATTAATTTTAATAATAAAATTAAGTTTTATAAAACTTTTCTCACCATAAGGTGGTCTCCTTTTATTGAGAAAATAAAGTAAATACAAGCATATAAGGTTCTTTATCAAAGTTTTAAGTGTATATAAGGTTCTTTATCAAAGTTTTAAGATACACTTACCGGATACTGACTTCATACCGAAAATCATGAAGTCGTAATCAAAATCATCAGTTAAGAACTTGCTTATTTAATGTACAAATTTGTTGTTTTACACTAAACACCATTTACAAACTAATTAACATTACATAGAAAGACAGTAAAATTACAAACCTGTAGAGATTAAACGAATCGAAAACCTTGAAATCAGAAGCTTTTATCATAAAAACCATAGGATACAAATTAAATATAAAGATTTTTTAATCAAATCTAAAGGATTCTGAAACACTTTTATGATACTTGTTTGCTGAAATCATTTTAATATACATAACAGTTTACAAGCAAAAGGGAGGAAGTTAGTTCTCACTCGATCTAAAGAGTGGTTCAGAAATACTTTTGTAACGATACTTCTTCTCTGCAATACCTACAAAGAACTTTATACACTTCCATTAGAAGATTTGGAAACCGGGCTGAGAAATAGTTATTAAAACCATCAGGAATCGGCCCTAAAACTCCCTTAACTTCAGCAGACAGTTCCCTGTAATGATTTAGTTTGTTCCTTATAACCCTAAGCAAGTCTCTCACGCTGTCAAATTTGTATTTTCTGTATCTTCCTAAGTCGTTGATTATCGCTCCATCGATCCTTTCATCCCACTTTAACCCGCCGAAAGCGATTGTTGAGGTGCTCTCCAATGCGCTCAGAACTTCTGATTCGAATTCCCTGTTCTCCAGCTCTACCCGATCACTAGCATCTCGTAGAAATGATAGTCGCATTTCGGAATCCCAGAAGAATGGATGATGCAGCACTTCCATGGCTTTTGGCCTAAAATATGATATACTTTTGTTATATTGTAACAAAATCAGATTCGGGTCAAGTATCTCATTTAGATGTTGATTTAGAAGAGATAAGGTTCTCCTACATGTATTCATAAATTAATCTTATACCAAACAAAAAAGAAGAAGTGATTTTCCAATGTGATCATGACAAAAATTGTGAATAATAACAGTTTAAAATAGGCTTGTGAAGATTGTTTGATGTTGATTCTTTTGAAAAATAGTATTTTAATATTTGTTTTGAAAATATCTATATAAAAGACATTTATTCACTGTTAAAGAGAGTATGACAACAAGAAATACTACCGCGTCGGATATCAGTACTAGCAGTACTAGCACTATCACCAAAAACGTGCTTATGTTTAGTCCATAAACAAAAAAGTGGGTTGATTTAACAAGATTACGAGAAATAATAGTGTTTAGTTAATTATTTGAGTTATGATAGGATAAGGGTAAATCCAAATAATCCTTCATCAAACAAGGCTCACGTTTTTCCAAATAGTCCCAATAGTGTTGTTATGCAACTGATAGATATGTTGAATAAAAAACTACCCATCACAATTCACAGACAAAAGAATCCATTTTGGGGACAATAAGAGCTTGTCATGTAGGGTTATTTGAAAGAAAAAAAACATTGTATTTAATATTTAAAATGTTGAAAAGTAAAGTAAGGGTGGTTTGGTGTTTAGTTGATGATTTGAATGATGATGATAAATGGTTATCAAGGTCGAAGACTGTAATGATGACGAGGATGATGAGGAGATATGTACCTTAAATCAGGGTTGGAGTCTACAAGATGATCAATGAGATCTGTAGCCTCTGGGTTACTTTCCAATATAAAGAGGTCTTTACGTCCATTCACAATGTTAACATCGCGCTCAAGAATGTCACCGAACGGGTGTTTACCTCCTGTTAGACAGAAAAATAATACACATCCTAAACTGAATAAATCTATGGCTCGGGTCTGTCGTCCACGATTAAGTTGTTCAGGTGCTTGCCAGCCTGAACTTCCATAACCTATAGAAAAAATTTCGACAACGAAAATTAAAATCAGATGAAGAAACAAAAATGATTAGAATAGATCTTTCATTTGCTAATTCTCACCCGTGCTACTTTGAGTTAAAGATGACATATTCTCAGAAAGGCATTTGCTAATTCCCATATCGGAAATCTTGGCACTTATTGATCTTTCATTGACTATGAGGATATTTTGAGGCTTTAGATCCCGATGAACTATACCAAGTTCGTGCAAATGAGCAAGCCCGGAAACTATATCCCTGCAAATAATAGAAAAGAACAATTCTATTCAGATAAGATAATCGTTGCAAACCTTAAAAGCAACTAATCATTTGTGCAAACATTAATGAAGAATCTACAGTGTGAGTGATGATTTGTAAAGTGCTCAAGAATAATTTGGACATGTCAAAGTCAGTTGGAGAATTTATTTTCTTTTTATATTAAAGAGTTTATTCTATGGAGAAAACTAGCATGACCCCCAAAATCATGACCCACTTCAACTTAAAGCGTTCTTAGTGTCTCTTATTCAATACTCTTTCTATTTGAGTTAACTTGAAAGGATACCAACTCAAAGGTTTAAACAATCCAAGAAGAGAATATAAATGAATTTTCATATTTAACAACAAATATTTGTTTATCCATGAAATAAATAAGGATACAAAGACATTGACTAACCTTAACAGTTTTAACAACTGAGCTGAAGGTTGACCATTTGGTTTCCACAGTTCAATATCTTGAAATTGCTTCATTCTTTGTTCTTGATCCTCTCTAGGAGCTTGATTTTGAAAAGAGGCATAGCATAAACATATCAATTCACCTAAGTTACAAGTGCATCGTTCTAGAGACAGGTAAATAAAATATTGGTCATGCTCAACTCCAAACCATCGAACAATATTGGGATGACAATCAGACGCAATAAGATTCTGGATTTCTTTCAAAGCTACTTCATGATGACTTTGCACAAGTCGCTTAATAGCCACTGGACGGCCATCATGCATCCCCTCAAGTATAACAGTACCATTACTTCCCTTAGCAATTTCTTTATTAGAGATCAACAATTTACCAACTCTATGGCTATCTATACCTTCTTCATCAATCTTCTGAGTTATTAGACTATTTTTTGTCCCTGATCTTCTAGTTTTCTTCTTTTTCACTGTCACAGCCTTTACATTTTGTTCAGTTTTTCCTTTACCTAATTTCCCAAACATAAACATAAGAGGAATAGAGTATATAGAGAATGCAACAGTAGCTGCAAACACGAGGAAAGCCCAAATAAGAGATCCACTCGGAAATTTTGAACCAGCTTTAGTAGACCTGATTTTGCTAGAATCATCTGCAGGCAAAGCTAAGACTCCAGACTGCACTTCCGAAGGGGGCAAAGCGAGTATGTCAGTTTTGAAACCAGGCATTGCATCAGGTGCGGGAAGAGGCAATATAGGGAGGCCATTGCGCATAAGAAGTGATTCTAGCAAATTGTTATCACGAATTTTGTGGACAACTGGACTACTTGCGTAGTTGAATGGCCACTTAGGACAGTCTTTTACGTCGTCCTCAGGACTAATGTCTTGACACTGTAATGATGCCTCGATATCTGAAAACGTTAAATACCATAGGTTTTTACCTGTCTTTTTCGAGAAGTATTTCAATGTATAGTCTTTCCTCAAGATATAGAGGGACTGATCTTTGTGCTTGAAATCTAGAGTACGAGACTCGAGCAATTCTTTGAAGTCTTCCTTCAACACAATTGGATTCTCTTCAGCATTTAAAGTATTTTCTGATGGATGTTCACCTGAATTAAACCCATAGATAACTTTTCCAGTCTTCGGGTCTATAAGGAACACAGTTGTATTTTTCGATCCCACTACTACACCGCCATCTGTTACGAATGGAGTGCTACTGATAAATTCTTCAGTCAATGAAATTTTCTGGACAGAAAAGACGGCATAAGGATGATAAGCAACAATTTTCAGGTTTAACATCAAACACATATCTCATGTGCGAAAGACAATAAAATAGCTACATGAAACCTTCAAACGAAGCAAAAGCAGACATTAGGAAAATTTGTTTTACTTACCATTTTCTCATCGTTAGGGCCCTGCATATAAAGATTCCCATCCTCCCCATAGTCCATAAAGAACTCAATAGGTTCAGAGGCATTATAATTATCTCCCTCATCATTGTCATAGTTATTAAGAGCCTGAGATGAAGCATAGATTGGAGGACCTGATTTAAATGACCAGAGAATATTTCCTGAATTTACTTCCACTAAGTAGATCACCCCATCTTGTGCAGCAATTAATGCTGTGTTTGGTGTGCTGCATCAAACAAAGAACACAATTAGAGAAACTAATCAAGACATATAAATATGAGTCATTATTTAGACAAGACCACTCAAATGTGTCAAAAACATGGCATTCACATCCAAAGGTTCTTCTTTCTTAATTCCCTAGAAAAATGAATTCAATACAGTTGTTGATTCACTTTCAATTGAAAGCAGGAACATGCTTAATTGATCTTTCTCAGCTAAAATACTAATCGGTTCACTCAGACAGCAAGGTCAGATCTTGTAGTTCAAAACATCAATAAATTACTCTTAAAGCTATAATAAAGATGTTGAGATTCAATCGCAAAGAAGCTAGTCAGTAATTAATTATCCTAGAATTCTCAATGAAAACTGTATCCACATTATGTCGTGAATTTGAGTACTTACGATGATGCGACGGGCGAGAGAGAATTGGTTGGCGGCTGACCGATGACCTTAGGTCCTTCACCAATTCGACCAGAGAGAGAAGGTTCGGAGGAGGGCTGACCGATGACCTTAGGTCCTTCAACAATTCGACCAGAGAGAGAAGGTTCGGGGGTTTCTGATCTGGATAGGCCGCCGGAGATAGCAGAGAATATCACAGAGAGACAGATCACTAGACGTTTCATTGGATGGATGGATGGATTGAAGACGGAGAATTTCGAACCAGAAACCTCCAGCAGCGAAAAATGTGGCGTCGAATCTAACTAGGGATCCATATTTCCATTCAATTTTTCCTTATATCCTTCCAACTTTCTTTTTTCAAATTATTTAAATTTATATATAATCATATAAAATTAATTAATTAATTAATTAAAAATATATTATATAATAAAATAATATGAAAAACAAGAAAGGAAACAAATTTTCAAAGAGACAAAATAATATCTTAAGATGGTTACAAATAATATTAAATGAAAATGTGTCAAAGGTCAAAGTTTATCTATAAAGATAAAACTTGTTGACACATAGGGTTTAATGTATTGGTTTCGTAATTGTTTTTTTATTTTTTATATTCCACGTGGAGCTAATCAAATCAAACAATAAAATTAAGAATGCAGATCCATATCAATTTTAACGTAAAAATCTAATAAGGATAAAAAATGATAAAGAAGGTAGACATCTTACAAATATATTGTAATAAATTACACCAAAAAATCTTCATCGTTATACGCTTATTTTTTTTGTCCACTCTTCGTTTTTCGATTTCAAATATTTTACCCTAATATTAAGGACAGTTTGTACCTCGCAATTGGTCTGAACTCTATGCCTTACCTTTTGCTCAAATGCTCTCGCGGTAAGAGAGGAGAGATTTTAATAGTAAGCTCGATCCGAGTATTTTTTTTATAAATGTTTCGTCAATTTGGCTTGGCTACGTTATTTGCTTACATTTCTCTCGAATCTTGTAAAACGAAACAAGAAAACGATCCTTTTAAGAGTCGTCTCGTCTTAAATTGAGATGAGAAACCGAAATAGACTTAACAAAGTTCATATACGGTTGACTCTTTTTTTAAAGTCGTCACTTAATTTACTACTTGAGAAATTAAGAAATAAAATTTGTTTGGGGTCGGTGCTTGATTACGTGTGGGAAAGGACCTCGACTCTGTGACCCAAAACTTTAAAATCAATGCCATGTGCTCGTTTTCAACCTTAGCCTTCATTTGATTTTTTTTTTTGGCAAATCAACACCAAAACAACATTTGACTATTCTTGAATTCGTGTTCAATCAGTTCTCTAAACCTAACCAAATCAAGAAGTAGCAAACATGTCCAATATTGATGACTAAAGATCAAATTGAAGTATTGGATTTCAGCCAAAATATTTTTGATAAATTTGTTTTTCTCATTATGATTAACCAAAACAATTTCTAACATGATACATGTGATTTAGAAGCTGACTGAATAGACTAGAGCTCCTAATTCAACTTGGAGCCTAGACCAAAGCTTCGTCGGACAAACAAAAAAGATGACCGAATTATTTTGAATTCTTAGACTCCATCTCCACCTTCCTCTTCATAAAGAAGTTCGCCATTACCATATCCATATGGTCCTTCACAAATCGCAAAAGAATCTTCAATATCATTCTCGTCAACGAATCAATGCTTCGAGAATTGCAGATTTGTTAAAATCTTGAAGAAGAAGAAGTGTAAACTGAAATTGTATTAATGAAAGTTATTATTCAAACAATTACATGTCTCCCTTATATAGGAATTCAATACTAACTAATTAACGAAACTAACTAATTAACGGTTTAATAAACTGTTAGTTATTATTTTTACATCCTCCCTCAAGGAGAAACGTAGTAGAAACAAAGTTTCACCTTGACAAAACAAGTCGATGAAACATCAAACTACGATCATGCAGCCATCGTCTTCAGTCAGCCAATTCAGCAAACTTCAATTTTTTAACAATCCAATTTAGACAGCTGAGCAAACCTAATTCAGTAAGCTCCATTTTTTTCAGCTACCCAACATAGACAGCCGAGCAAGCCCAATTCAGCAAGCTCCATTTTTTTCTGAACTACCCGATATAGATAGTTCAATCTTTGTTAGTCCAATTCACAACAATCATTATGAATTGTCTTTTCTTCATTAGCCACCAGCTTTCAACCTTTGCAGCTTTCGTTTATTTTTCAAAGAAAACTAATTTAGCAATCTTCTTGGTATTGACGAATCATGTCGACAAACTCATTTCTTTTGGTAATTGCAAGGGAATCTTTCTCCACGGCTTTAAGACCTTCAAAATCTCATTTTGATTCGACAAAACCGTCCTTGCCTCCACAAATATTTTTTTCATAGAAGCCAATTTAGCCTTCTTTTATTTTTAGTGATCCAGTAAAGCTACCTCTTAGATGGATCAGTCAACCAGTAACATGACAACCATACCAGCAGCTGTACATTCTTCATCAAGACAGAATATCCATACATCCACCAAGAGGATCACCAAAAGCTGCTATGTAGTCTGTATTTCACAAGGAAAAGTATTATCACTTTCCCATAGAACATTGATATTATAACCTTCATCTGTACATGGATAGAATTTTCCAGAATCGTACTTGTGCACAGAGAATTGGTCTTACACAGTTTGGTAATCACTGTCTAACCCTAAATCTAGATCTCAAGTCGGAGAAAGAAAAACCTGATCATCCTGAATCATCATCGTCCGACCAGCATTACATCTCATTGATATTAATCCCAAAATAAGCCCATCAAATCAATTGCAAACCAACCCATCAAAAACATCCACCCGCCGCCGTTTCCATTACTCCGACCACCACCAATTCCGGCGCCATCTTCTCCCCTCCTTTTACCGATGAAGAACAAGAAGAACAACAACAATGGTTGCAACAACAAGGAACAGAAGACAGAAACCCAGTATTATTATTCTCATCATAACGAGACGAAACTGACGATTTCACTTCAAGTTCTTGAGCATCATCATCACTGTTTTCTCTTGAATCGAAAAGCCCCCGACCCATAAATCTTCCTCCACTCTCAATTGCAACCAAATTAGGAGATCGTCGTCTGATCTTTTGTAGAGAAGACATTAGGTTTCTCGGTGAGTTATCAAGAAGACGATATAAATCGTTTTCAATTGAGACAGATTCACGATGGGTTCGTGATCGCGAGTTTGATGATCGCTTAAACGCCTCCCAATCCTTTTCAAGATTATGAAGTTTTTGAGTTAGCAAATGATCTTGATTTTCTACCATCGTTTTCTTCGTATCTTCTTCTTTTCTTCTCCTTTTAGTCATTTCATCGAACAGTTTCCGTGCATCTACTATTGGATTCTGAATATCTTCTTCAACAAGAATCTGAAGAAACACTTCCAAGGTACGTAGTTGGAACAAAACCCTGAAATGTTTTTCAAAAAACAACTATCATTTGGTCGCCTAAACATGTTTGGAACCGGAAGGTTGGGTAGTCTAGTTGATGCGGTGCGAGTCGAAGAGGCGTTTATGCGAAAGTTGCAGCATCCGAAAATATCTCGCAAGTGTCAGATTTCGACGATTGCCTAGTGTTTTTCGGGCGGAAACGTTTAGGGGCTCAAAATCGCATTTTTATTAGTTTCGGGTGTTTTTTTGCAATTTATTAAAAGTTGTTTACTTCTTTTGCAAGCTAGGGTTTGAGTATTTAAAAGAATCTTAAAACACTTTGTGAGGGGAAGATTATTAATCAGAAAACGAGGTTTCCTTAATATCTATCAACTTTCGGTATTCGTAAGAATCAACGAATCTTGATAAAGGTTCATCCTAGCCACGCACGCTGCATCAGTTGGTATCAGTTTCCAGTCGACCCTGAGGTATGCCGCCCCGAAGACAGCCGCGCAACCCTACCCCTGGTGCTGATGATGGTGACCTTACTGAGTTGCGACGTGAAAACGCTGAGTTTCGCAGTGATAACGACGATTTAAGGCGGCAGGTTGAATGGTTGACGCAACGGATGGATGCATCTATGCACATGCACCACCCTGAAGATGATGTTACGATGACAGATGAAAACCCTCTCGGTGGTCTTCGGAATCGATCCCCTGAACGCTCCAATCATCGCTGGGAGCAGGCTTTCAGGGTGGACATCCCTAAGTTCGATGGTAGTCTACCACCGGAAGAGTTTATTGATTGGCTTTCTCAGGTTGAAGAGATTATGGATTTCAAGGAAGTTCCTGCAGATCGTCGTGTACCCCTTGTAACGATCCGCTTACATGGTCGTGCACAAGCATGGTGGCAGCAGTTGAAACAGACACGTGTTCGTAATGGTAAGGCAAAGCTCACGAATTGGGACAAATTCAGGAAGCATATTAGGGTTGCGTTTCTACCATATAATTACGAACGTAACCTGTACCAGCGGTTCCAGAATCTTCGTCAGGGTTCTCGTTCCGTGGATGACTATTCCACTGAGTTTTACACCTTTGTGGCTCGTGTTGACCTGTCTGAGTCCCCTCTCCAGTTGGTTTCTCGCTATATTGGTGGCCTTCGCCTCCAGTTGCAGGATATTTTGAATATGTTTGATCTCTTGACTGTTTCTGAGGCACATCAGCGTGCTTCACAGGCTGAGAAACAGCTAGCCAGGCGCGGTTCGGGTAGCTTTGGAAAACAGGTTGTCCCCACTAGTGGCATTGGTTCTTCTTCCCAGCCGGCCCATCCCACCCCAGCCCCCCCTCGCAGCACTACAGCCCCCCCGCAGGGACGTCCCGGTGGCTTGCGTTGTTTCAATTGTGGTGAAGTTGGCCATCGCCAAGCAAAGTGTCGTAACCCAAAGTCCACCAATCGTGGTCTTTTTACTGAGGTGGATGATCCTGACTCTGCTCTTCCTTCAGATTCAGCCCCAGTGTATGATGTTTATGATGATGAGGCAGCGGAGGAGTATGTTTCTGGTGATGTTGGCCCCCTTTTGGTGATTCGTCGATCATGTTTAACCCCTCGTGCTCCTGACAACGAGTGGTTACGCAATAATCTGTTCCATTCCACTTGCACCATCGGTGGCAAAGTTTGCACCTTCATCATTGATGCTGGGAGTTGTGAGAATGTGATTTCTGAGGTTGCAGTTTCGAAGCTGGGTCTGTCCACTGAACCTCACCCCAAGCCTTATCGCCTGTCCTGGCTGAGTCAAGGTACGGATGTTACAGTTTCCAAGCGCGTACTTGTTAATTTTTCCATTGGTTCCCATTATCGTGATGCTGTATATTGTGATGTGGTTCCTATGGATGCTTGTCACCTTTTACTTGGTCGCCCTTGGCAGTTTGATCATTCTGTTATACATGATGGGCGTGCTAATACCTACACGTTCTTATTTCATGGTACCAAGATTGTGTTGATGCCAAATCAGCCCAAGAAGGGTGCTGCCCCCACTCATCATGCGTCCCCCCCTACCACCTTGTTGTCTCGGGGTCCTTTTCAGACCGTCATGGTCGAATCGGGCATGGTGTTTGCTCTATTTTGTCCGCTGATTACCTGTGGTGCTAGTTCTGAGGTGCCTATTCCAGTGCAGCCGCTGTTACAGGAGTTTGCAGATGTTTTTCCTGAGAATCTGCCTTGTGCCTTGCCTCCTTTGCGTGATATCCAGCATCACATTGACTTGGTTCCAGGTGCTGCCCTACCCAACCGTCCTCATTACCGCATGAGTCCCAAAGAACATGAAGAGTTGCGTAGACAGGTGGAGGACTTGCTGGCTAAGGGACACATTCGAGAGAGCCTTAGTCCCTGTGCTGTCCCGGCCCTTCTTACCCCAAAAAAGGATGGGTCTTGGCGTATGTGCATTGATAGTCGTGCTATCAACAAGATTACAGTGCGTTATCGGTTTCCTATTCCCCGGTTGGATGACTTGTTGGATTAGTTGGGTGGTGCTTCTGTGTTTAGCAAACTGGATCTCAAGAGTGGATACCATCAGATTCGTATTCGCATGGGTGATGAGTGGAAGACTGCCTTTAAGACTCGTGAGGGCTTATATGAGTGGCTGGTTATGCCGTTTGGTCTGTCGAATGCTCCTAGCACCTTTATGCGTGTGATGAACCAGGCTCTTCGCCCTTTCATTGGGAAGTTTGTAGTCGTTTACTTCGACGACATCTTGATTTACGGGCTGTCTCCGCGTGCTCCTCTTGATTTGTTAGCGCTGCCCAGCAAGGTGCGTCCTCATTCCACTGCTGCGGATTTTGTTGGTCAGTTGGCTCAGGTTCATCAGACCACTCATGACCGTTTGGTTGTTGCTACTGCCAAGTACAAGGAGAAGGCTGATTCGAGAAGGCGTGCTGTTGATTTTGAAGTTGGTGACTTTGTGTGGGCTATTCTGACTAAGGATCGTTTTCCAGCTCATGAATATAGCAAGCTTGCTGCTAAGAAGATTGGTCCTGTTGAGATTGTGGAGAAGATCAACCCCAATGCTTATCGTTTACGCCTTCCCAGCCATGTGCGTACCTCTGATGTGTTCAATGTGAAGCATCTTGTTCCTTTTGTGGGTGAGTCTTCTTCTGATGAGGATGATGCGGTTCCAGATTCGAGGACGAATCTTTTCTACCCTGGGGGAATGATGCGGTGCGAGTCGAAGAGGCGTTTATGCGAAAGTTGCAGCATCCGAAAATATCTCGCAAGTGTCAGATTTCGACGATTGCCTAGTGTTTTTCGGGCGGAAACGTTTAGGGGCTCAAAATCGCATTTTTATTAGTTTCGGGTGTTTTTTTGCAATTTATTAAAAGTTGTTTACTTCTTTTGCAAGCTAGGGTTTGAGTATTTAAAAGAATCTTAAAACACTTTGTGAGGGGAAGATTATTAATCAGAAAACGAGGTTTCCTCAATATCTATCAACTTTCGGTATTCGTAAGAATCAACGAATCTTGATAAAGGTTCATCCTAGCCACGCACGCTGCATCACTAGTTGGGTTCTTCGTTACCCAGATTAGGGTTAGGTTTTTTTTTTGGCAGCGTCATTCTCAAAGGAGCAATGTAACATTGTTGGTAAACAATCATTTACAGTGTCTTATCTCATGTCTTCTTTAGGGTTGTCTTCAAAAGACTCTCTGTCTCTATCTCAAAAGGTACAGTAGAGAAGCCGGATTCGGTCATTTCACTATTCAGAAGCCATGGATTCACTAATACCCATATCATCAAACTTGTGAAGTCATGCCCGTATATACTCTCTTGTAATCCATCCAAGATCCTTTTGCCCAAGTTCAATTTCTTTCTCATTGGGCGTCTCAAGAACTGATCTTGCATCTTTCATGTCGTCCGGTGTGAAACTTCTGCGAATGAGTCTTGAGAAACGGATCATGCCGTTGCACAGTTTTCTGAAATATGTGATTGGTTTAGATGATATTAAAATCGCAGAAACTATTAGGAGAGCGACACGGCTGACAACAAAGACCGTCTGGGGAGACTGGCTATCAATATTCACTGCTTAGACAACCTAAAGTCCCTGAATCATTCTTGCTTTCAGAATGTAACCCAGGAAGAAGATAATCAAGAAGAAGAAAACCCATCTCCTCCTTTGCTTTATTTTAATTAATTCTTGAAGACTTTTTCTTTCACGCCATCACCTTACTCTTTACCTTCAAGAATAACTTCAATATCAACACCGTTCGTTATCAGAAAAACATGGATCTTCCTCCAACTTTTTTTCAATAGTAATAATAGAATAAAGTCCTCCATCAATGGCTGCTCCGGCCACCAATAGAGGCAGCGGAAAAATACCAAGATCCTTAACCTTGGTGCTCTGATACCATGTTAAAATCTTGAAGAAGAAGTGTAAACTGAAATTGTATTAATGAAAGTTATTATTCAAAAAATTACATGTCTCCCTTATATAGGAATTCAATACTAACTAATTAACGAAACTTTACTAACTAATTAACGGTTTAATAAACTGTTAGTTATTATTTTTACAAGATTCCATCAATTAATCACGTCTCGCTTTCAATCTCTTCTTTCAGGAACTTCCTCAACCGTATCACCTTTCTATCTTCTTCGATATTGATTCTTCTTATACAATCAGCAGATGACGGGATCAAATTGTTATCACGAATTTTGTGGACAACTGGACTACTTGTGCAGTTGAATGGCCACTTGGGACTGTCTTTTACGTAGTGTCGTCGTCCTCGGGACTGATTTCTTGGCACTATAATGATGCCTCAATATCTTAAAACGTAGATTTTCAATCTGATTGATTACTTAGAGTTTAATTTTGATTTTGAATTTGATTATTATGATGATTAATTTGATAAATCTGTTTGATTTGTTGAGTAGAATTAAGGTATTAGTGATATTGTTTGACTTGATTAATTAGGGTATTAAATTGGATTAATCAGGGTATATTAATGGTATGTGTTTACATGATAGACCGTGGTCGCGGGGATACTTGGATGAGTTTACAGAAACTCCAAACAAATTTAAAGAGTCATTCCAAAACCTGCTTGCACAGGCATGATGGATCGTGGTCGCGGGAATACTTTCGGTATTTTCTCTTGGGGTAATACCGATAAATTTTCGAATAACCTTCGGTATTTTCTCTTGTGGGAAATATCGAGAGAGAATAAAAAATCTTTTGTTTTTTTCTCTTGGGAGAAATATCGAGAGATATACGAATCTCGGGAAACACCTAAAAAGATTTACCGAAAGCCTCTATACTAACAAATGTCGATAGTTTTCTAATCTTTTAGTATTGAGTTATACCAATATATATGATTAATACTGATAGTTTTTACTCTCGCTAATGAACCCTTTTTTCACTAGTGATCATTGAATGCATTAAGGTCCTTATTTTCCTATCCTATTAGGTTTACCATTGTATTTTACATCTTAAGGATATCAATGCTACACGCATATTATTTCACACATACATATTTTGATGTTTTTCTCTACCATTGCGAGCAACATATTTGATGCTCTTCCTAGGCATGAGAGTAGCATCTTTGGGCTCTCAATACTACAATTATCTATTAAAAAATTCATCAAATAATTCACATGCTAGGCTGAAACATCAGCAAAAGATTGCATTAAGGCCCTTATTTTCCTATCCTATTAAGTTTACCATTGTGCTTTAAATCTTAAGGATAACAATTGTTGGATTTATTTGTTTGGGCTGCCAACTATTTAATAAAAAACTCAACCTATTTAAGAAACCCATAAGTTCAGAAACTCAGAAGCCTAGAAGTCTAAAAGCCAAGAAGTCCAGAAGTTCAAGAGTCCTTTTGTGTTAAATAAGGGCATGGTTGTATTAGAAAAAAGACTATTGAACTCTCTTCGTTCTATTATAAAAGGTGGAGGAAGTGACATTATCAAATCACATCTAAAATTCATTTAACATACACTTGTAGAGAGATAGTGAGATCTCTTATAAGTTTAGCTCTTATCTTTATTTGTTTCGTTTTTAACATTTGATTATATTGAAATTTCTTTTGGAGAAAAGTTCTGTGGTTTTACTCCTTGATTTGAGGAGATTTTCCACGTTAAATTCTTGGTGTTCTTGTTTCATTTATATTTCCTTTTATGTTTGTTGTTTGTCGCTCTTAAAAATCCAATCAAGTGGGGAATAGTTTATTATCATAAGTGTGATGATTATTCCGCTTTATTCCCAACATAGTGGTATCAGAGATTGGTTCTAAATTTTTTTATTTTGATTGGTTTGTGGAGATTAACACAAACAAAATAATTTTATTGAATGGTTCAAGATATCATATTTGGAAGGGCAAAATGAAAGATCTTCTATTTGTGAATTCTTTGCATTTACCTATTTTTGGTAGTGAGAAACTCATCTCTAAATCTGATAAGGATGAACTTTTGAGCATTAACATGTATGTGGTTTCATTCGTCAATTTGTTGAAAAGAATGTTTATAATCACATACAACATGAGACAAATGCACCTACTTTTTGGAGTAAGCTTGAGAATTTGTATGCTTCAAAAACAGGAAGTAACAAATTATTTTTGCTCCAAAAGATTATTAATTTGAGATATAGTAATAATACTTCTATGATTGATCACTTGAATGAGTTTTAGGGTGTTCTTGATTAGATGTCAGGAATGGGTATAAACTTTGACGATGTCAAGGGCTTTGATTATTGACTACTCTAACTGATTCATGGGAGACTTGTAAAGTTTCTCTTTGTAACTCTGTTTCTAATGGTGCAGTAACATTGAAGATAGTCAAAATTGGTGTCTTAAATGAAGAATTGAGACGAAAATCTCAAGGCTCTTCATCACAGTCAAATGTGTTTGTTGCTGAAAACTGGGGAAGACATAATAGTAAATGTGAGAAAGATAAGTCGAGACATAAGAATCGAAATAAATCTAAGTCAAAATATAAGCCAATTGAATGTTACCATTGTGGAAAAAGTGGACACGTGAAGAAGAACAATTATAAGCTCAATGAAGCGAACAAATCTAAGCAAAAGAAATATGATTGTGAAGATCGTGTCTCAGCAACTACCTATGATCTCTTCACTGTTCACAATGAGAATACAATTAACCTTGTATGCGATGAGTCAACTTGGGTGTTTGACACAGGAGCTGCCATACATGTTGCGTCAAAGAAAGATTACTTTAAATCTTATACTTCTTGTAATTTTGGAGTGTTGAAGATGAGTGATAATGTCGTAAGTAAGGTTATTGGCATTGGCGATGTTTGCCTAGAATCTAGCAATGAGTCGAAGTTGCTGCTTAAAGATGTTCGACATGCTCCAGACATGAGATTGAATTTGATTTCAACTGGAAAGTTTGATGATGATGGTTTCTTAAGCTCTTTTGGTTCTGGAAAATGGAAATTTTCGAAAGATAACCTCGTTGTAGCTCGAGGAGATATGTTTTCAAATTTATATTTAATGCAATCTTTAATAAGTAAATATAATGTGAATGTTGTACGCAATAAAAAAACTTCAAAGTTATGGCACCGAAGACTTGGTCACATTAGTGAAAAGAGGTTGAATTTGCTAGTTAAGAAAAATGTTATTCCGGGTTTGAGTGAGACAAATTTCGAGAATTGTTCTCATTGTCTTGTGGGAAAACAATCTCGAGTATCGTTCAAGCATAATCCTCCCTCAAGAAAGTCAGATCTCTTAGAGTTGGTACATTCAGACGTTTTTTGGATTTTTAAAGGTACGAACTAATAGTGGCGCTCTTTACTTTGTAACGTTTATTGATGATCATTCCAGGAAGCTTTTAATCTATGTTTTAAAACCTAAAGATGAAGTTTTAAGCAAGTTCAAAAAATTTATGCCCTAGTTGAAAGAGAGACTAGAAAGAAGATCAAGTGTATTGCAGTGATAATGGTGGTGAGTATTGTGGTCCATTTGATGCATACTGCAAACAATATAGGATCAAACACCAAAAGACACATTCAAAGACTCCTGAGTTGAATGACTTTGCAGAAAGAATGAACATGACAATTGTTGAGAGGATTAGATGCTTGCTTTCAGAAACAAAGTTGCCCCCAACGTTTTGGGGGTGAAACATTACACACAGTGGTACATGTTATTAATTTGAGTCATACAATTATTTTGGACGGTGAAGTTCCAAATATGGTATGGATAAATAAACATATTTCTTATGATCATTTACGAGTATTTGGATGCAAGTGTTTTATTCAAATTCTAAAGGATGAAAGATCAAAGTTGGATGTGAAGAGTTGTGAGTGCATTTTTTTGGGTTATGACCAAAATGAGTTCGGCTACAGAATGTATGATCCAGTTGCAAAAAAACTTGTCAGAAGTCGTGATATTATAAATTAAACCTTTTCATAATATACAAATTCATTATTAACTTATTAAGTAGGAAAATAAACATTGAAGAAAAAGCATGCATATGACCTGCCTATTAGGATCCTTAGACCGCTCTACAGATAAAAATGCAATAGCCATGAAGTAATCATCCCACAACAAGTACCTACAGATAGAATAACAGATCAAAGTGGAAAAAAATATAAATCTGTATGATCTCAAAAATTAATCGAAACATGTAGAATAACATTATAGAGAACTGTATATCTGTACGATCTCAAGAATTAATCGAAACATGTAGAATAACAGATAAAAGTGGAAAACAATTTATAAACAACACGTAGATCTGTATGATGTAGAGTGTATGATCTTGAGATTTAATAAAAACATGTAGAATAACAGATAAATGTGGAAAACAATTGATAAACAACACCTAGATTTGTATGATTTGTATGATTTGTAACATCATTGATATGTGTCAAATAAAAGTGGTAAATAAGTGATAAACAACATGCAGATAGATCTGTATGATGTCAACTACTTCCTGATGTATATCCTATCCAAATTTGTTAAACTCAGATTTCCGAACTTCATTCTCTCTCTCATCTCAAAATGCAGTTTAAGTTTCAATTAGATTTGCAAGAATTAAGTAACCAAACATAAGAAATCGAGACCGAAACATAAATTGATTAGATCAAATTACTAATCAATTTATATCTTCATTAATAACAAGGCACAAATGTCCTCATTAATAACACATTTAAGATTTTCGTTAATATTACACGCCCACACTCTATTTAAACATTCAGATTTAGTAAGTTTTGCAACCTCATTGCAAATTTGTTACCCTCAAGCTTATGGCCGCTCACGAAGTTTGGTTGCTTTAAAAAAAATAAAATATTATTATTTTTTATTTAAATTGTATGTTATATTACAAACATATAATAATTTAACATTACCATCTATTGTAGAGGGTCTTTCTTTTAGGGTCCCAGAGAGATGGCCCCTTGCTTAGCTCGCCTCACTTCAGAGTCATGTTAAAAGATGGATGCCGACTTGTCATATATTTAACATTCATTAAAATATTTCTCTAGAGTCTAGACCCATGATACTATCTTTGACGATAAAAAACAAGATCAATCGACATTTTTGAATTCGATTTGATGATAACCTTCTAGACTCCTAAGTTAAAAAAAAAGGGAGGTAACAACCTCCAATTAAAATGGCTTGCCTTGCTTGAATTGTTTGAACAAGAACATGATATAACTAATAATATTATTTATGTTTAGTTTATAGTATTTATCTTATATTAATTTATTTATAAAAAAATGTTTTATTTATTTATATTTATAATTTGCAATGTAATATAAAAGAAGTGAAATTGAATGTATAAATGCACATAAGAAGTGATTTGAATGTATAAATGCTAATGATTTGCAATGTAATATAAAAGAAGTGAATTAATTGAATGTATAAATCCTAGCTAATGATTGAGCATAAGAAGTGATTCTAGCACATTGTTATCACGAATTTTGTGGGAAGCTGCACTCCTTGTGCATCTGTCTTCTATGCTTTTCTTGTCTGAAATGAATTTTTCACACTGTAATATTGACTCAATATCTGAAAACTCTAAACACCATAAGCTTTTTGTAAATGAATTTTCCGATAAGGTATCCAAGAAGAATCTAAATCTATAGTCTTTCCTCACGACATAGAAAATGGAATCTGGAGATTCATTCAATTCTTTAAAGTCTTCCTTCGGCGAAGCATTTAAATTATTTTCTGATCCTGTATAATGAAGCCTATAAATAACTTTGCCAGTCTTCGGGTCTATCAGGAACACAGTTGTATTTTTCGATCCCACTATTATACCACCATCTTTAAAGTGTGGAGTGCGACCTAAATATTCATCAGGGGTATTTGGAATTTTCTGGACAGAAAAGGCGGCATAAGAATGATAAGCAACACAGCATATCTCATGATGTAAAAAAAAAGACAATAAAATAACTACATGAAACGTGTTATACTTAATTACCTCTTTCTTATTGTTAGGGCGATGCATATAAAGATTACCATCCTCTTCATAGTCTATATATGAGGCAAAATGATTATCTCCCTTATCAAGAGAATAGATTGGAGGACCTGAGTTAAATGACCAGAGGATTTTTCCTGAATTTAATTCCACTAAGTAGACCATCCCATCCTGTGCAGCCAATAATGGTGTGTTTGGTGTGCTGCATCAAACAAAACAAACAGAGAACACAATTATTTATTTATTTATTTAGACAAAACCACACACACAAATGTGTCAAAAACATCTCATTTACATCCAAAGGTTCTTTTTTCTTAGTTCCCTAGAAAAATGAATTCAATACCGTTGTTGGTTCACTTTTCGATCCACTATTGAAAATTCAGTTCATGCATAAGCAGGAACCTGCTTAATTGATCTCTCTCAACAGGCAACAACAATTAATGAGCTGAAATGCTAATCAGTTCACTCAGACAGACAGACAGCAAGGTCATACTCTTGAGGATGATAAAGTAATGATCCTATGATAGAATCCAGGTCTCATTTCCAATAACAACTATAATAGACTAAATAACAAGAATCTCATCACATCAACAGAAACCAGAAAAAGAAACAACACTAATAACTGCATGCATGCATTCATGCATGTTGTCCAGAGAGATTCCCCTATAATAGAATTCAGGTCTTATTTCCATTATTAACAAAGAACTGTGATATAGACTAAATAAATAACAAGAATCTCATCAGCAATGGAAAACGTGAATTGAGATTAATCAATCACGAAGTTAGTAATTATCCTATAATTCTCAATGAAAACTCATTAATTACTTACTATGGCGGCGAGGGAGAATTGGTTGGCGGATGACCAATGTTGGGTCCTTCATCAATTCGACAAGAAAAGGGAGAAGGCTCGCCGGAGATAGCAGAGAATAACACACACAGACAGATCACTAGACCTTTCATTGCCAGACCCTACAGCCTACATGAGATAGATCTGGATAATATTGCCATTGCTTGTGTGACTAATTCTCTGAAAATGTGAACCCTTCTTTATCTCCCTCCCTTACAAAATAAACATATATATATATTTAAAATAATATTTTAAAATTATCTAAGAATTAAAAAAGAAAAATATTAATTACAACCATTTTTTAACATGTTTTAGATAATTTATCAAATGGGTGATAATATTTGAGATGAAATTAATAATATTAGAGATTGGAAAAATGATATTAGTAGCTAAAAATGTAGAGTTAGTTTGACATGTTCAATAAAAATATTTTAAAAATCTATTAAATATTAATTCTTTAAAGATATTAATATTAATATTTTCTTAGAACACAAATATTTTAAAAAATTATTTAAATTATAATAGGTTAAGTTTTAAAGTAATTAAAATTATTTTAGATTTATTTTTATAATAAAAAACAAAATGAAACATTATATATTTAAATTAATATTTTAGAATCGAGTGAGATTAAAATAATTGCTAGAAATGAAATAATATGAGATTTACATTTAAAAAATATATATACACAAGTACTTACGGATTATAATATTTAAGTAAAAAATGCCAAAAATATACATATTAATATTTAAGGTAATTAATATTAATATTTTTTAAAATAAAAGTTTAAATAATTTATTTTTTAAATTAATAATATTATTTTTAATAATAAAATATTTTATAATAAATAATTATTAAGTAAATTAATATTTTAAATTAATTAATTAATAAATATTTGAATACAAAATAATATATTTTTTGTTTTAGTTTTATTATTTTTAAAATTATTAATTAATTATATATATACATACAAAATTCTATATAATAGATAATATATATATATATATATATATATATATATATATATATATATATATATATATATATATATATATATATATATATATATATATATATATATATATATATATATATATATATATATATATATATATATATATATATATATATGAGGAGTGATAGAGTGAGGGAATTTGGTGTGGAAATGACGTGACATTAACTTCATTGGTTGGAAAATGTAAAAGTGGGAGGAAAGAGAGAAAAGAGAAAAATTATTTGATTTTTTCAGCGAATAAAATTATGCCACATCATTCCCTCACCAAATTCCCTCACATAATCATTTCTCTATATATATTATCAAATCTAAATCTAAAAAACTATATTTAATATTATTATTTGACATATTTTAAATAGTCATTAGATATTCTCTATTTTAATTTATAATATTTTATATATTTTTTTATAAAATATTATTATAAAAAAATAATGTTATTTTTTTATTAAAAATAATAATTATATATTTTAAAATATATTATTAAATAAAAATTGATATAAAAGAAATAAAAAATATTGCATAAAAAAATAAATAAAATTTAAAATAAAATAATAAAAAAATATTTAAATTTTTAAATAGATTAAATTAATTATGACAAGTTTTAAAATAATTTAGTAAGTTATTTAAAACTTATTTATTATTATAAAAAATAAGTCAATATACTAAGAATTATTATTTAATTAAAAATAATAATTTCATATAAATATATATGTAATAAATTAGAAATTAAAAAGACTGAATTAAAAAATATTTGTTATAATTTAAAAAAAAATTAAAAAAAATTAATAAAAATATTTAAATAAAAATATATTTAAGTAAATATTGTTAAGTTTTAAATTTATTTAAAAATATATTTGAGAGTTCTTTATTATTATAAAAATCAAATTAAAACACTTAAAAAATTATTTTCTTATTATCACATATTTTTTATTTAATTATTTATATATATATATATATATTAATTTTTAATAATTTTAAAATTATTTTAAACAACAAATTAAGATGGTATAAACAATCCTTGTATTAGTCCACATGTTTTTATTTAATTATTATATTAATTTTAATTATTTTGTTCAATTATATATTATATTAATTTATTTATTTAAAAATAATTAATTATATTAAAAAAAATATTTTTGATATATTTAAATTTATTAAATTTAATTATTAAATAATTAAAATTATTAAAAATATAAAATATATATAAACTTAAATTAATTGATTAGACAATTGTTTAATATTCTAAATTCTAGAAATTTATATAAATTAATTAAGATTTGATTCAAAATTTAATGTTTTGGTGATTTTTTTAAAATTAATTTTTTTTCACACTTAATATATCGTTGTCAATATATTAGTGTATACATTATATATTTCTTTTTTTAATGTTTTTCAAACTTTATATATTTAATAAATTTAAATATATATATATATATATAAATATTAAATTTGGATTGAATTTAATTTTTATAAATTTGGATTGAAATTAATTTTTATAAATTAAAAATCATAAATTTCACTCTCGCCTATTTTCAATTTTTTTTTAAATTTAACTTTAATTTTTAACATTGACTAGTTCTTACAAATGTTAAATTTTAAAATAGAATATTTTATTTTATGATAAATACCTTTATTTTTTAGTTTTGTGTAACATTACTACACTATATTTAAAGTATACCAAAATTAAGATAAGGTAAATGTATAAATTATTGTATATACCGAAATGTTCGATAAAATATAAAATATGGATAAAAAATTAAGATATACCTCCATACCTAATTTTTCCATTCAAATTTTCTTTATATTATCTTTTTATTTTCATTTTCAATCTCCCTAACTTTCTTTTTCCATTATTTATTTTTAATAAATAATTAAAACTAAACTTACAAAATTAAAAATTAATTTAAATATTATTAATTAAAATAATTTATTTAAATATTTAGTTTCATATATATATATATATTATTAATAATACACTGTTAAATTGATATTCAAATTTCCATGCTACAACTATGAAGCTTATATTTTTATAAGCTTACATGTTCATGACAAGTTAAATCAATTGATTTGAAAATGACTTTAAAATAGTACAATTACGCCCAAGATGATAAAGTTTGTAATAATGATTTATCCATAATTGAAAATTTGAAGTAAAAGATAATTATTGTTTCTCATAATTTCTTCATCGGTAACATTTCTTATTCATTGTAAATCTAGCTTTGACCCTATTTTTTTTAATTTTTTTTATTTTCTCTATGTAACAATCTTTTGTTTGATCATTATCATTTTATTTTATCATCAGACTTTTATTTTACTTTTCTTTGTTTTTTAAGTCAAAATTGTCCGAGCCATCAGAAGATGAGCTGGACCCACCCAACATATTGATCACTAATATTAAAACTTTGATATTCTATAATATATAACATTCTAATTGAGAAACAAAATAATAATAATAATAATAATAAATCATAAATACATATGTGTGGAAAAGAGAATGTGGATTATTTTGATAATTAGAGGCACTAAGGGTAAAAAGGGAAAAGAGATAATAATAATAAAGCAATTAGCAACAGAGAAAGAAAACAGTTTATGTCCGTTGAAATCCGGTTCAATTCTGTTACAGAGCATACGAGGAACCAACCACTTTCCTCTTCACAAACAAGTTCGCCATTACCATACCTTCACAAATCGAAAAAGAAATCTTCAATATCATTCTCAACGACGAATCAATGCTTCGAGAACTGCAGATTCCATCAATTAATCACGTCTTGCATTCAATTTCCTCTTCCAGGATCTTCCTCAACCGTATCGCCTTTCTATCATCTTCGATATTGATTCTTCTTATACACTCAGATGACGGGAGCAGATCCCGGTGCAAGGCAACTAGATCAGACCCCTACTTGGGCCGTCTCTCTTGTTTGCGCCGTTATTGTTGTCATTTCTATAGGCTTGGAGAGCATTCTCCATCATGTTGGTGAGGTATTCATTCAATCTTTCAATCTCTTCTTTGTTTATTCTAGAAAAATCAACCAATTTAGGATTATATGTGTTGATTATAATCAATTTCAGTGGTTTCATAAAAGAAAAAAGAAAGCTATGATGGAAGCCTTAGAGAAGATCAAAGCAGGTAAGAACGGGTTCAAAATGATGATTCTACAAAAAATAAAATGATTCTGATTGTTTGTTCATTGCAGAACTTATGGTACTTGGCTTCATTTCTCTACTATTGACATTTGGGCAAAACTTTATTGCGGGGATTTGTATTACCGAAGGAGCTGCGAACACTATGTTACCATGCCCAGTTAGACATGAGCAGACAGGAGAGCACCAGCCTGCTTTAGAGCACCAACCTGCTGCTTTAGAACACCAGCCTCCATCAGAGCATCAACCTGCTGCTGCTGATTTAGAGCACCAACCTGTACCTACTTTAGAGAGCCAACCTTCACCTACTTTAGAACACCCGGGTCCTTTAGAGCATCGTAGGAGGCTTCTGTTGTATGAACATCGACTCTTATCTGCTGGTGCTGCAGCTGCAGCATGTAAGCCGGTATGTGTATTATGGACATTTTCTATGTTTGATCAAAAGAAGGAAGATCTATGATGCTAATTTTGCATTCCTATTTGTTTGTTTGGTTTCTGTACCCACAGGGCCATGTGCCACTCATATCCATTAACGGGCTACATCAACTGCACATCTTCATCTTTTTCTTGGCTGTTTTTCATGTTGTATACAGTGCCATAACCATGTGTCTTGGGAGATTAAAGGTGCGTTGCTTCAGAACATTGTGTCCTATTTGTGGATTCTGTTATGAGGTTTCAAGTGCAGACGGATTGGATTTGTGTATTAAACTTATAGAACACTTTGATTCTTGTTCTGATTTGAGATAACAAAACTAGTATGTTGTCACAATCATAATCTCATTGGAATTTGCCCAAAATTAAAATTCATTTTAAGGTTACCTTTGGGATTATGAACTACATTGTAGTGTGATCTTTGTTCCTTCATTTGGTATACAAATTATTTTTTCACATCATTGCAATCTTTGACAAACATGATACCAAACAGCTTAATATGTCACCATCTAAACCAAAAGCATTCTTCTTGCAAAACAAGCAAACAAAAGCATGAGCCCATTAGCAAATATTTGTTGATGACCACTCTAGATTTCTTGAAATAAGGAACATTGTCCTTATTTCAGATTTTAACTTGTGAATTCTGTATTTTGAATCAATGTGTTCCTCCTATACAGATACGCGGATGGAAGGCGTGGGAGCAGGAAGCTGCTGCTAATGAAAACTCGTTAAATGGTATATTACACCTGTTGAGGTTCAAGTTTTAATGCATCTTATGTGGTTTAGTTTTGTAACCTTGATATTTCTTGTTTTTCCTACTTGAACAAACAGATCCTACAAGATTCAGGCTTACCCATGAAACCTCTTTTGTCAGGGGTCACACAAATTTCTGGACCCAAACACCATTTCTTTTCTATTTGGTGAGTATTGTCATTTTGTCTTTTGATAGTACATAGGAACAAATGGACTTTCATGATTAGAAATGCTTGGTTCATGTTGCCTAGTTCGGAAATGAATGCAAATAAACACAAAAACTTGAAGTTTGCATTTTAAGACTATTATGAACTAACAAGCAATCCAATCATTTCAGGCTTGCTTATACCGACAATTCTTTATGGCTGTACGCAGAGCTGATTACATAACTATGCGCAATGGTTTTGTGTCTGTGAGTTTACATATAAGAAAGAACAGATTCCATCAAATGCTAAAGCGGTCGCTATAATTTATTTTCTCTTTTTTTAACATTCTTATAGGTCCATTTGGCGCCTGGAAGTAAATTCGACTTCCAGAAATATATCAAAAGGTCATTAGAAGACGATTTCAAAGTAGTTGTAGGAATCAGGTAAACTAATTCATTATTTTGCATCTCCCTAGGGTAAAATATTCTAATGGTTTTTATTTGTGTTGATCACAGTCCTGTATTATGGACTTCTGCAGTCATCTTTTTGTTCGTCAACGTTGAGGGTGAGTGATTCTTCCCATTCCTTTAGTATTTACATTCAACTAATCTCTTGTTCTCTCGTCATCATGCAGGGTGGTACGCTATGTTTTGGCTCTCGATGATGCCTCTAGTTGTACGGTTTCTGTACCCCAAAACTCTCTTCAATGTTGATTTGTTTTTTCATGAAATAAAAACTAAACTTCTGAATTGGTAAAAGGTTATTATAGCAGTTGGGACAAAGTTACAAGCTATAATAACTCAAATGGCAGTTGAAATCCAAGAAAGGCATGCTGTTGTACAAGGCATACCTCTAGTTCAAGTGTCAGATAAACATTTTTGGTTTGCCTGGCCTAAATTAGTACTCCATTTAATTCATCTAACTCTCTTTCAGGTATTATCCATATACTCATCTCCATTTCTTATACCCACCAACCATAACTTGTTAACATTGCACCCCTTTTCATTTTGTGAATAATTCAGAATGCATTCGAGCTTACTTACTTCTTCTGGATATGGGTAATGATTTCATTATATCATTCTTCCACTAGTCAATTCTCGCGATTAATGGGTTGTTGTTGTTGTATTGTGTTGCAGTATGAGTTTGGGTTGAGGTCCTGCTTTCATAAGAACTTTAATCTTCAAATATTGAGAGTTATTGTCGGGTAAGTTGTTAAACATAATTGGCTATCATTTGTGACTTATATATTTTTATTGACAATTTCTCATTTGTTTATTTGTTTGTTTGGTTGTAGAATAGGGACACAGTTTCTGTGCAGTTACATAACTCTTCCACTATATGCACTTGTGACACAGGTTGTTATTTACTTGTATTTAAAATAAAATCATATAAATTGTGAGAATATGGTATGATATGGGAATTTGGAATGATATCAGATGGGATCAACAATGAAGCAATCTATATTTGATGAACAAACATCGAAAGCATTAAAGAGTTGGCACAAGAACGCAAAGAAAAAGCCTGATGGAAAGAATCCAGGAGACGGTAATGAGCCTGTTGTCGCTACCAATGGTGATAAATCGGCTCCATCTGGGGGTGGTCAGACAAATAGCCGTGAAACTACACTAGATGTTGCTGGGGGAAATCGTAGTTCAAACAAAGAAGATAAAGAGGCTGAACCTGGAAAACAACCACTTGACTTACTTACAGGTTCATGAAGAAAGAGATCTTCTGAGATATTTATACATATTTGTTTAGTTATGGTTTAATCATAGTTTTTTTTGTTTTGTATATGGCAAAAAAAAAGGCAAGCAACTGTCTTTTTATCTTTTTGTTGTAGTTTAGGGTAATCATAGTTAGCTTGTCTGATATAGGTTTATTTGAAAATAATCTGAGTTATTTAAAAAACAATTGTATTTAATGAAATAATGGATTATTTAATTTAAATGAGTAGATTTTGTTATAAATTAATGATATTTTAGTTGTGGAAAAAATGAGTAGATTTTGTTATAAATTAATGATATTTTAGTTGTGGGAATGGAGACTTGAAGTTGGAGAGTTCGTTTCATGATTCGTAGTGGAAATTTTTATTATAATTATTCAATTATTTAATTTATCAATAAAAATATTATTTTATTTTTATTAAATTTTAAATATTTTAATAATTTATTTTAAAAAAATTCAAATAACCTAATTTCTTAAAAACAATCCTAAAATCCCAAAGGTTTTTTTATTTAATATTTGGATAACTAATATATTGATTTGTTTAGAATTATTTGAAATTAAACTCAAATAATTCTACTTTCTTGGAACATCTCCAACCGATACCTAAATTCAAATCCAAACCATCTTTTTCCTCCAATCAATACCAAACGCAAATTCAAAATGAGTTTTTCAAAATTTGTAAGGGTGAACAAACGGATAAACCCAACCCGTATTATCCAACCCATAATTCAACCCATATTATTTATTAATATTGGTTGGGTAACTCAAATTATATTTTCATTTAACATGTATTTGACTCATTTAACAAATTTTTATCTGTTTAACATGTTTTTGACATATCTAACACGTTTTTCACGTTTTTGTCACGTTTTGACATGTTTAACACCTTTAACACGTTTTTAATACGTTTAATACGTTTTTTATACGTTTTCCAAAATTTTGACACGTTTAACACATTTTTTTATGTTTTTGTTTAACACGTTTAACACGTTTATGACACGTTTGACACATTTTTAATGATAATGACACATTTTGACACGTTTAACATGTTTTTTTTTATATTTTTCACATTCTTGACACGTTTAACACGTTTTAAACATATTTAACACGTTTTTTTTTACGTTTTGGCACGTTTTGACACATTTAACATATTTTTCACGTTTTTTTGCCACATTTTGACACATTTAACACGTTTTGTTACATTTTCACGTTTTTGACACGTTTAATACGGTTTTCACACGTTTAACATGTTTAACACGTTTTTGACACGTTTAACACGTTTTTGACACGTTTAACACGTTTTTGGCACATTTAACACATTTTTGACACGTTGAACATGTTTCTCATGTTTTTGACATGTTTAACACGTTTGACACATTTTTTCACAAATATGACACATTTAACATATTTTGACATGTTTTCATATTTTTAGCACGTTTAACACGTTTTGACATGTTTAACATGTTTTTCACGTTTTCACATTCTTGACACGTTTAACACGTTTTTCACGTTTTTGGCACATTTAACACATTTAACACATTTTCCACATCTTGGCACGTTTTGACATGTTTAAACATGTTTCTCACATTTTGGCACGTTTAATATGTTTTTCACACGTTTAACGTGCCAAAATGTGAAAAATGTGTTAAATATGCCAAAAATGTGAAAAACGTGTTAAATGTGTCAAAATGTGTTAAAAACTTGTCAAAATGTGTTAACGTGCAAAAAACATGTTAAACATGTCAACAATATGTGAAATGTGCAAAAACGTGTTAAATGTGTTAAAATGTCAAAAATAGGTTAAACGTGCCAAAAACGTGAAAACATGTTAAATGTACCAAAACACGTTAAATGTGCTAAAAATGTGTTAAATGAGCCAAAAACGTGTTAAACATGTCAAAAAATGTGAAAAATATGTTAACGTGTGAAATATGTCAAAAATGTGTTAAACATGCGAAAAACGTGAAAACATGCTAAACGTGTGAAAACGTGTTAAACGTGTAAAAAAACATGTTAAACATATCAAAAACGTGTTAAAATGTCAAAAACGTGTTAAACGTACTAAAAACGTAAAAAAAACGTGTTAAACTTATTAAAGACGTATTAAATATGTCAAAAAACGTGTTAAACGTGCCAAAAATATAAAAAACGTGTTAAACGTGCCAAAAATATAAAAAACGTGTTAAACTTGTCAAAAACGTGTTATACGTATTAAATATGTCAAAAACGTGTTAAACACGACAAAATTGTGTTATTAGTGTGAAAACGTGTTAAACGTGCCAAAATGTGAAAACGTGTGAAAAACGTGTTATAAGTGTGAAAACGTGTTAAACATGTTAAAATGTCAAAAACGTATTCGACTTAAAGTTGGAAGATGATTGGTTTATATTGAATTAATAATAGAGAATTAAATTTATATAATTTGGATAATTTGGGTAACCCTAACCCAACCCAATCCATACTCAACTCAACCCAACCCAAATTAATATTTTGGGTTTAGGTTAGGGTTAGGTTTGAGTAAACTCAAATTATGCTCACCCTTATGCGTTTGTAGTGTCCATACATTCAAAACTTTTTTTCCTTCTAATAATCCCTAAACTTAATTTAGGTAATTTTATACATTAAACTTATTTATATAATTTATTATTTTAATTTTTTTATTTAGTTTATTTATATAACTTAATTTATTTATATAATATTTTTGATATAACATAAATTTATAATAATATTCAAAATTGTTAATAATGTTCAAAAATATATTATAATAATTTTTAGAAAAAATTATAATAATATTAAAAAAAAAATTAGTTTGTGTATTTTATTTTTAAAATTTTTAATAAATAATTTATAATCAAATTTAAAATATTGGAGTGATATTAAAATATTTTAATTTAATTTATAAAATTGTAAAATATATGGGTCATTTTAAAAAGTTATAAAAATTAAGGTAAAAAATAATATTATAAGAATAATATTCTTTTAGGTTTGAGAATGAGATTTTCAATAAAGAAGAATTACTGTTTGATGTGATATTTACACCAAAATGAGTTTGAAAATAAATTTTTCAGAAGATGATCTTATTAATCACATATTAAAATGCTACAAAAATATATTTTCATTATATATTAAACTTAAGTTTTGTTTGAATGATTGAAATTAACATTGAAAGTTTAAGATAAAAAATTTATCCAGACATATGTTTATTTAAACATAGATTTTATCAAAAATTGGCTCATTCAGCTTCTTTATCTGTGAGTAACATAGTTAATTTTTTTTAAAAAAAATAATATTTATTTATTTAATATTCATTTTTTTCTCTCCTTTTTTATATTAATTAATTTATTATCTCTTTTTATTATTTTTTATTTTATTTATTTTTTATTAATTAATTAATTTTTTTTATCTCTTTTTACTAATTATTTTTTTCATTTGTTATTTGATTATTTTATTTTTATTTTTATTTTTTTCTATTATTTTGTTTCTTACTATAATCAATCTAGAGTGTTTTAAAATTATTTAAATTACTTTATATATTATAATATTTAAATATTACTTTCTAAAAAGACTAACTAATTTTAAAACAATTTATTTTTGATATAAAAAAAACAAAATAATAATAATAAAAATAAATAATAAAAAAGAAATAGTAAAAATAGATAAATAAATTAATTAATTAATAAAAAAGAAATAAAAAAAATAATAAAAGTAGATAAATAAATTAATTAATTAATAAAAAAAAGAGAAAAATGAATATTTAATTAATAAATATTAAATTTTAAAATATAATTAACCATAATTACTGACCAAAGATGAGTCAATTCTAAATGAATTTTTGTCCAAATTTTAATTCAACTAATTGAAATTAAATTAGAATTGAATTTATATTTAAAAAAAAAAACTATAAAATTATAATTCCTTGTTCTTGTTGAATGAGAATATTATTTTATAAATAAATCAAATATATTTGTTAAAATTTTAAACTAAGTTAATAATAAAAATAGAAAAGGAACATGGGAAAATTAGTGTGTTTGGATATCGTGATAAATTTGAACTTTTAAATATTTTTTAGATAATAATTTAAATGAAATAATTTTTTAAAATATATTTTAATTATATATTAACAAATTTAATATTTAATAATATTTATTTCGTTCGCACTCCGTCTAGATATTTCTAAACATGTCCTTCAACCAAAAAAATAAAAAAAGACATTTGATTAATTGTATATCTGAATGAATTGAAAATAAGTATCAAGAATGAATTCAAGTCTTATAATTCCATCAATACATTATTTATAATTCTTTCAAAATTTAAATTTTAAATCTAATTCTATTATATTTAAGTCTCTTAAATAACAAGAATTGGAATGGACCCTCTATCCTCCAATTTAGGGTAAGTTTGTTAAAGGTATTTTGGATTTTAAGATATTTGATAAGGATATGAATGATTGATTGTCAAGAATAAGGGTAAGTTTGACTGGTTGTGCCCTTGTCTACTTTTACTTAATTTATTCGAGATTAATTTATTCGAGAAAAATGTGTTTAAACGCAAAATATGTTTATTATAAATTTTTACGTTAGTTTATTACACAATTATTATAAAAAATTATTATATAAACGTTAAACATTCAAAATTAAATGTTGAATCAAACGCACCCTAAACCAAAATGAATAGGCATTGGTAGGTGAAAGGAAAGGCAGACAAATAAAAAGAGTGTGTAGGTTTCAAAAAGGCATTGAAACCGCTGGTCCTATTTACTGATGTGTAATGAGAGGAAGATAGCAACGTAAATGAAGTTTCCTTCACTCACTCGAATTTCATGTGATCTACGGCCCACCCCATTTACTATTATTTCCAAAAACTCCAACAAAAACCCCCCCATCATCATCATCTTCCTCATTTCTCAAATTTGCATTTCCAATGACAACAATGGCGGATACAGAATATTCATCTACAAACAACAGGAAGAACTCCAATACACAGCTCTTAGAAGAACTTGAAGCATTAAGCCAAACCATATACCAATCCCACACTTCCACTTCCACTTCCACTTCCACTTCCACTACTACTACTACCAAAAGAAGAACACCTTCTCTAGCTCTTTTACTTGATGATCCAAAAAACAACCACAATCCAAACCCTACTAAACCCAGAACAAGGCGCATGTCATTAACCCCATGGCGATCACGATCCCACTCTCACTCCCAGACCCGTCCTAACGATCAGATCAAAGATCAACCATCTCAGAATGAAGTCAACAGATTTACAGACAACAATCCATCTTCAGATAAGAAAGGAAGTATCTGGAATTGGAAACCAATTCGTGCTCTTTCTCATATTGGCATGCACAAGATGACATGTTTGTTCTCCGTTGAAGTTGTTACCATTCAAAACCTTCCTGCTACTATGAATGGTCTCAGGCTATCTGTTTGTGTACGAAAGCGAGAGAGTAAAGATGACGCAGTAAACACTATGCCTTCACGGGTTTCTCAAGGGGTGGCGGATTTTGAAGAGACTTTGTTTATAAGGTGTAATGTTTATTGTGGAAATGCTCATAGCAAATTCGAGGCTAGACCGTTCTTGATTTATGCTTTTGCTGCTGATGCACCTGAGCTTGATTTCGGGAGAACCTCTGTTGATCTTAGTCGAATGATTGATGAATCAGTTCGAATGAGCTCGGAGGGCACAAGGGTTAGGCAGTGGGATGTGAGTTTCAATCTAAATGGGAAAGCTGAAGGAGGTGAGCTTGTGTTGAAGCTTGGATTTCAGTTGATGGAGAAAAATGGGGGAATTGGGATTTACAGTAGTCAATCTGGTAATGGTAGAAGAAACTTGGCTTCTTTATCTGCTCGTAGACAGTCGAAAGGATCCTTTAGCATCGCGAGTCCCAGGCTATCGGAGGATTGGAGGCCGTCGAATTCTGCAAGAAGAGCCGACTTACAAGTGATAGTTGATGATCCAGCACCCGAAGTTGATTTACTTGATTTTGATGTAGTGGAGAAAGGGGTGGAGATTCAGGAGAAGAAATTGGTTTCCGGGGAGATTGTAAAGGAAGTTGTTCAAGATCGAGTGATGTTGAATAGGCTGTCGGAGCTGGATTCGATTGCTCGACAGATTAAAGCTCTTGAATCATTAATGGTTGGAGAAGAAAAGTCTATGAAGAAAACAGAGGAGGCGGAGTCACAGAAATTGGATTCAGACGAAGAAACAGTAAGTAAAGAATTCCTTCAAATGCTTGAAGATGAAGATGCTAAGGAATTCAAACTGAATCAAATCGATCATGTCTCTTCAATGAAACTTGACGATTCGGAAGAAGGAGAAGAATGTAAGGTTTTCCTCCCTGATCTTGGCAAAACTTTAGGTTGTGTAGTGCAAACTAAAGATGGAGGATACTTAATCTCAATGAATCCTCTTGACAATGAAATGGAGAAGAAAGACACTCCAAAACTCGCAATACAGACATCAAAACCATTAGTTCTGACATCAATGAACAAATCAGTAGAAGGATTTGAGCTGTTTCAAAGAATCGCAGGATTAGGATATGAAGCCCTAAATTCCGAGATTTCATCTCTAATGCCAATGGACGAAATCATTGGAAAAACCGCCGAACAAGTAGCGTTCGAAGGTATCGCTTCCGCTATAATCAACGGAAGAAACAAAGAAGGCGCTAGTTCAAGCGCAGCCCGGACTATATCCGCCGTCAAAACCATGGCAACGGCAATGACAAACGGGAGGTCCGATAGAATCTCAACTGGAGTTTGGAACGTTGGAGAAGATCCACGTTCAATAGAAGAAACCCTAGCATTCTCAATGCAGAAAATAGAGGAAATAACAATAGAAGCATTGAAAATACAAGCAGAAATGGCGGAAGAAGACGCACCGTTCGATGTTTCGCCAATGAATCAGATTCAGTCATTAGCATCTTTGGTGTCATCGGAGATATCCGATAGTTCTTCATCGTCGATTAGTATAATCGTAGTCTTGCAGTTGAGAGATCCGATTAGACGATACGAAGCGGTTGGAGGTCCAATGATAGCGTTGATTAATGCAACTAAGGTTGCTGATGATGATGACGATGATGAACGGGAGAGGAGATTGAAGATTGGAAGCTTACATGTTGGAGGAATGAAAGTGAGAAGTGGAGGGAAGAGTGAGAAGCAGAGGTTAACTGGTATGCAATGGCTGGTAGGTTATGGATTGGTGGGGAAGAAAAGGAAGCAGATTCCGCCATCTTCGTCGTCTTCTTCTTCTTCAAGAGATGAAGATTTATTTTGGAGCATATCATCAAGAGTTGTGGCTGATATGTGGCTCAAACCTATTAGGAATCCAAATGTCAAACTCACCAATTAGAACTTCTCTTTTCATTAAATACCATATCTTTCAAAATTCAAATAATTTTGTGAGGACCTTTATTTTTCTTATTATTGTTTTTGCTAGATTAAATAAAGAAGATGTTGAAATAAATTGTGGACACAAAAAGAGTGTAACATCAAAAAGAATTTTAGTTTTACAAGTGAATTGATTTGGCTAAGTCTTTTAAGAAGAATAATGTTGATACGCGTAGACCCGATCAACCAACGCCGAACACACCCGTCGCAGCGCTAACGCCCATTGGAGGCCTTGTTCTCTTCTTTGCGGGATCACGACGAAAATGGAAACAGCTAAGGCAAAAAGGAAAAAATGTCAACTTCGTCGATGCAACATCAAATCTAATATTCGAAAACTAAAATACTAAAAGATCACCAATTTAGGGGATCATTTTGACTATAGACATAAGTCATCGTTCTACCATAAACGCATAGATTTCGGCGGGAAAAGAGAAATGCCATTAATGCCATTTGCTCAAATATGTCTTAGTCACTTGCTCTACTAAGGCCGGCTATAAAAAGGATCATGAGTTCACGAGTTCATTTCGAAGGCCAAGTAAAAATGAGGAAGAACAAGACTTCCAAAATAAAATTCCGCCTTTAAAGCTTGAAGCTTCAAGTTTTTGTATTTTTAATTCTTGAAAGAATGTATTAGAGGTTGTTCTAATCCATCCAAAGCTTTCTACATAGCTAAAAACAATTTCTTAGATCCACTATCAGTGTTCAAGTCTACTTCTAATACAAATTTCAAACAAATTTAAAATTTTACAAAACTAAGTTCTTGGGTTCTTTACCTACTGTTTTACCTTTGAATTTAAAGGTTGTGAATTGATCTTAGAAGCTTAGACTATCAAATCAAATATGATCAATTCATTTTAGGTCGGAAAAAACACAAATTTAATTTCAAAATTTTGAAAAATTGAGTTGTTTTTGAGCTATAGTTTAATAACGACAACTCAATAAACTTCCGAACACATTATAAATAATGTTAGGAGCATTTTTCAATCAATCTCCGGATTTTAAATGTTAATTTGATATAGAACTACCCTAGGCTAGCCTCAATTCAAGTTTCGGCTTTTCCGATCTAGCTCTGATGAGGTCTTCGCATGTTGATCGTCAACTTCACGAGACTGCGAATAAGTTCTAAATGACGAGGTGAAGCTCCTCCCTATATGATTTGTTTCGAGTTTAGAGGCCCTTAATGAACAACCCTAAACCGAACAAGGCCTTTGATTCTTTTTAAATATTTCACTTGCTATTTATACATTCAAATAACCTTTTAAATTTTTAAAAAAATTAAGAATTCTCTTTTTATATGATATATATAAAAACTAACAAAGTTACCTAGTTTGTTTTTTAGATTTAAAATCCAATTTAATCGTTAAATGTAATACTTTTATGATTTATACTTAAATAAAAGTATAAAACAATAAAATTTTAAATATGAAAAAAAATATTAAAATGAAAACTGTCATTTTGACGGCATAGAAGAGTACGCGAAAATTCTTTTCTAAGTGTAATAATTAAACCTTGAACCAAAACAAAATATCTAAAATGTGTTTAGTTATTTGAAATATTTTTTTTTGAAAAATTAGATGGCAACTCCGTAGTCTAATGTCGAGATTTTCGAATATTTAAAAATATTTTCTAAAATTAATTCGGAAATTAGATGACATACCTTACAAATAAAAAAAAATAGAGAGTCAATAAATCAAAATATTACATCTTTCTTTTGGGAGGTGTTCATCCTATAATCACAAAAGTTTTCATCATGATAAAATATAAAATAGAGAAATGATATGAAGAAAGATTTTAGAAGAGAATGAGAAATGAAAATCTTAATTTTAATTTCTGAAAATATAAATATTTTTCTCTTTACTCTCTCATCATTTTTTTTTTTCTTTCAGCTAATAATGTAAGTCATTTTATTCCCTCTTTTATCATTTTCTCAATTTTCCTTGTCTGTCACACCCTATAAAATATAATAAAGAAGTTATTGACTTTAGAATTACTAGCATGATTTCTGTGCGATGCAAACGGACAAATTTAAAAATAAAAATAAAATTTTATATTAAAATAATTTAATCACACTATATACTATATTTACGATTTTCATATTGTGTATATATTATTTCACATTTCCATTTTTATTAATATTTTGTGAAGTTATCTAATCTCAAATTTATTATAATTTTTCTTTATAGATTTTTTTTTTTTAAAATACAACTAAAATAAAATAAAACAGATATGGTCATTTATTCAAAAATTTAGTTTTTTAGTTTTATTAATTTAATTAAAAAATTTAACGTGAATTATCACACTATCTTAAATTGGCCAAAATAATATTTGAGAAAAATATGTTGGTATTTTTTTTTTTCTCTTTTGTACATAATTATTTCAGCTTCATTATATCCTCTCAAAAAATATATGTGAAATGTCTATTAAAAAATAATATTGAACCATCTTTTTTATATCAACACCAAAAAACTATTTTTTCAAAACTATATATATATATATAATTTTATTTTGGTTAAACAATATCACTAATTCAATTTTATAATATTTTGTATAAAAATATATATATTTATAATAATATTATAAATTAAATTAATAAATATTTATCAATTATTTAAAACATATCAAAATATAGAGTTAAATATATTTTATATTATTTATATATATAATATATTTATTATATTTTTGTATTATATATATAAATAATTAAAATATTAATATTATTCATTAAAATACAATTTTATTTATAGTTTTCTTATAAAATATCTTATTAGGTTTTGTTATATAAAAAAAATTAATAATAAAAAAAATCTAAATCTTTGGAGAAAGAGAATTATCGGGTTCCTCTTGATTTCAAATCATCGTCTTCTTTTGCTTCCCATTTTTCTTCAAATCAAGATTGAATTTTTTCTTCTAGGTCTCTCTTACATCGTCGTCGCCCTCCTTTGTCGCGTCGTCGTTGCCCACCTCCACGTCTCGTGCAACTTATACCTAAGGAGAAATGAAAGTCAATTTAAGAAATACCTAAAATTAAGAAGAAAGGAGAGACGAATTTGATGAGAAATTTATATAAAATGTGTAAAAAAAAAATAAATTATTTTCTTTTCTAAATCTACGGAGACAGAGAATACTCGTCTTCCTCTTGATTTCGAATCTTCGTCTTCATTTTCTTCTCATTTTTTTCAAATCAAGATCGAATATTTTCCTCTATGTCTCTCTTACGTCATCGTCTCCCTCCTCCGTTGCATCATCGTCGCTCATCTCTATCACGTCGGCGTCGCCCTCCTCCTCTTCTCATGCTACATATACCTAAAGAGAAAGGAGTGTCGATTTAAGAAAGACCTAAACCTAAGGAGAAATAAGAGATAAATGTAACGCGAAAATTTGATAAACCGTGAGAATTTGATTAGAAAATCATATAAAATGTGTAAAAATAAAAAAATTAATTAATTTTAAATTTTTTTAAAAAAAATTTAAGAATCCACGGAGGTAGTGAAATCCTCGATTTCCTTTTAATTTTCAATCCTCGTATTCATTCGCTTCCCGTTTTTTCTTCAAATCAAGATCGAATATTTTTCTCTGGTCTTTGTTCCGTTGTCGACACCCACCTCCTAAGGAGAAAAGAGAGATTATTGTACTGCGAGAATTTGATGAGAAATTTATATAAAATGTGTAAAATTTTGGTAAATATCACCCTAAATTTTTTGTTTTAAACATTTTTATATATATTATCTTCGTTTACGTAAGGACTCAAACATGCCATCTTACCCTTACTTTTGGTCTTCCCTATCAATCACAAATTCACATACGCATTTACGTAGGGACTCACACATGCCATTTTACCCTTACTTTTGGCCTTCCCCGTTAATCACAAATTCACATACGCATTTACGTAGGGACTCACACATGCCATCCACATCGACCACAAATTCACTCACTCATACCCACTACGTAACTCACACATGCCATCCACATCGACCACAAATTCACCCACTCATATCCACTATGTAGGGACTCACACACGCCATCCACATCGACCACAAATTCACCCACTCATACCCACATGCACAATCATTTATAAATTCGCATAAATTGAGACTCGAACTCTGGTCTCTAATATGAAATGTGAACACTTTAACCATTAGACCACTTGTGTTTTTTGAATTTAATTTAAAATTTTATGTATGCATAAATATTTAATCATTGGTAATTAATAATAGATAAAATATATAATGAATAAAAAAAATAATTAATTAATTATATAAATAATAAATATGTGAACACTTTAACCATTACCACTTGTATTTTTTAAATTAAATTTAAAATTTTATGTATGTATAAATATTTAATCCTTATTAATTAATAATAGATAAGATATATAATGAATAAAAGAAAATTAATTAATTAAGTATATAAATAATAAATATGCATTGAAGGATCATAGGAAGAAAAAAATATATATTTATATAAAATTAATGATAAAATATACTATATATAGATTTTAGGAGAGATGATAAAATATACTATATATAGATTTTAGGAAAGAGAAACGCTTAATATTAATTTTTTAATAAATTAAAATATTTATAATTTTTATTTATGAAAAAAATTATAAAAATGATGTGTAAGAAAATATGAAATATATATATATATATATATAAATGAGGAAAAAAATAAAAAATAAATTAATTATTAGTGTTACAAAATGAAAATTAATTAGGAAGGTATATTATGAATATGAGAGAGAAATGAATATAAAAGTAAAATTTGTAATTTTATTTAAAGTTTAATAAATTATTTAAACGTTATTATATATTATATATAGTATTATTATGTATATTATAAATATATATATAATATTAAATATAAGTTTATATAAAATTAATGAAGAAAAATAATATGTATAATTAGGAAAGAAAAATTAGTAAAATAAAATAAAAATTAATTAGAAAAGATAAATTAATAATTATGGTACGAGAGATAAATTAGTAATTATGAATATGTAATTATGACAAAAGAGAGAAACAGTTATAAAATATAATAAGTCTATGTGATATGTGGTAAGAGCGTGAATATCACCCTATATTTTATTTCTTAAGCATCATTAGATATATATAGATTTATTAAGAATCAACCAAACATTCAGATTATCACATGGAGTATTTCAAATTATTTATTTATTTTTTATAAGTAACTTAATTTATTATTTAAAATCAATTACTATATTTATTTTAATATTATAATTTATTATTAAACACATTTTAAATTTAATTATTTACATTTTTATAGGGATATTTGTAGACCCATTTTTTTCATTAAATGGATTCGATATATATTAACTAATATTTGTGTTTTCTATGTATTGTAGAAGGAAGGAAAAGAAGAAGGAAAATGTGTTGTCCAATGGTGGATTATTCGTGGCCTATGTAATTGGAGATGCAACATATGAGTAATTGGAGATGCAACATATGAATAAATAGATTATTCGTGACATATGTAATTGGAGATTTTGTGGTTGGGAGACTCTTAATTCTATCGGGGCATCAGGTGGGATTTTAGTTACATGGAATGATGATTTATTTGAGAAAATTGACGTTAATATATGTCGATTTTTTTGTTAGTATTCAGTTTCGTAACCGTGGAGATAATTTTCGTTGGGTGTTTTCAGCGGTGTACGAACATGTGCTTTCTAACCTTAAGTCTGATTTTTTCAATGAACTTGTGGAGGTGACAAGTATTTGGGATCTACCTATTATTTTTGCGGTGATATGAATGAAGTTAGAGTTCCTTCCAAGAAAAAAAGGGTACGAAGACTCACAAGACATATGCGTGAGTTTTTGAGATAATCGAAAATTTGGAGCTCGTTGATTTGTCTTTGGAATGAGGGAAATTCACATTTAGAAGAGGTAACGGACACGGCGGGAGTGTGCAATCCCGCATTGATAAATTTCTTGTGAGTAACTCAATTTTCCGTGGTGTATTTAATGTATTTCAGAAGGTCTTACCGTGAAGTTGTTCTAATCATCGTCATATCGTTATTGAGCGGAGGGAGGTGGTTCCAACTAGTCGGCCTTTCATATTCGAGAACAAGTGGTTGATTAAAGAT